>NC_133820.1:67388616-67707114 GCF_047830755.1 Zonotrichia albicollis
CTAGAGCATTGAGAGGCTCTGCTCCTGCACTTGCTTCCCACACACGGCACAGTTCCAGGCAGATGGCACTGGAATCCTTTCCTTAGATGAATGTAACACAAGGTTGCTGTTCTCACCTAAATTCACCTTAAAAGCAGATACTATAATCTTAATTTCTGTATTATTAAATTAATTAATATACAATACAACAGTAACACACCCCCAAATAAAAGAGTATATGAAAGAGTATATGAACTATACAAAGTTTAGCTAGGCATTAAAATGTTTGAGAAAGAGCAGCATGCTGGTAAACTGTTTGAAGAGTAATGTTACTTTTCCCCACCTCTTGATTTAGCCTAAGCCTAATGCTGGGAAAAAGGTTTTATGGAAAATCATAGAGGGAAAGAAATAAAGAAATATTTTAAGTGCAATTTGCACCAACCTGAACCAATGCATACTTTAGGAAGAGCAAGAACAACAATGAGATGAGTGATTCAACTAAAGTCAACCAGAGATTAATCAAACAATATCACTCCTCCCCCAACTTCTAGTTTACCAGTATATTCATCATTTCTGTAAGTAACTTTCATTGTAAAATCAACTAGTCTGACCTGTACAAAGATTCACTATGCCTTAAAAATATTCCCTTCATAAAAATGTTGACAAGTTAATTGTTAAAATCTAAATTCACACACTTAAACTCACTTACCTCATTTTTATACTTTTCAAAAGCTCAGTGAAAGTAAATGTCACTTCATCCAGATCAATTGCTACAATAAAGATACATACACCCCATGTTTCCTTTTTCTTTGTGTTGCAAGCCTTTTTGAAAAAAGAGAGGAAAGAGTTTTTATTAATCAACAGAAATGGGTAATGCATGGAAGACAATTTGTCCAAACATGATTGGAAATGGTTAAACAAAACATCCTCAAACAAACATTTGACTATGACAGCCAATTATTTTATAACAGAAAACCATTCCAGGTTTCACAATACAAGTAAAAGACTGAGCATTTCAACTTTTATTCCTACAGTACAGGATCAATTTTACCCATACAATTCAGCAAAGCTTCAAAATACAAGCTTTGCTTCCATGGAATGTTTTTGCAGAGCAGAAGTAATGATTTCTTCTTTTCTTTTCCTAAATTACCATATTTGATCATAACAACACACAAAGTTAAGGATAAAAGCCAAACCATAAAAACAAAATTGAAATCTTTACAATGACAGGCAATAAACACTCATAAATGAGTACAACTGTGTCAACCACTCATCACCGTGGTTTGCTGAACCACAAACCCATCTCTGCTTAGTAAAGTTTGATGGTAACAAGCACTTCCAGCCATTTTCCTACCATACATCTACATTTAAGGTCTGCTTTCTGCTATTTAGAAAGTGCAAGTTATAACCAATCATCCTTCATCAAAAGAAGCCAACCCACAATGACAGACATGGAATCCACATGGAGCAGAACTCCTGATGATGGCTCACAAGCCATTCACTTGAAGCCAGACAGGTATCACTTAAGATTCCAACACCCTTCCACCAAAACAGCAACCCAGTGGAAAACTCCTGAAGAGCAATGACTTGTAGAATCATGGGAAAAAAACCCTTAAGCATGTATATCCCAAGTTTTGGAAACAAAGCTATCTTGAAGACAGAACTAGGCATGGGTGCAGGCCAGAACCGCAGAAATAGCAAACTTGTAAAATGCTTTTCAGATATCCAGCATCCTTGTAAATAAAACTGCAACACCACCCAGGCCCACAGCAAGGGAGCAGGATCTGAATGCATTCTCCACAGCTCTAGGTTGGACATGACATGTGTTGGAGGACAGAGGTGAAATGGAGCACCAGGAGCAAGGGAATGGAAACACTGCATTCCTGCTCTTCCACACTGCCTAGCTTTAGCCCACTCCCCGGCCTACTTTTTTATCCTTTCCCCAATCACTCCACCTAGTTACTTCCTAGACAACACCAGTGCAAGTTGCAGGGGCCTGCTCACTCTAGAAAATGTTCCCCAAAGGTAATAAGAGTAAGACTGCACCAGACCAAGCTCACTCCATGTTATGCAGTCTTCCAAACCTGCTCCAAAATCCTCTGCACTGTCAGCATCCACTCATGTCCTTGCTTATTCAGCAGTGTAACCATGACCAATAACCCACTGTGCCCATAAATGATACAATTTCACTAATACTGCCAACATTTTGTTTTGTTTTGGTGACAGTTGCTCTGTGTCTTTCTTGGGAACAGCATTTATAAAACAGGGAAGAGTGGCTGGAGGCTTTCTCCAAAGAAGAAAAACTTTGACTAGCTTGTGCAATTGTTAATAGTTATAGAACAGGCTTCAATACAAAACTAACCAGCCTCCCTCAACAGTGTGACAACTGACAATTATTTAAGTCACTATTTTCTTCCTGCATTCCTATTTGAGTGTTTCTACAAATCACATCTCCTTGCACAAGAGAAAATTACTTTGAAATAAGCTATTAACAGCCTGAGATGCATTTGTTGATATACAAAGGGATATAACAAATTATGCAGGTTAATGCTAGCTAGTGAACTACGAAGAGGGAAGATTACTCACACTGAGCATACCCCTGGCCCCTGGAGTCAGCTGACCTTGTTAATTAAATAAGGTCATTTCACTCCATGCTCCTGCAAACTCAGGCCATGATGTTGTCCTGTAAATACAACATCTTGCAGGGCAGGAGGACTGAGTGCCACCAAGCAATGAAATTGTTCCTGGTTTGTTGGCTAGGCAAACAAGCCCAGCTTTCCTGGGCAGCCTAGCTCGGCTCTGGCAGGATGAGTGCTAGAAGGCCACAGCAATACTTTAACTGATACCAGAGAGGTATGGTTTTGCAAGAACAACCTTTAAACTCCTTGTGCAGTGTGGGTGGGGATAATAACTAATTTGTTTCTAGCATTAAATAAAAAGGCAGCCTCAGAGGCAGCCCAGCCATCCATGAGATTCAAACCATTACAGATGGCCAAACTCCAGTATCAGGACTACTCCCACACCCATTGCTGAAGGTACAGGATGCTTTGGACAACTTCTCCTCAGCACAAGATGTTGGCTGACTGCTGGCCTAACAAGAAAAATTACACACAACCCAAGATAAATAGATTGTGGGTTGGGGTTTTATTCCTAGTAGCAAAGAAAAGGTGAGCAGCACCTCAGCATGCCTGCCTTATAGTTGAGACAGGAAGGAGAGGAAAACATGAAAGAGCACCAGACTGGGACTATCCCACCAGCTGCTGCTGGTTAAAACAACCAAAGACACAGGTTTTCTCAGAAAATAAGGTATCTGCCATAGCCATGCATGAAAATTCCAGTGACTTTAATCCATAAATATAGCCATGGTTTAACCCCAGCTAGCAACTAAGTACCACACAGCTGCTTGCTCACTTCTCATCCCCATAGTGAGGAGGTGTGTCAGAAAGAAAACATCACAGCTTGAGAAAAGAGCAGTTTAATAACGGGACCAAAATAAAATGCAGCAATAATAACAACATTAATAATAATTGCAATGGAAATGAAAGAGAGAGACATAAAACCCAACAGAAACAAGTGGTGCTCAATACATTTGCTCACCACACCCAGCCCATCCCTGAGCAGCAATCAGCAACAATCCCAGCACAACTCCAATGCAATTTATATAGAGGGCATGATGTTCTTTGGTATGGAATACCCCTCTGGCCAGTTCAGGACACCTGTCCTGGCCATGGTCTCTCCAGATCTTTGGGTGCATGCCCACTGGCAGAGCATGAAAAGTCCTTGACTTAGGGCAAGTACTACTTAGCAAGAACTAAAATATCAGCATTGTCAACATTCTCATATGCTAAATCCAAACCACAGCACCATACCTGCTACTGGGAACAAAATCAGCTTTATTCCAGCTGAAACCAGAACAAATATAAACATCATGGGGCAGGGGAAGGGGAGAAGAAATAAGATGATGTCTTCCTGGCAAATCACATTCATAAGAACTCTCTCTTCACACCCCTTCCCTCCCAAAGTTCTCTTCTCTCCTATGAGTTAAAGATGACTGCTGAACAAAAAACACAGCAGCATCACTTCTTTCAACTATTTTGCTTTGTTTACAGCCAAAGCAGATGATTCATCTCAGAGGGATTTGGATGCATGGGAATGCATTGAAGAAATTAAATGAAATGAAGGGAATGAAATGAAGACAAATTCATAGCCAGAAATTAATTTCTGAGGTTTTTGTTCTTCACCAGTCTGACTCAAGATCTTTGTTGATATGGCATCACTACAGAAAATGGGCAGGACAACAGCTCAACATCTGCCCTTGGCTGTCCTTCAGTTTCAGTAAAATGACTTGCAGTGACCTTAATCCAACTCATCATGAAGCAAAGCATACATACTAATCACTAGCCCTAAGATTATTTAGCATCTAGCAGTCCACATAGATTTCTTTCTCTTTTTATCACCTTTTATTTAGGATTCCAAGGAACCCATGCTATAACTCTGGACAATGTTCTGTTGAATCAATTTAGTTTTCTGTAGGAAAAGATCTAAAACTCTTACAAAACATTTCTCATTCTGGACTTACCATTACTTTTATTCAATCTGATTTTTACCAGATGACTAGTTTATTTAAATCTAGTGAAAACAACCTGGGAGAAGTCATTAGCTTAAAATGCTCATCCAACATTTAATTATTGTAAAATGGGATTCTTGCCTCTCTTCTTTCCAAATGTAGCTGAAAGGTGTTAAAGGGCACTAACAGGAATAACTTCTGTTCCCTGCCTCCAGAGGCTCTCCAGTGTTAATCAGTCCCAAGGAGGAGATGGTCACAGGAAGTCTCAGCTCTAGTATGCAGTTAGAGATGTTTACTCTTCTGCCAACACTGATAACAATTTTGGTGACAGCCTACAAAAGTGACCCAGGAATAGAAACTTCAAACGCTGTTGAGTAAAAGAAGGTCAAGGGAAATGCACATAAAAAACATGCAAACACAGATGGATACTTGAATCAAATGGGATATAGGATGTCTCACTGCAAATATCAAGCACCTGACTTTTGAAGAGGAAGATATGGAACTTGGCTTCCTAATATAAAAATCTCAGTTACTACATTCCAATCAATATAGAGAACTAGCTTGATGGTATAAGAACACAGACATGTGTTAGAGATAGTCCAAAGGAGGTTACAGAGATGATCAGGGGGCTGGAGAGAGTTGGATCTGTTCAGACTGGAGAAGAAGAGGCTTCAGGGGGATCTTAGAGCATGTTCCAGTACCTCAAGGGAGCTATAAGAGAGCTGGAGAGGTATTTTTTATAAGGACATGTAGCAATAGGACAAGGGGAAATGGCTTTGAATTGAAAGAGAGCAGGTTTAGATCAGGATTAGAAAGAAATTCTCTACTGTGAGGGTGGTGAGACACCAGGACAGGCTGACCAGGGAAGCTGTGGATGCCTCATCCCTGGAAGTGTTCAAGGCCAAGTTGGATGGGGCTCTGAGCAATCTGGTCTAGTGGAAGTTGTTCCTGCCCATGGCAGGGGGTTGGAACGAGGTGACCTTTAAAGGTCCCTTCCAACTCAAACCATTTACTGACTTTACATGCTTCTGATTACAGTGGGTGGAAGATGACTGGAGAGTAGACTCAAGAAGCTCTGACAATAGAAAACTGTTCAGAATAAAAACCTGCAGGAAGAATACCCCAGGGGGGGAAAAAAAATCTGTGACCATTATAAGCCCTGTCTACATATAAGAAGTTCTGTGTAAAGACAGATCCTTCATTTTTTCAGCAATACCAGATTTAAATTTTCTATTGAACGTTGTCTGGAACAGAAGATTATTATTAGTTCACAACAGAGGAGATCAAATTCAAATAAAATACTAGCTGAAAGTAATGAATTCAATGGAAAGTAGTGAAGTAGTAAAAATAGTCCATCTGATATGCAAAGTTCCCATTACACTTTTACATGCAGCAAGACTGGAGAAGTCATCAATCTCTCCTCAGGATAGGCAGAAGATGAGTAAAAAAAGAAACTCTACACCTGTTGCTTGAGCTTTTCAAATCCAAGGGCACATACAAGCAGCCCATCTGCTGCTAAGATACTGAATATCATCAGCAAGAGGCCATGGAGATGATCTGTTTGTTTTGGGACTTTCAGTAGCTCTTCTTTTTTTAATAACAGAGGATCCTAAAATATCTGTAATTTTGCTCATCCATCCAAAGTTTCAATGGATTCAGGTTCAGTTCAGCTACAGTTCTATAAATTAGAGACAAAGTCTAGAAAGAAAATACTTCATTAGCTCATATGTGTTTCATGCTTTTGTCAAAAACAAGAGGACTCTCTGCCTTTTAACATGAGGATGAGGTGGCTTACCAATTAAAATATTCTCTTTTTAATAAGAAACCACAACCAAAAGGAATTTTTTCAGTTTAAATGTGAAATTTTATGGACTGGGGACACTTGGCCTGCTGAACATGAACTCTTTGGTCTATGCAGACCAACCTTCCATATTTCAGTAGTCTTTACTTCATTCCTCAACTTAAGCAACAGTTTACCTGTTAATTTCTTCACTAAGAAAGCAGTTCAACTCCTGCACAAATCAAGTGCTCTGCAGTATCTGCATACCAGTTGGGGAGAATTTCAGGATGTAAGAAAAGTAATTAGAGACAAGAAAAGTAATTAGAGACAAGAAAATATGCCTAGAACATCTTCATATGCTAGAGACTTTCTGAAGGAAAAGAAAAGGCAGCAATAATACATCTCTCATGGGGTACAGAATTGGCTGGTACAGAATTTTACACCACTGGCTTGAATTACAACAGAAACAAATTAGCACAGTACTTGGGGGGAAAAAATAAATGGGGAAATAAAGCTAAACTAGGAAAACCCAACTATGCAGACTGCAGATCTTGCACCACAACAATTTTTTAAATAGCGAGTTAGACAAATACTTGATAAAAATGGCTCAGGAATTCCTGACTCTGAACAGCTGAGCTGCAGCAGCAGAACAGTGAGCCACATTTCCCAAACAGTGCTATGAACAGCCAACAAAAAAAATGGAGCTCCTACCCACGCCCCACATACTACAGCTAACTAAGCTGATGAGCTCGAAGCATAGCAGACCCTAATGCCTTAAGGTCCTTGGCAGACTCCAAATTCTATCAACTTCATAAACCACTTTCATTTTCTTTGGAAAAGTTTGGTTCCAATTTAGTCACCAAATCATCCTGTTCCTCACATGGGTTCTTTCCAATATATTCAGCAACAATTTGCTCAAGCTTTTCTTTCCTGTTTGCATCACCCCATATTCTACTTGAGATTCTCATTTTGCTGCTCTCTACCAAAACAAACAGTAGCAGAACATAACAAATGCCCTGAGCTTCTTCACAGCAGTATTAGTATGGCTTCCTGGACTGCTTCTAATATCCCTTACACCAACAATCACCTGCTGCTCACCAAGGTACATCAGTAATTCCACTAAATCTATTCATTCCATCTAGAATTTATAAGCATTTTGGTTCATAATACAGACTTCAGGAGAGTTACAAAAAATTAAAAGTACAAGAGAAGCAAGGATCAGAGCCAATGTTAAGCCATAAAAATAAGTGTGTAAAAGTTTTGAAACTAAGACTGTAAAAACCACAGCTCTAAAAGATTCGGTTCATCTAGGTAGCTTGGTTTGATAAAGAAATGATAGAGAGAACAAAAATATTTGTATGACACCAATGAAAAGCTCTTGTTTAGATAAACACTTCCATGTTCACAATAAGCTTGTGTGGGAGTTCACCAGACAGCAAAAGAATTTAAAAAGAAACATCTTTCTGATTACACATCAGATACCTTCCTTCAGCCCACACACCAAGAGTGCTGATTCAGCATTTGGGGTTCTAAGACATTTTGAGTTACCATTTTATTGTAGAAGAATGTCATTAAACTTGGCTGTCACAGAGGGAAGCTTTAATATTCTCCTACTACGAAGGAAAACACCAGGATATTTAACAACACATTTAACAGACAGCTGTGATGCTTTTGAACAATCCCCCTCTGCAGATCAGGTTTTTACAACTACAGGTCAGCCGCATTTTCCAGAAAAGTTGTGTTACCATCTCTCTCGTCACCCTCCTCCTCCTCCTCCACACCTCTCAAAGAGGTTCAGCTGTTTCAAGGACTCACAGCCCAGCTGGAAGAGGGTGCATCTGTACATCCTTGACTCACAGGCTGCGGACACAGATAACTGGCGAGCACTGCAAGGAAAGCTACAGAGCATGGAAAGGAAGTGCAAGATAAGAAAGCTGAAATTTCAAAGTATCATCACTACTAGCTCAAATGCTCAAAAGAAAATATATCAGAGTGGAAAGGTGTGACATCCTGAAGGAAAAAAAAACAGTGGCTCCAGTAGGCATTAGCATTCATTCCAGGGTGCAGCAGATAAGTTCTCTCCTCCTGGCTGATGCCTACCTGGTCAGTAAAATATCTCACTGAAGCACAGGCACATTTAGGCTGGTAGGTCACTACATTCTAGAAATTTTTGTGTATATGCCTGCCAAAAATAATTGCTTTATACTTTTAAGCCACATGCACCCAATTTGTGGAGTCGCTGCACACGCACCCTGAGCAACTCAAAAAGGACAGAACTACAAGATGTTTTCCTCTCAAGTCACTAAACATTCACTGAGCAAGGATACAGCAGATGTTCAGACTGCATCCAAACCACATCTGCCAGTTACCACAGTACCTAAAGTCTGAGCCACACTGCTTCCCAGTTACCACTACAACTGCTCTTCACATCCTCAGAGATCTGGCAGGCACAATTCTAACATCAACCACAATGAAATAAGGCCAGTGAGCCAAGAAAGGCAAGGTTTCAGGTCTTTGTCCTTTGTAAATGGCTTGAGAGGGGGACTTTTGGATGCCACCTCTATTTCCATCAGCAGCCTTTTGATTTAAGCTTCCTCAAGTCAAACCAACTACATTGCAAAACAGAAGTGTTCTGGTAAGTATTTGTCTCAGCTGGTGGCCTGCTGTTTAACTTTTTGCTTGAGGAGAGAAAGCTGCTACACAGCTTCTGCTCCAGCTCAGAACTGAACAGGTTACTGCTGAACCTCACTGATTAAAACACATGCAGCTGGTGCTTGCAGGACAAACCCTGGGACAGCCCCTCCAACATAACACCTTTCCAGAGGGAAGAAAAGAGCTGCCTCCTCCTGAATCCCTGCAACTTGAACTACAGAGTCATCCTGAGAAGCCAGGCTCACCACAGCAGCTTGACTTGGGAAAAGAAGCAGCAATTAGCCAGGCTGTAAACTTGCTCGACTTCAGAGTCAGATGAAGCCTGCTCTCAGCTAGAAGTAGCAACTCCAGCACCTTCCAGATCCCCATGGAGGCACACACTTCACAGCTTACTCATTTCAACACCCTGCAGATACATCTCTAAGTTTGAGGGAAAGGCCTTGGATTGAAATATAATGTAGATTTTTTTTCCCCTGCACATTGAAAGGCTCTCAACAATCAATTTTACTTGCAAGACAACAAATATTAGTTATATATCATAATGAAGATCTGGTTCTGAATAAGTAAAGGAAGCAATCAGATGCTGTAAGGTTTCAAACACCATGTACCTTATCTGGCCACTGCTAAGTAATGATCAGTGAAAACAAAACTTTACCTGTGAAATGAAATTTTCAGGATTATACTGCAACCTGCCCTGCTTTTTTTCAGTCAAGGGACCTGACTACTCCTGTTTCATTTTTCAGGGGAAATCAACTATGCTTTTAGGTAAATGCTTCCATGAACATCCATGACCAGAAACTGTATCTGTTACTGAAAGAGCTGTGCACAGTCTCTCTTCCATGCTGTTATTACTCCATGATGTGAATGTATCAAGAGCTGGTATATCCACACTGCAGTTTAAAAAACACAGATTACAAACTATTAGTAGTGACAGCTCAAGCTGCAGAAGGGTAAGCAGAAGTCAGAACATGCACATCAACGCAAGTGCCCACTGCGGGAATATTACCCCAGCTGGGTATTATAAAACTGCATCCGGACTCTTTAACAAAGCTTCTGCCATGATTTAGCTGTATTATAGCTGTTCTCTGAGCCAGCTTGTTGACACAGCAGTCAAACTGAGGAGAAGGAAAAGCAAAAATCAAGAAAGGCCCTAACACTTTATTAATCTGTTTACACATGCCCAATGACTAACTTCGAACGGAAATGCCTCAACAATAAGCACAGGTTTAACATTATACAACAAAAAAAGGAAACATTCCTGTCTCTGCAATAGTAATCTCCATACCCTTTCTGCAGCCTCATAAAGGATGCAGAGGGGAAAAAATACACAGAAACACGCAGTAAGACTGCCTGTATAAAGCTGACTAAGACATATTTGAAATAACTTGCAGTTCAAAGAATTAGCTGATCGCTTGCTCGCTGTTTTCTACTGCCACTTGTTAGTAACCTAAAAGGACTCCTGAGCACGTACCTTTATCACAAAATATTAACAAAAAAGGGCGATCTACAGAAGCTAGTTTACACAGACATGAACATGGCAACATCCCACTTCTTTCCAAGTCTACCTTCACTTGGAAAAAGCTAAGTCACAGTACATGAGCTTTGGCCGTGGGACCCTCGGCGGCCGCTGCAGCGGAGTTTTGGCTCAGTTTGTGAGCTGGGGCACAGAACTCTGCTGCCGAGCGGTGCTACGAGCAGCGCTACTCACCAGAGCTCCGTCCGCTGCCGACAAGCTCTCGTACGTCTTCCACGCTTTCTCCCTCACGCTCTCCGACACCTTCAGCGCATCACAGAGCACGACGAAGTCCGCTTCGCCCACCTCGACCCTGGGAAAAGCATCGCACATCGCCAGCGGGGACACGGCACCGCGGGGCGACCACGGAACCCACACCGCCCGCTGCCGGAGCCGCCCCGGGTGCCACCGCCCCACAGCCCGGACCGCCGGGCGCCGAGAGCCCCGCGCCGGCCCGCCCGCCCCCAGCCCGGGCGCCGCTTACCGGGGGGCGGCGGGCGGCGCGGAGCCGCCGTCGGGGCTGGGGCGCTGCGTCCGGGCGGAGCCCACCCTGCGCGGGGGCTTGGGCGGCATGGCGGGAGCGGCTGCCGGGAGCGCCCGCCGCGGGCGGCACTGACCAGGGGCCGCCGGCTCCCGGCCCCCGCCCGCCGCCCGAACCGCGGGAAAACGGCGTCACCGCCACCCTCCGTCACTTCCGCGCCGGCGGCCGCGCCCCCGCCCCGCCTCACCCGCGGCCCCGGACACGGGGCGGGACCGATCGGCGGAGGCGGCACCGCGGCCCGGCCTCGCCTCACGGAGCCGCCCGCGCCCTGCCGTGCCTGGCGCTTCAGGTACTCAGCGGGTACAGCCGATACATCTGTTCCGTGAGATGGGAAGCAAAGCAGATCTGTGTATAATAGTAAACTGTACAGAATGACTGCACAGGTGCAGAGCCGGGCAGGAATTGCAGATCCTTTAGGATGTGCTGGTTCAGCCACACTAAGTGCCGTGTCCTAGACTTTGGCTAAGACAGCTACAGGCTGGGGACACAGTGGCTGGAAGGTGGCTCAGGGGAAAAGGGCCTGGGAGTGCTGGTCAGCAGCAGCTGAACACGAGCCAGAGTGTGCCCAGGGGGCCAAGGAGGCCAATGGCATCTTGGCCTGGATCAGCAATGCGGCCAGCAGGAGCAGGGCAGGGATTGTGCTTTCATACTCCGCACTGGTGCAGTTATAACTCAACTGTGTCCAATTACTCATGAGAAGAAAGTCCAGAGAAGAGCAGGGAGCTGGAGAAGGGTCTGGAGCACAAGTCCTGTGAGGAGCAGCTGAGGGATCTGGGGGTGTTTAACCTGGGAAAAGGAGGCATGGGAGACCTTCGTGCTCTCTGCAACTGCCTGAGCCAAGGCTGCCGTGAGGCGAGGGCTGGCGTCTTCTCCCAGGTAACAAGTGACAGGACAAGAGGATGTGGCCTCAGACTGCACCAGGAGAGGTTTGGGTTTGACATCAAGAGGAATTTCATCAGGGAAAGGGTTGTTAAACATTGGAATGGGTTGCCCCATGGGCAGCAGTGAAGTCATTATCCAGGAGGTGTTCAAGAAACAACTAACATGATGGCATTTGGTGCCACAGTCTCGTTGACAAGGTAGTGGGCGACCAGTCAAACGTTGGATTCGATGATCTCAGAGGTCTTCTCCAACCTAAATGATTCAGTGACCTCTCAATCTGACACTTGTCCAAGTCCTAACTGAAATGTTATTTTTAACACTGTGTGGTAAAATTACATTTAATGTAAGAAGTTCGGGCTGTGGGCATCTCCTGGATTTTAAGTCAATGAGATCAAATTGCCAGTGCACTGATTCAAAGATCTTAAAAGTCTGTTTTGTTGTCTGCAGTTGCTTACTCATATTTAGAAGGCCAATCTCTGCTGCAAACAAGAACATTTCAGACTTACATGATGACAACTTCTTAGAAAAGGAAAAGTATTTGTATGTAAGGATTCTTACTACCTGCACATATCTGTCATTCACCTGTAAAGCAACTACTTTTAGTCAGACTGCTGTCAAAACTCTGATTTAAGAAAAACCCAAATAAAAATTAGCATGAGCATTAATATGTTGCACAATTAAAATTCCCTAGTATTTTTACATTCATACATTCTAGTAATTTGGCTTATCCTTTAGATTCATTAACTTAAAACAGGAGAACAGTGTCTGGCTTTCTGCTTTATAATTAGAATTAAACCAATTACAGAAAAGTGAATACAGAACAAATCGAAGTACATGAACTCCAAATTAAACTTTTGAGTTGTAGACTGTAGTGGGATTTGGACATTCCTGATTATGATTCTAGTAAAACTGTGGCAGTAATTTTACCCTTCTTCTACGCACATTTAAATACTTCTTGTATTCAGATGGTACCAAATGCTGTGGAAGGTTTGGGGTTTAGGACTGTCTGTCATCAACCACTGAACCACAGACAAGTAGACAGACCAGCTTGGAAAAGTAAGCTGAGCCCTTAAACCACAGCTGAGTCCATTGCCTTCTCCTCACAACTGGCTTTAGGAGCACAAAAGAATTCAAAATGAGAGCAAAGCATCTCAGAAGACTTGTTCCCAGCCAGTGGAGAGCATGCCAGCTGTCAGTGAGAAGGAAGCAAACACACCCTCCTGGGCTGCTTTCCTCACAGCTGCTTTAAATGCTGCTGCAGCCAGGCCCTGCACCGTCCAGATGGCAGGCAAAGAATTTGTCTCATGGCCCTCAGTGCATTGCTCCTTTCAAAAAGTTCACAAACCAGCCTCAGTGTAAATACTATGGTTTTTTCTTTTTAAATTGTTAGTGCACCAAGTACCTTCTCAAGTCAGATTTTATGCAGTTTTTCATCAAACAGAGCTCTTAGGACTCCCCTCCATAAATAACCAAAATGTTGTTTCAGAGTGCTTCAAGTTACAACTGGAGGGAGACAAAGGGAGCAGCAGATGAATGAAGCAACAATAACCTTTAATAATCCATCCCAAAGCCTTGGATATAGTAACTACATCTAAACTGTAGAAAGAAGAGTTAACATGTATGTACTTCCAAAGAAAGGCACATCCTTGGGTAAAACCATATTTAAGTTGCTGCACCTTTTTCCCCTTCTCCTTTTAAAATGTACTGATTTGAATGTTTTAATGTATTCTAAAACATCTTCTAAATGAAGCCTTTAGACTCTTTCCTTTGTAATTTCAATAAAATTACAAAGGAAAGAAAACATCAGCTCCTACTGGGGAAAAACAAAAAAAGCAAAGGAAACACTGCAATGTCAAATAAAGTATTCATGATAATTTTTGCATCTGACCTGACAAAATCTTAATTTTAAACATCTTGCTATAACTTCTTTTAGAGTATAGGTCATGGACATATGTGAAACGTTGTCCAGTCAGGCAGTCCTGACTCATTGTTTCCAGCTGCTACACAACCTTAGGTAATTTTATTATCCTAATTTTTTCACTTAAAAGTATTGCTGTAATTTCATGGTAATTGCCAGTGGGAATTAAAGCCATTATTTCAATTGTAGTAAATTCAGTTTTCTGAAGCTGCATGACCAAAACATATGCATTTAAAAACCCACTAAATTGAGAGCTTCTGGATATTAGTCCAAATACTAAATATTGGCAGAATTTCTACTTGAATAAATCCCATAGGCTGTAAAACTCAAGGATCATGAAGATGTCTGCATGTATCACACCCATTTTCCTGCATGTAACAGGCAGAATTAACCAGGGAGGGGACAGAGCCTTTCCTGGCCAGCCTTTTCTGTGCATTCACATTCCTTGCGCTGTGTAGCAGCCCCCAGCCCTCTGCCATCGGTGTCACCTGGAGCCCAGCACGAGTGCTAACAGGAGCAAGGAGGTGCCACACCTGCAGGCCAGCTTTTCACCAGCTGCTGCCTGCAGACCCCAGGCCTTACGAAGAGCCTTGCTGGAGAAGCACCTGGTGCAGCAGGCAGACCCAAGTGACAGTCTTGCTGCAGGACAGCCTCAGGGACACTCAGGCCGTGGCTTGAGCAGGCCCTTTGCACTCCCCAGCATCACCTCCCCGGGTAAAGCTGCGATTGCCTTGGCATCAGCTCTGCCTTGGAAGCTGGAAAGGGTTTCCTGAGGTGAAGGGGTGAAACTGACTGCTTGTGCCTCTTGGTGGTGGTGAGCCTGGCCTCTATGCCATTGTTTCCTACACAAGTCCACAGCTTGGGATGTGAAGAATAAAAACTATTTCTGGAAGTGAATATTTCTACAGTGATGTACAGTCCATGGGGACCATAACAAACATCTCCCGTTTCTCTTTCAGATGAGAGGTATCTGTCAGATGTTAACTTCTAACAATTCAAATCCTCTCTCTGTACATTGTCATTATTAATAAAAAGAATATTTTTCACTCCAGTTACACACATCAGTGGCTTGCTCTTCTCAGAGCACTGCTGGACTCCCAGGGCTGCAGTGATGAGTTTAGGGCAGGAATTCTATCAATAAAGCATTTGACCAAACTGCCAGTGGGATCTGAAAGGACACCACTGCTACTGGATGGGGAAATAGCTATATGTAAATAATGCCTATGTGCAAAACCTCAACCCTTCACAGATACTTCCAGTTATTTTTCTTGGACATCAGAGAAGTTTTGTATCGATCAAGCTTTTAGACTTGAGTGTCACTTTTTTCTCTTTTTACTTTTTATTCTTCTATAAATAAATACAGTTGTATTTATTTATAGAAGAATCATAACTACTTTTACAGACCTTCCACATTTCTTGTTCTCTGTGAGAATGGCTGTCAGAGCTGTGTCTGTTTTAACATATTTGCAGTAGTGCTGAGAACCAGGGTACTAAAAAATAAAATCCCTGACTAATGCAATTTGTCAGATTAAGCCCTAGTGACAGTGCAATTACATCAGCCAAAAATGATCGCTCCTGGTGTGGCTTTCCTTGCTTACAAAGGTTCCTGGCTATCAGTGTACATCATGTCCTTGCATGCACAGCTGCATCCCACCCTGTGCTTTGTCACACAGGTACCACCCTGTGTCCTTGGCAGGCAAAGCACTTCAAACCCTGGCTACACTGTGCCCAGGAGGGTGCAGGGAGGGCATCCTGCGTCCCCTCTGCCAGGCAGTTCATTTCAGCTGGTACTGCCAACTGGTAATGAAATAAAGATCAGCAAGCAAACCACAGACCTCTTGTTGCAATTACACAGCCACATTAAGGACCCTGCTGCAATCCCTCCCTTCCTGACCTCGGTCCCAAGTCCTGTTTCCTCTCACCACATGACAAAGTATGCTCTGGCACAGGAGCACCCTGTCCTGCTGCTGGCCATCTCTCCATGGATGTTTCCCATGCCTTCACTTTCGAGATTTCCTGCGCCCACAAGAAGCAGAACACACTCTCCTGGAAGTAGTTCTTAGGAATCAAATTAATCTTAACCAACAACCTGAAAACCAATTGAAAGTTAGCAACCATAGCCTGTAATAAGTGAGCATAGGCATTCCTCTGAACTAAACCAACCCGTGATCTTATTTCTTTTTGCTACGAGTGGGTCTAAGAGAAAGATATTCTTTACTAATCCATGCAGTGAAATACCCTAATTAGGTGAAAACATTTTTGTATAGCATTCCAGAAAAACTCCTGGTGTGACAACAGCACTGTAGGCTCTTTTATGTTGCTTCCTCTGCAGCAATAAAATCTCCTCCTACCACTGGAACAAGCAGTGTCAGTGAGAGTGCAGCTCTGCTGCTGTCTCTAAACCACAAGCTTTTGCTAACACTGATGTGTCAGCTCTCCATCCTCCCACCCAACCCATATGAACAAACACACGTACACACCCTGACAGGCATCAGGTAACCAAACTCTTGCATTTTCAGTCTTGCAGGCCCAAAGGATTTTCTTCATGCCAAAACTTGCCCTGTGCCTCTTTACTAAAGCTGCAACACTTAGCAGGAGGAGAGAGGCCTTGGAGTTTTATTGTGCTTGCAAGCCCGGATTACATCGATAACATTGACTGGTCACGACAACTTTACTCATGCAATCACCAGCTGAACATCAGAGGCTCTTTGGGACCCATGAGAGAGTAACACAGCCCCTTCCACCAACTAAACATGGTGGCACAGGATACTGATTTTGCTACTCCAGTAATAAAGTATGTCTCAGCATTAGGATTGATTTTGTTTTTTATGAGGAGTTTTAAAACTATTTCCAAAGATAACTGTCCAATGAGGTAATTTTTACACTAACCCTTTTCTGGAATTTGCTGGGCTGGAAAGTGACTTCTTCAGTGCAGCACAGCCATCTTTGTTTATTAGACTCTTAACTATTACTATACTTGTATTTATTATACTTTTATTATTTAAAAAGGAAAAAAGCCCAAACATCTCCAAGAGCTATTTCTTTCCAAGGATTTGTGTCCCATGCTTCTTCAACTTGGTCTAAGAGGGCAGAAGTTCCAACATGAGCTTTTGCTGCACTCTGGGTGTTTTAGGTTGTCTTCCTACACAAACTGTTTGGCATTTAATAAGGCTGGGAGCTTTTCCTCAGTGCACGAGTTTCTCCCTCCTTCCCCACACTTATTTTTACACTGCTGATCGAAGTAAATTTCCTTTCAACAGGTTCAAAATCTATTAGAGACAGGCATACAGCATGATCATAGAAACCTCCTGGGTGTAAGAACAAATCTATTTCTCCCCCTGCTCCACCATGCCTTCAGCAGCCTCATTTGCTGGTGTCTTCGTTAAAGGGCACATCACAGATCACCAAGTTTGGCTACTCAGTTTTGTTTTGAAACCAAGTGAAAGACCTGACCAAGCTTGCTTACAGATTAACAAACTTCATGCTTAACTTGGGGAAAATAAGAACAGAATGCTCCTGAAAAGGTAGGAAACATCCTTAAAAGTACTTCAGCGTAAATCTTGCGTCATACAGGGCTCCAAAGAACGCACCAGCAACCTTGTGCTGACATATACTTGACCTTTGTTGTGAGCACACAATTGCAACATCCTGAATGTCTCTAGCTAAAGTTTTCCCAGCAGGTTTTCCAGCTTGCTTGCACATATACTGAGCAGCAGTGTAAATATAACTTATACATTAACATCTAGCCTGTAAGCATGTGATGCCTCATTTGATTTTCATGATCGCACCATCAAACATGGATTTAAAAAGTCCAGCTTTGGAATACAACAGTTGTACTTTTCATTTTACTTACACCAGGACCAATCCGTAAATTAAGCCACATGCAGATGAAGAAAAAAAAGTATTGTGTATTTAGGAAACTTCCTTTAAAACAAATTATTTTATCTCAGTCCAAACATCCACAATAGCAGGAAGCTGGATCATAGCATGTTTACAGTTGTATAATAGCTCCAAAAACACTAAAGCATCCTCCCACTGTATTAAGAGCCTTTAAAAGATGAAAGATAAGTTTAGTACAAAGTCTCTTGACTGAATTAACCTAAGACAAATTATTTGGGCACATATGGTGTATATTATTTAAAAACAGATTAAACAGTGTTTTGGGGTTTTTTTCAAACATGAAATTATTCTATAAATATTCTTACTTTTCTGATGAATCAATGCTCAAAATTTGGCCAGAAGACAAGTCAGTTCCCATGTCATGGAAGCTCTCAAGGGGATCTAGGGGGAGATTTTCCAGCCTTGTTTTTTCTGTGTTACTCCCTTTTTTTTCTGTCCTGTATTTTTTCTTGCATACAGCTTCAAAAGAGCAAGTACATCTTACTCATCTTATACACCCTATTCTGCACTCTCCCCTCGAAAACCTGGCATTACAAGGATCCAAATTGTATTACAAAAAAATAAAATCAATCTTTCTTTAAGAATAGCAGTTTTAAGTGTAAATGGCACGATACAGAGTGGTATTGGTGATATTTGAGCGAGCCCCAGATTACCTGGCAAAGCTCAGTGGCACAGGCTGGCAGAAGCACCACGATGGGGAACAAAGGGAATGGCAAAGTCCTGCAGGTAGTGAACCCTCCTGGCCCTCAGCTGGGTCAGCCTGACTCATGGCATATGTTGGATGATGCCCATCATTTGACAAATATGCAGGACAGGGATTTCAGACATTAACAACATGTTAGTTCACCTTTGGGTCTCCACTCTGATCATATGTATTGTGGAAATGCCTATTTAGAGTTTCAGCAAGCAGCATAGTATTGCCTTTAATTGAAAAGGGACAGAAAAGCAGGTTTTTCTGTTCATATTTCATTTCTCAGCCATGGATTCTAGCTTTAGAAACACCACTTCAAGTAAAATGCATTGATTTTAACTGTAGTCCCCTCTTCTTAAAAATAATCCAGTAGTAAACTGGAATCCAGAAGAAAACACAAGACTTTTAGACAAACAGGTTTATAAGGTTTATTGTCCATTGCACATACATGGATTATATACAAGTTAGTAACATAAGTTACTTCTTAATTTTCTAGAAGATTGTTACAGCAAATGCCATTTTAAAACATCTACTCAGAAATCAATCTCAAAAAGGTAAATATGACAATATTTTAAGAACAAAACAAATTGCACTTGGTTAGGAGAGTCAAATACAGGTTTGTCTATATGCTGTAACAAACTATATAGCAGGTAATATTACAGTTAGAAGTAGCTCTTGCAGTCCATTTGTACATTAATAATTTTTTTCAATTTTACTTATTTAAAAACTGGTGAATATTTCAAAGATTTCTTCTTCCTAGTATTTGAGATTCACATGAAATGCACTAGCGACTAAGTCTTTATACAGTTGCTATTCAAATATAAGAAGAACACCACACCTGAAAATAAGGAGAAAACTAAAACGTACTGATTTTACATGTATCATGAGATGAGAAGTATGGAACGTATGTTCAGCAAGAAAGCCCTGTCCACTACTTACAAAAAAAAAGATTTTAAAAAATAATCACTGCACACAATACAAAGGGTGGGGTCATACTGTACTTTTTAAACCTCCTGTAACAGTACTATTCCTCATTACTGTTCACAGATGAGTGTTTCCATAGCAAACTTGTTCTCAAAGTGTCGAATCTTTCGGCAGTTGATGGCTTCACGCTTCTGAATTCCTGTTGTATTGGGAAAGAACAACAGAGTGTCAAGAGAAGAAGGCCTGAGGTACATGAGAGGCAGAAGTTTTATGTTTGCTATGATAAGATGCCACAAGAAATCAGAACTACCCCTCTCCAACCCTCCCCTCCAACAAAACACACACAGGCACACATTCAGATGTAGAAAATCAATTAACAGGGAATGATCCTGAAAGTGTGATGAACCAAATCCCAGTACTGGTTTGTTGAAAACCAACCGGCCAAAACCCCCCACTAGCTAGTTTTTTACTCAGATCAGTACCCAATCTCCCTCTCTGTGCATCTCTAAAAATGTTTGTGGGGACGTTTATTACTACAGGATAAACATACTAAATTTTTAATTGGATTTTGCTATTAAAACCTTTTCATTTTCAAACATCAATCTAAATTGCTTTTATAAATTGTATTTCTTCTTTTTGTTTTCCCAAGCAGTCAGGTCTCACAATATGACAGAAGCAATTAAACTGCTTTGGTGTGCACTTGCACACCATGTGCAGATTACACAACAAGAAATCAAACAACCTAAAAGCAAAAAAACCAAACCACCAAAAAGCAAATCCAAGTACCACCTCAATGCAAATTTTAAGGCAGTATTTAACAGCTCTTCAAGACTTTTCCAAATAATGTTTTTCAGCCATTTTTCCATTAAAACGTACCAAGCACTATAATTTTCCTGTGAAGACAAGCTCTTATTGACATTTCACTGACACAAATAGGAAGGCACGTAACAATGTATAGATGGCTTTAATGACAAAAAGAAGCTGCAATTCTGCCTGTGGACTACAAAGCTAAAGCTTCTCCTGTATGAAAGATTTTTCTTTGTTTTGAGGTAGGGTGTGTGGTTTAGGGCTCAAGACTGAAGAATAGCATCAATGAGCTCCAGAAAACACACCCATGCACACACCCACCCACACACACAGAGACACATTTTGGCACTCCTAGGTCACTGGCGCCTTGAGCGCTTTTGCACCATGACACAACTTACTTGCACACCTACACAAGAAAATATCAGACACACTGAGGCCCACAGAGCTGGTCAGTGCAATAAGCAAGCCTTGCTTTCATTAGAGTTTCTCTGAACACACTCAGGCATCACTGAAGCCTTTGTTACCGCAGCAGGCCATGGGAGGAGGGTTTACCTTTCATGGCCTCCTTGCGCTGTAGCTTGTAGGTTTCCTTGCCGCGGCAGAGGCGGTAAATAAAGAATCCCAGCTGATCCACGTTTTCAATGCGATCAGTAACAATCATCTGCTCATGAATCAAATAGGACTGAGGCAAGTATGTTCCAGCCTGTTGAAAAAAAACGTAACAGCTCTGTCAAAAACCATCTCTTTGTGGTCCGAGTACACAAGAAATGCTTTGCAGTGTTTTTCTTCAACATATCTTTGAATTATTTAAAAATATGTATTATCCATTGACTTTCATTCTAAATGTGTAAACTTCACTACAGTACAGAAACATGTAACAATTACATGCAAAAAGGTCACAGAACTTCCATTGATGCTAACACCCACTGCAGGTCCTGCTACAGTAACATCAGCCTTCAGCAGGTTTTTTTTTTCTAGGTGTACCCACTGTCACAGGCCAGTTCTGAAATTACCATCCAAAGTTTTCACTTAATTAGTAACAGCCCACTAGACCTCAATAGGAACAACTCCCAAGCAGGAGCTGGCAGAACCCTGATCCACATGGAGATACTCCTGCTGATGAAGCAGGCCAGCTGCAGTCCATGGGGTTGGGAAGCCTTGAACTTATTCACAGTATGGGTCACTGCTCTCAAACCAAAGCCAAGCCGAGACCCTCTATCCCTGTAAGTCATTATGGTGACTTGTAAGTTATGTAAGTTATTATGGCAAAGACAAAATGGGACATCAGGTGTTTCAAGGCAATACACTGAAAAAGGGGAGAGCCACAATGACATACAAAGGCTTTCCCAGCCCTCTCTAGACCCTCCAGTATTACTCTGCCACAGAGGAAATGATGGAGGAATCTGGCTCTGTGCACACCTCACTGTACATGGCTGAAGATGAACAGACTTAGCTGCCAGCCAGTTTTCTAACACTGCTATTAAATAATCATCCATTTTTAAAAATACTAAGAAATCTTGTTAAGAGTGGTTCTAATTTATAGCAGTGTAAAGAGAGTGTCCTTGCTTTTAAAAATAAGATTATCAGCTATTGTGAAAACAAATTCAGATTCTGTTGTGCAAGATCTCTGTATTTTTTAGTGACAATAAACAACTTGAAATTTCTGCTGTGAAACAAGATCATCTTTTCAGCTCCAGTGACATGTTGAGAAGCTGATTAAATGCTATTATTCCCAGTAAAGAAAGAAAGGACTGCATAAAATTGACTTTAAATTTTGCATGAATGAATAAACTGTGAATATTTTCTTCACTATATATTGTGAGGAAAACAACAGCAACTTTTTTTTCTCTAAGTAACAACTTAGCAAACATCCCTCTCCCAAATTATCCCACTCATTATTTTGTAATTACATCTCTGCAAATCACTGCATCTGAACTCCTGGTCTCTGGACTCTCAGGAAGGAGCGCTGAGGGAGTGCCAGAGCGCAGCAGCAGTGCAGGGCACTGGCAGGGTGGGCAGCAGTGCTGAGGCCTTGGGGGGCAGCCTGCAAGGGCACTCCCAGGCTCATGCCCTCCAAACCACAGCACCTCCCAGCCCAGCCCAGACCCAGCCTTCTCAGCTCTCCCTGGGCGGGACAGGAGGAGAGGAAACTCAGTGCAGGAATCTCCTCTGCCCAGCTGCTGCAGGGCAATTACCCAGCACTGGGATCCAGCACAGCCACAAACATCATCATTTTTGAGACATCCTCTGTGCACTGTGTACAGTTAAAATTAGCCAGTTGGCTCAGCAGCAGGAACAAGGTGGAGGAGCAAATATATCTGGGTTTCAGTTTTGTTTCCCCAAGAAACAAAGGAGGCCTTTCATGTCTGAACACTGAAGCAAACTGTATCAATACATAAAAATGTGGAACTTTAGGCTAAAATTATGGTGTTTCTTAAACACCAGAACAGCCCAGAACTCCACCATGTACATAAAATGCCCTCTGCGTGTATTCAGAGCTCATTTTAAAGAAATTAACATACTCATTTTGTACATTTTTTGCTGGTGTAACCAGTGTGACTGCAGGTCAGTATTTACTCACTTTATGTATCTGCAGCATAGTTTTTCAAATTCCAGTTACAAACATTTAGCCTGATTTTCTGTGACATCAAATGCCCACAGCATTTGTTAATACAATGAGAATTAAGCAGATGTCTCATAAAATTAGGGCATCCACTGTTGGGGACAATGATCAAAACTGTTTTGCTTCTGCACGGATTTTCAGTTAAATGTGTGATGCCTGGTTATCCTCTTACTTGTAAACCAAGCATATTTGATTCTGTACTAATGACAAACTAGGAAATTCACAGATTTTAATAGTGGAATTTGTGTGATCTAAAAATGGAAAGAAAACAGCACAGACAAAGTTAAAAAAAATGGGGTCACTGAGTTTTACAGACACCACATCATCCTTATGTACAGGAAATGAAAATGTGGTTAAATAGCCAGTCTCAAAATAGGAAGCAAAAAAGCAGCAAAGGACTTGTGGTAATTTTCACATGAATTTTATTTATACATACAAACCACTCAGAAATGGCTAAAATGCTTCCTGGAGTCCTAATTCCAAAGCCTTTTTTGAAAGATGCAAACCCAAATATGATGTAACTGTTCTAAAGTTACAAAAACCCAGTAAAATATTAAAAACATTCTCCCCAAATCTTGGCCACATTTCATCACCTCTCTTCCCCACTGGGCTATTTTGCTGTTCTGTGAAGAAACCAGAAGGCCAGAACCCAAGGCAAATACTATTTAAATCAGCAACTGAAAGCACACATTATGTGCAGTGCACAGCAGATCCAACACATCTCGTGTGCAGCACCCTCAAGCCCTGGATCGAAGTGGGGGCCAACCCCAGGCTTTAAAGAATGCCCCTGTAAAAAGCATTTCCCAGGCTTATCTACTCCATGCCTTTCAGCTAACCAGTCTTAGTCCAGTGCACACATGCTTTACAGAAACCTCAGTCACAATGGATTACAAATTAAAAATCACAGACTACTATCAAAGAGTCCAGCTACGCCACATTTACATGGTTTTGTCAGCCAAATTTGTAGCACTAAAGAAAATCAGATTTTTTTGCCTTCCTCTAAATTAATGATTCTTTCATGACTGTAGATCATTGTCTAAGTAGGTTACAGACTTTTTTCTCTTTGCAAAGACCTCTAGTGATCATGTGCCTTTTGTGAATGTCAGAGTTCTGCAGAAGGGAAAAAAACCAAAAAAATTTATACTTGCTCCTGTCTTAAGAACAAATTACTTATGATTTAATCATACCTTGATATTGATGAGCAGCTCCAGGAAATTTTTTGGTGGCATAACAACTGAAGTGTTTAGAGGAATCACATAGCACTTATCCAGGCTAAGGTCAAGATAGGCAGTGAGTCTCTATTGAGAAAACATTTATTTTAATCAAAAAAACAAGAAGATCAGAAAAGTGACAAACAGATGTTGCTGAACTGCTATTGCCTTGTGCTGTTCTTCAAATTATTCTTTTGTTCACTGTAAAGTCTGTCCAACAAACTCCAATCTAAGGGCAAGTAAAAGTACAACCAAAGGGCAGCCTTGATGAGAGTTCATATTTTCAACAGGGATTTGGGCAAGGCAGCAGGTGATGAGGAGCTCAAATGCACCATGCAAGGAAACTACAAAGGTGTACCTGAGCTGTTATGGAAACAAGAACAGTGCTTATTTATGCTCAGTGCCTTCACTGTGAAACAACAGGGCAAAAACCTGGCTCTAATCTTCATGCTTTTATATTTTGTTATAGTCTAAAGAAGAAATGCTGCTGTAAGAACAAAACACAGAAAGAAAAAAAATTGCTACAGATAATGCAACAAAAGTAGTTTTAGGTTCAAAAATATGACTGACTTGCAAGGTTAATGATTATTCATAGTTGAATTATTATCTTTATACCTACCTGAACTGCAGTATTTGCCATTATTTGATAAAAAGCTCAGGGAATTACCCTGATGAATCCTGCAGCTCTGTTCACTGAGCTGTGTTTTACTGCACCTGTTCTTGCTAAAGAAGATGTTATCTCTAGCTGCTGAAAGCTCTGAGGCTGTGTATGTATATAAAATACTGAGCACCAGGAGCCCAGCAGTCAAAATAATGCCAGGACAGCAATCATCAGTGCAGCTAATCTCATTACATGGAGCAAGTGCTGTATCTATGGCAAATAACCCTTGCACTGACCTTTAGAGCCAAGCCTTGAACTTATTACATCCAAAAGTAAATTTTTAATATTATATTGTTCTTCCTTGCTTCTTAGATGCTGCTTTCTTTTTTCATTTTCTAGTTTTCCCTCTTTAGAGTCTTTATTCTAACTCTTAACAGAAGGTCCCTAAATATATTCTGAAATACTATTTAAATTACATAGCTTGAGCAAGCAATGTTTTCCTCCAAATCTGGCTATGAATATTTGAGAGATAGCACTTTAAACTCCAAAGTTTGCATAAAAAAATAGGACACTTCCCTATTCTTTTTCAGCTTAGCTTAAAAAAAGCCACTCAGTGAAGTCTTCAAATGTTCACAGAGATTTAGCTTCCTGAAAACCAGCTGTACAACATTTCACTGCCATCAGACAGCTCCAACCATGCTGATACAGAAGAGGAAGGCTTCTAATTGTTCTGCAGCTGCTCTTAGCACTGAGAGCTGTAGGCCTGTCAACTGCCTTAACAGAAATTTATTGCCATGATTCCTATCAATCAAGGTTATTTCTCCAAAAAAGGAAGACAGCTTTGAAACTTTAGTTCAGTGTCTCTAGGAATCATAGTAGCCTGTGGTGCACAAAGAAATTAAACTTTGGCTTCCCATGGCATCTGGAAAATGATCTGCTTTCAATGGTCCTTCTTCTGCTGCTGCTTTGGGGGTTTGAGCCATGCTAGGAGAACACCTCTAGGAGAACACACCCAGTGACATCAGATGCAGTCCCTCCAAGTAATGTCAAAGCTACCCCAGCCCTTTCCAAATTTCCCTTGGCACCACAGCAGTTGGTCAAATTCTGGCTCAGTGGACTCAGCAGAGCAAGAACAATATTCTTTTCCGTTTCTCATACTAAAGAGAGCAAACAGATCCAAGGTTTTTCCCTTTCTAAAAACAGAACTGTGTTTGTAAAAGGTGGTTTACACACTACCTGATGATGACTCTATCGTGCTGTACTTTATGCTCAGTTAATAACTGCTTGCAGCCTGCTGCTGATCAAAACATTTCTGCTGCCTCCTCCACCCCTCTGCTTCCCCCCACCAAAATAAATGAGCATATTTATCAGGATGACTGAGGGGGAACATTTTTCAAGTTTTAAATGCTTTCAATCAACTTCTTCAGACATATTTCTTACCCGATGGAAGTCATGGACGATATCAGCAGGATCGCTATCAGCAAATTCAGGGACTGGCACACTGATAAACTCAACATCTTCCTCCTCCAGGATCTGAATATTTTGCTCAATTGTGTGGTAGCGAGCAGTCTGAGCCTCTGCCCCAGGCTCAGGTAAACTTAAGCCATCTTCAATGTACTTTATTCCACAGAAATACACGCCACCCTGCTAAAAACAGTAAACAACCCAGCAACAAAAATATCAGTAATGTAGAAGTTAAAAAGTAGTATTCTCTGAAGAAAAACTTGTCAGACTAAATGAATTTTTTTGTCTTTAATTTGATTCATACACCAAAGTAGCAGCCAGTTGCTATCAACAATAGGACAATGGCTAAAACCTCAATTACACTCAACCCAGAGGGAGTTCTTCGTTTAAATTCTAGGATCCCATAAAGAATATTCTTAAAATCCAGTCTTTCGTGTATTTTTAGAAAGATGATAAAGTTCCTACATCTATATGCATGTGTATTATTATTATTAATATTATTATTATTATTATTATCTCACTGCTCACTGTAAAATTATTAAATTTTAAGTCAAATCTAAACAGTTAAATCTAACTGTTAAATTATTAAAAGTCAAAATAACAAATAAAACCATTAAAACTGGTCATCCAAATCACCTTCAAAAAGCAAGTCTAACTCTAAATTTGGTCTTGCTTGCAGCAGTGTGTTGGACTAGATGACATCAAGACTTCCCTTCCAAACTCAATTATTCTGTGAAGTTGCTTAGTTTTACAAGACTTCAAGAGTCTGGAAAGTCAATTTCTAAAATAATTATTGAACAGTTTTAAGAGGCAAAAAGGTAAAAAGAGAAATTGGAATAACTAATTTGTGTCTTTCTGCCACAGAGCAGGCTACCTAAGTTAAGTGTAAAATACAGTTCTGAGTCAGAGTACCAAATTTACACACCAAATAGTTTTAGAAATATAGAACTCTGCATATGCAATGCCATCAATTTAAAATTTTACATTGAAAATGTGTCTTCAGCGCAATGTCAGCTCAATTCCTGAATGTTTCCTTTAACGCAGATCTGACTCCTAACCAGCAGCACAGGTTTATTAATTCAATGGCACTTTCAGTTTCACCTCACTGGCAGTGAAAGGTGGAGCACCCAGTGCCAAGCACGGGTGAAATGTGCATTAGAAATGCAGCCGGCCTTCAGCTCCTCAGCTCATTAATCCACCCACCCTGATAAGCTGTGCTGTTTAAGCATCATCGTTTGCAACACTTACTTATCCCCTGTAAATTTGGTTAATGTGATAGCCAACTAGACTCCAAACTGCAAGTTCAGCTAGAATTTCTCAAGTTTAATGACTTGGCTTTCCACATTAGCAACTACTAAAATGGAGGGAAAGCAACAGTCCTGCTATCAGGGATAAGAACCTGATTTTTTTACCTTATAATTAGGTGCTCTAACCAGTGGGCTAGAGAGATTCATGTTTTGCTTACCCTCTCCCTTTCTGGCTCTGTGATCTTGCAACCCCAGCAGTTTCTGAAGCAGGCAGGGTGTGCTCCCACCATTTGGGCAAAAGTCTAGCACATCCAGCACTGCCCAGTGACAACTCCCCCCAAGGGAGACAGTATTTAACTCAGATCTCCCATGTTTCAGGTAAATGCTCCATTTCCCTGGCACTGCTGCCTTCACAGAGCTCCTCTTGCAGCAGTGCTATTTGTTAAAAGACTGAAAATATATTTTGTTAGAGGTCTAATCTTGTCAGTGTGGATTAGACTTGACAGGGCATGTTTAAACCACAGTGACTGCGCTTTTCCCAAGTCCCCTGCAGGGCCCATATTCCTTATCCACGTGGAGGCTAGGGAAGGAGAGAGTCGCCACGGTGCTCCTTTCCTGTACATTAGCAGTGCCTCATGTGTTAGGAAACCTGGGATCAAACAAGGAGGCTTTCAAGGGGTTAATCCACCTCCAGTATTTGGCACTGCAAAAGAGAAGAGAGAGTAGATAAAAATCTGGGACACAGCTGGGGCTCCTAAACCCAAGTCCTATTTAGATACAATCTTTTCTCTGCAAAGTGAGGTTTTCAAAACTGTTGCTCTCTTCTATTTGCCAGCTTCACTTCTGCCCTCCTCTGCTGATAGGTAACTTCAGAGAAGGTAAAACTCTAGCCTTTAGAAAACATGAAATTTTGGAAAGAAAAAATAGTTTACTTCCTTTGGTTTAGTCTGTTCCTCCTCTTCTAAATATTAACACAGAAAGAACAGTTTGTTGCTCCTCTTCCCACAGCGAAAAACAACCCTCTCATAATGAGTCTGTGACTTACCTGGAATGCAAAATATTTGTACAGATAGGCACCACCCAGGAACACACCAGCCAGCATAAAGGCCAGTCCAAAGCACATGCACCAGCACCAGGCCCTTCTCTGTCCAACAGGCACAGCATCCTCAGGGTCCTGCAAGGCATCACAGAGGGACCTTCAACACACTGTTCCAGGCAGGTAAGAGAGTACATACTTCAGGCTCAGCAAATACAATCACTGCACCCACCAGAAAAGCCTGTATGTACATTAGCATAAGTGTTTAGAAACTTAGCTTATTTGGTAACATTTAAAACAAGTCTATTTAAGTTGAGCTTTAGTAAAACTTGTACTTTTAATGCCATCATCACTGACTAGATCAGGAGACTTAAGAGAAAAATGTAACAAAATCTCCTGAGATACCAAATAATAAACAGTGAGCCACTTCCCAGTTGCAGACAGAAAAATATTCATTCTCAGGCAACCTCAATGCAACAACAGCAGAGCAAGGAAGTCAACTCAGAAAGGTCAGATTCTGTTTTACCTTAGTATATGCAATGTAAGTGAACCCAAAGAACCAACAAAATATCAAAAGTAGTAAGGGCAGCAAAATATATCCTTTCCTATGTTGTTCCATTAGAACAAAACAACCCTTACCACAACTTGGCTGGCAGAATAGCCACGGTGGGAATGAAAAAAAATAAAGATGCTTTGTAAGTTGTTGTTAAGGAAGCTTTCTGCTCTATCTGCTGTTCGTGTAATAGTGAAGGAATGACAGGATGTTTCCCCTTTAGGGCACTAGTTTGCATAACCATGCAGTCCCCACAGGCATCCTAAGCAATAAACTGCTGCTTGCAAAATCTTTCCTCTATCAGCCACATTACAATGCTCTCTTCTCCCCTAAGTGTTTGCGTAACTCATATACGAAGTAAAAAAGAAAACAATAACAACAATAACGATAACAATAATTATAATATATTGATAAAATAAAAAAATCCAACTTTGAGCTACCCTGTTCCAAGCCAGGATAATCCTGGGAAAACATCTGAATTCAAATAAACACAAAGAAATTCATTACCCCTTTGCAACCACAAAACAATAATGTAGAAGGACGACGGCACAAAATCATTATGACTGAATGAACAAAACCACACCAAACCAGAAAACTGAGGAAGAGCAGGACAGAACTGCTTGAGAAGGCTTTGACAGGCATAGTTGTTAGTCAGTGCTCTGCCTGATGTGCTGGCTCTTTTTGCTGCATTTGCTAATTAAGATGATGCCCCACTTGAACAAAGGTTCAGGTACAGTACCCAGCTGCCCTGGCCCAGTTAGGAAGGAAATCCCCTTATCTGGCTGAAGCAAGTCTGACACCAAATGCAAAAGGGACCCCCCCTGTAAATGGTGGGAGAAAGTGGCACTTCCTGGAAATGACTCAGCTGTTCCAAAGAAGGGTAAGTAGCATTTTGGAGGGATTTACTTCTTTTCATTGATTAGAGAGGGAGATTCCTCGGTTAACAAAGTAAGTACCTAATTCATATGCAGCTAAAATTTAGTGATGTGAAACCCACCTTTACAGTACACTGCAATTACCTTTCATACAGAAGTGGCAATGCAGCTTCTTTCCCAGGCAACAGCTGCCAAAATCTGATTCAGTAATATTTAGAGTCCAACTGAAGATATTTCACACATTTTATTTTACTTTACCTTGCTAAATACCACAGTAAATCAGATTGTGAAATCTCCATCTTTGGAGGTTTTCAAGACTCAACTAGAGAAAGCCATGGCTAATCTTGCTTTGGCAACCATGCTGTTTCTAAAGGGAGGCTGCAGCAGATGACTTCCAGAGGCCCCTTCAAACCAACATTTCTGGGATACATCAAAAGGCAAAGTGAAATCAGCAAAATAACATTTGCTGTGGACTGAAAATACACAATGTAAAGACAAGAAACAACTTTTTAACACTTTTAGAATACCAATTATTTAAGGAATTCAGTGTAAAAAATTACAGGATTACTGGATGGCTGATTTTTAACCTGGCTCTTTGCAAAGACTGAGAATAGGATATAATACCCATGCTAATCTAATTAACTCTCAGGTCACGTTGAGTCACTGTGGATTCTTCTATAAATCATCTCAATTATAAATCTAAACCAGGTAAACCAAGGATTTTTATTTTTATGTTGCCCTGTATCATTAGGTAACTATTTCCCTAGATATTTCAAAGCATACAGGACACCTGATTGAAACTTTTTGTAACAGCTGTACTCAAACCATTCCAAGTTAATGCCAGAAAAAGGGCTAGCAAACTGCCTTTGGGATACAATATCAAAATATTTCCTAGTGAAGAATATAAACAGTATCTTTAGTCTTTCCTAGACCTGCTTTCATCCCCCACACCTTTTTAACTTCAACCAGAATTATCCATTAATGGAATAACTGCCTCTTCCTTTTTTTTTTTTTTTTTCATTATTTTGTAAGTCCAGAAAGACAAAGAAAACATGCACCTGGGACATGGTGAGGAAGGCACACAGAGTATGAACACCTACCTGGAAATGGGGGTCAATGTCAGATCAATTTTCCCCAAGCAGCCAAATTAATCAGAAAAAAAGAAAGTAACTTTTACTCTTCAACCATGCTAGGAGGAACGTGAAAGACAAGTTTATCAGTATTCTACCTTAAAAAAATTTCCTTTGATATATGAGATGTAAACAATGGGTTTAATACAACTCTTTGATCCTTTACCACCAGCTAAAGGGTATCATTATTATTTCTGAAGGTGTCCCTTGTGGTGGCATGTTAAGCTATTTTGTATTTGTAGTTGCCTATCATTGATTTGTCCCCAGCCTGCCAAAAACAGCCCATTAAATTCACAGCAAGAGTTCAAGCCCAGTTTAGGCTCCTGCTTAGGAGTATGAATGAAAGCACAGCACCTCAGCACAGGTAGAACCTGAAACTGACAACACTGAAAAGATTTTATGCTACTGAAAGAGAAAAAAGAATTGACTTCCTAGTCTGAAAATTCAGTACATTATTAAGCAGTTTAAAACCAGCTTAAATTAAAATATTATAAATAATTTACTGAAGCCAAATTACATAGGTAGCTGACCCATGGCTAAGCTCCCTGAGCTTTTGCACTGCTGCCATAACAGCTTCGTTTGGGCTGTATTGACCCAAAAGAATAATTTGTCCCTTGCTATAAAAATCTGACCTTCTGCACTGCAAAAGAAGGAAGTGCAATGGTAGCTCACCCTCCTTCCAGGTGACTCGTGTTCTGCAAAAAAACCCATTAAGTGAAAGCAGATCCCCACTAAGAGGGACAGTGCTGAATTAGCGCTTCTCAACACATGGTTACAACTGCACTTTGTTCCCCGGCAGCAGCGCTGACTTCTGAAGCCAGAGCACAACATGAGACTCAATGACTAATTTTTCTCTAGGCCAGCTTTCCACTGCCAGAGGTAGCTCACAAAAGAAAGCATCATGTACTTGAGGTGAAGACTGACCTCTAAAAATACGCCTCTCTACTTCTGTGAGCAGTAATAAATAATTACTGTCCTCGTCCCCTTCTTTCCTCTCTTCTGCTTCAGCCCTGCCCCATGTACTTTCAGCTCCCTTGTGAATCCTCAGCCTGAAGGTGATGCCACAAAATTCATCTCTGATGCAAAATGCCTTAAGAGGAACTGGATGCAGGCCCAAAACTGGCTTGTTTCCCTTGATGAGCTGATTGTTCTAATTGGAAAACATTTGATTAGCCTATTTCCCATGGATAAGACATGAAACAGAAGCATCTCTCTGCCACTTGTACACTAAATCCTACAGTGTTGAAATTAAATGGTTCAGGACTTCCCAACCTGAAAAGCTTTAAGCTCTGCAGTAACAATTTCCTTTCAGATAGAAAAGAAGTATTAAATTCTCTATTACTTGAGACTAGCAATATTCAAATCTAGAGTCTTCTCACAAAAAAGTGACAAGTTGACTGCAGTTTTCAGAACAGATCCCTTTATTGGTGACCATAGCAGTGAATGTAAATGTAAAACTGCTCTCTGCCTTCTTACTAAAACCATGAAACACTTCTCAGATAGGAATGATACCACAAACTATTTATCAGAACACTCTCAACTACAGAGAGATGTGCACAAGGACATCTTTATGACAATTAGCATTAACAGTTCTGCTAATTAATTAAAAAAAGAAAATACTAGTAAATTAAAAAAAGAAGAAGTTAATAACCCCATAAACCTGCAAACACTAGCAGTTATTAATGGCTAGTGGCCATATATTCTCTTGCTCTTTTCAGTTCAATTTTAATGCTACTTTTTTTTTTTCCTTAATATATGCTGTATTTTAGAATGGCCAAATGCATGTTTGGGGTAATATCACAAATGTATTCTAAGAAGTTCCAATGCTGAGCCATAAATGTGTATAATTAGACTTGATAATTACTTAGATTTTCCCCTTGTGGCTTTTTGTACATAGTGGAATATAATTGCTTTAACATTATAAAAGTAAAGCAGTCTATAAACTTACAAGGCATATGTCTAGCTCATATTAAAATGAGTGAGAAGATAATCAGACCTTGTTCCTTTGCAGAAATTAAGGACACATCTATCTAAACCAGATATGATGAACAACTGCTGTGAGAAGTCCACAATACTGTATGACTGCTGGACAGCTATGCAAAAGATAATGTCCCAAATTTAAAAATAGATAAGATAGCAATAAAAATAATTATGGGAGGGGGAAATGTCTTTTGGAATGAGTCTTTGATCCACAGAGAAAGCAGATGCAGAGCATTACTGAGTATTACAAACATTACTAAAAATGTCTGCAGCATAATACACAAAACATCCATAATTATGCATGTGAGAATAACATCTATTACATATACACAAACACACATATAAAAGCTTACACTTAATGTGGGTAAAACTGGCTGGAAGTTATTCAGAACAGTTTTTCCTCCGAGGTCCTCTGTGTGCCACTTAGCTCACATGGATGGACAGAACACTGTGGGACAGACTGAGTTTCCTGAAGGCAAATATTGACCAACTGCAGTTGTAATTAGTGGAGTGAGAAGAAGGGAAGTTAATGACACCCCCTATAAGTGTTTTTAATGAGAGAAGCTATAAAGTCTTTAAATAAAATACTGACCAATGGTTGTATAAACTGAATTCTGCTGGTCAGGCTCGCCTGCTCTGACTTGTAAATACGACATCTGTAGAAAATCCTCACAAAAGAAAGTCAATTTAAAATGAACTTAATTTAGAAAGAGCTCTGCATTCCTTCGATGGTATTCCTGCCTGAAGACTACTCCAAGCCTGGTATTCTATTTATTACTTGTTGCAGATGGGAAATTAAGGCAGGCTTTTGCAAGACTCCTCACTTGGCAGATGCTGTGAATCTGGAAGGCAATCATACTGATCTGCCTCTAAAACAGCAATTCTATGCTTACTAACAAAATTAAATTTAAATTTTAAGTACAATCATCTTTCAACTTGCTAGTTGGAAAACACCAACTCTATATACAACAGATGCTTGAGAGATTTCTCCTTTGTCCAGCAAACAATCTATGGCTGTTTATATGCAGTTGGTATCTGAACATTGCAACCCCTCAGTGCCAGCAGTGCCAGTTCTTCAGTCACAACAGACAGGGACTTGTCCATCTGACCAAAGGCTCTCTGCCTAAAGAACAACATGAAAACATGACATTAGTTGTGCTGCTGTTCACTGTAGTCACATAGCCTGAATAACCAAGGGGATAAATCAATGAGAGTTATCCATTAGGCTGTTGGTACTATTAACCTGTTCTTCTATTTCTCCTATCTGTATATGGTCTTTGAAATAGTATTTTAAATACAAAATCTTTTAGACAGCACTAGGAAATCCAGAAGTAAGAAGAAATTAAATTCCAGGAGCTTTACAAGTTCAAAGTCCAAGGTTGTTTTAATTGGTTGAGTGTTATCTTTGACGAAATAATGGGGGAGTTTTATTAAAACTTACAGTGTCTGTCAAATGACTCATTTCATTGTTCAAACATTGTAACTATAACAGAATAAAAACATCAGTATAAACAGCCAGCTCAAGATCATCTTAAAAGGCAAATGAGAGCTGGTGGGCAGGAAGGTAGCTGCAGCTGCATGTATTGGGAGAGACAGAGGTGAAGAGAGAACAAAAGCCGGGAAACAGGCAAGAGTAGGGGAGCAAGAAATAAAACTCAGAAACATGTTAGAACATGAAGAGTTCAAATTTTCTGCAAGAAGTAAAGGAAAAATACAACTGTAAAGTCAATGTTAAGGACAGGAATCAGCAGTTCATTCACAGCTATGTGATGGAGGGACCACAAAAGCAGCATGTACTGAAGAGTAATCCAGCAACTCCCAACCAACATGAGTAATCCTGATTTACCTAAACACTGCCTTCATTTCTGAGATAAGAGACTGCAAACCCTGATGGCAGTCAACAATTAAAGAGGATGGGTAAGGAAGGAAAATGCCTGTAACTATTCAAATTGCTGTTTTGGTTAAATTTTGGAGTAGCATTAAGATGAGTAGTTGTTAGCTTTGGTCTTACATGGACTAGAAAGTGACAGGGTACTTAAATGGCCTGGAAGTTGTATTTTTAGACCAGGTAAAGACTTCTTTTCAGGTGATTCACCTGCACTTTCGGCTATATCCTCATCCCAGGCTGTCTACAGCAAGTGTGTAACTAACCACACACTGTATCTGATGTTTTCTTCAAACTGTGTTCCCCAGATTGTTCCTCTTCTCTGTCCAATTTCAAGCTCTACCAGCTTCCTTCTCTGTGCACTTATCCTATGTCTATGTTCCCTGCATCTTTCCCCACCCAAAGCAGAGCTCTCTGGTATCTGCCACACACAGAGTAACTGGGCACACCTTATCTCCATTTCCTCCTTTCACCATTGCACCAAGATAAACCACTCATCACCATGCTCTGGTGAAGAGCAGCTGGGCTATGGCCACAGGACTTTGCTCTGCCACATCAACCAGCACAGCACGCCTGTGCCTCTTGGCCTGTGCTTCCACTGCAGTCAGGGCAAGAACTGCCCTCCTGGGGCACCTTCTGCACAGCTATCAGCACCACAGGACCTTAATATCATCTTGTACTCCTACTGAACATTCTTTTACTGCGTGATCCCAAACACTGGCACAGCTTGCCCAGGGAGATTGTGAAGCCTTCCATCCTTGGAGATACTCAGAAGCTGGCAGGAGGAGGTACCAAGCAACCAGCTGCTAGAGCAGGGGAGTTGGCCCAGACGACCTCCAATGCCAGCCATTCTGTGATACACATCTACAGCTTTTAAGTAACACTAATACTACAGAGGATGAGGATTAAAAATAACTCTAACCACCTGCTTCATTTAAGGAAAAAAAAAAAATAAATCAGACTTCCAGGAGTGCTGGGTCTGTGCTAGACAAGTAATAAAGCTCCACACATCCTTTACTTCACTTTGGAGTTTTATGATTCTTTTGCCTTCTCCCCACTCTCTGCCATAAAAACTTCAACAAAACCTACAACATTTGGAAAATGTCTTGCCTCTAAATGTCTCAGTGTGAAAATCAGGTTTATTAAGAAAATATATTAATGTTGCTGAATTTTTCTACATATTTTCATAAACTGGAATGATGGAAATTTGTTCTGCATTCCATACTTAAGTCTTCTCACATATTTAAAGGAAAGAGAAGTGTTCTGGTGCAAGTTTGCAAGTGATAGACCAAAACATGCAGGTGGAAAGCTTGCACAGGTATCTGGCAATAGGGATTAATTTTTTAAACAAAAACCCTCAAGCCTAAGAAGTCATATGGGACATTCTTCAGAATGGATTTGCTTTCAGAAAACAAAATCACCACACCCTTTATAGTTACAGAATACTGAACACAGCATTTCATTAAACTGTCCAATTTTGAAAAATGCTTCATTTTCAAACATTGCCAAAATAAACCTTTTACCTATCTGCACTCTTTGACCTACAACTGACTTACATTCTACCATACTCATAAAAACTACACTAAATCAATCTATAACTTTAATGAAGTATTTCTTTCATCTTTATCCTGAATGAGATCAGTGCTTGAAAACAGGAACTTAGAAGGTTCCTATTCCACTTTAAATGGATCAATACTAAATTATCTCTTTGACCTTGATCGTTCCAGTCCCTGCTTCTCCCTTACCCTGCTCAATTCTTATATCTGAAATTTCTTTTTTTCTATGACTGCCTGATTCTCAGCCATCAGTATGATGGAACGCTATGTGAATTTAACCTAGATTTCTCTCAAGGCTATTTTCCCAAGTGGCGTTGGCTCTTTCACCCAAGAGATCTCATTAGCATGCACATATGCACCACTGAGCCTCGGAATTTAATAACTCTATTCCCAGTTCAGCCACAGATGGTATGTCATCTCAAGCAAGTTACAAAGGCTGTGTCTCAGTTTCTCTCAAAAGCAGAATCCAGCATCACAAAACCCTCTTGTGAGGTCTGCAGTCCTGCTTCAAAGGAGGGTACACTCTGAAGCCTGTCTAGGCTGCTCAGGGCTCTTGACCAGTCAAGGTTTGAAAACTGCTAAGACTGACACTTCAAAGCTTCTCTGGGTAATTTCCTCAGCAGCATTCAGTTCTCCTCAAGACTGAAAAATATTTTGCTTTTATCAGTCAGAAGCTCTCTTTTTTAACTTTATGACCACTGTATTTTCAGTCACCTCCCCAGGCACTGGGAGGCTGCTGTTAAGTCCTCCTTGCCGCAGTTTCATCTCTGGGTTGAACAAGCCCCACTCCCTTGGCTGCTCCTCACAGGGCGTAACCTCCAGCCTCTGACTATTGTGGTGGCCCCTGCTGGACTCACACCAGTTTGTTGCTGTCTTTTTTTGGATCAGAGAGCTCTCATCCTTCTGTGATGCCAGTGACTAGCATGCACTGAATGTCCACCAGAGGCCCTGGGTTTTCTTCAAGCAGAGCAGCTTCCCAGCCAGGTGGTGCCCAGTATATCCTGATGGTTGGGACGAATCTGTTTCAGATACAGGACTTGGCATTTGTTATTTCTGAAACTCATGAGACTTTGTTCAGCCCATTACTGTAGTCTGTTGAGGCTCTTGTGAATGGCAGCCCTGTCCTCAAACACATACACTCTGCTAATACATGTATTAGTGAATTAGAATGCATAGTACCTGAACAGCAAGCACAGTTCTCTGAGTGGAAACCATTCTATATGCAAATACAAAATAGCATTTAATTGTGGCAGTTATGAGTATCAGCACAGGAGAGCTGACCTTGGAAGGGTACGTTTAATTATGCTCTCTTTCTAGACAAAACTGTTGTAACAAACTGAAGGGCTTCAGTGCAATTACAAGTCTGAAGTGGAGCACACACTCCAGTGCCCAGCACCTGGCAGCACCACACCCTGCAGGATCACAGACCTGGCCAGCGTTCAAACACCTCACCAACAGCTTCCCAAAACTGCTCACTGCACTGTGCAGCAGCCTCCGAGTCGTGTCTGGCCTCACAACCTTGCAAAGGCTGCTGCATTTTCAAATGTGTAAGTGCAAGGCTTTTCTCCTTCTGTGTAGGCTTTATCCTTTAAAATAAATAAATAAATAAACAGGCCTTAGTGATTCAGCAACTATGTGAGATCCACCCCAGAGATCACTGACCCCTCCCAGTTATGATCTCTCAGCCTCCTCTTTTTCCACAGTCATTCCACCATCTCATTCTACCCACAAAAGAGCAGAAAGCTGCCATCAAAGCAGGAGTTTGCTGAACACTGGAGTAAAGACAACCACAAATTAACCAAGGACTTGCATTCAAGGAACTCTACTCTTAAAATGCCTGTGGGTTTTATTTTTATGTGTGTTTATATATATGAAATTATATGTATTGCATACTTAATAATATATCAACTTTAGAAAAATTTAGAAAAATATTTGTGTACATGCACACACACACACTGACACTACATGGAAAGGACAAACAAGATACCAAATTTTTTTTTTCTTTGCAGGATCTCTATACTAACTGTTGAGCACATATGACTTTGGCATTTTGTCATGATGAATTCTGTACAGCTGTTGCACAGAGGACCCTTGCTTGCAGATGACACATGGACCACTCAGGAAGGACCTAGTCCTTTTCTGTAAGTCACTTGTGGTCCAAACCCTACCTAGCTCACATGATGTCTGCCACAAAACCATTTCTGACTTCATTGCAGAGCTCAATCTTATTAATTATCTCATTCCTTTGGTTTACCACATCTGTAAAATTAGGACAGATACCCGAATTTTATAAATTAGCATGCTTTTCATCTGTAGATTCAAAGTAATTTCCACTGAGGATAAAAAGCAGTACATAAATAGTAAGAAAATGAATGTTGTATTATTCATACAGATCAGGAGACTAAAAGCAGATAATGCTAACCTTTGTCAATCACAGCACAAGGGGAGAAAGGGGAGAAAAAAATAGGGAAAAGAAAAAGGAATCTGTGCAATAAGCAACAAAACATATAATCACTTATTACAGCTGCAGTTACATTTTTTAAATGTCACAATGTTTTTAGAAGTACAGAATAAAGAATATTTAAAATTACTAGGACTTTAAAAGGCAGTGTTTGTGTTTGAAGGTATTTCCTGAGGGTCACAGAGAGGGCTATTTTCTTTTTATGAAGAGCTACCTGATGCCTGTAGCTACTGGCTACTGGCTAGAAAATACATATAAAGCTGACAAATATTCCAAAACCACAACTGCAGAACAGTTACCTGAAAACATTACTGGAGGTAAGTATGCTTACCATTCTTACATACCCCCCACCTCAAAGACTATCAGCATCAATATTTACTAAAATGCTGATAAGAAAAAGAAAAAATCAGGGGAAAAACCTAGATAAATAACAAAGAAAATAGATTTGAAAATAGAAAATAGTCTATAAAACCACATCTGTTAGGTTACATTTGCAGCTGCAAACACTTCATTAAAATACTTAACAGAAGAAACACATAGATACACATTACATTTTAAAATTAAACTTTCCTTGAAATACATGTTCACATGTTGGATTAAATATTCATTGTAATGGAATGAGTCAAAACCATTTCCCTTGAAAATACTGCTGATTCCAAGAAAATTTTCTTTCAAATGATTTTCACAGGGAAGCTGAGCTTTTTGTTTTGATCCATATCTTCAGAAATTAACTAATTTAACTTGATCTTTCCCATTGAACAGAACCTTCATTTCAACAGCCTCTGTTTAAGTGGTATCCTTCATACTGCTACGCAATGTTAATATCTAAACTAATTTCTTGAGGCTTATCAAAAAGAGTATTGCAGCACAGAAAGACAGGAATGAACACGGGAGAAGTACTTCTGACATTTACTGTAAAGATACATTACAGGGCAGGATAGTTTTTCTAGATACTGCACTAAATAAAGCATCATCTGATTACACACTCTTCCATACGATGATATTAAGGGGAAAAAAACTTCTCTTGAATACATTTTCAGGGCAAGGGGTTTCAGCCAAGTGAAAGTTTGGGAAACTGAAGAGAAACTATTTGGAACTGCAGAAAGCATTCCCATTGTCTCTCTAGTCATCCCCGCACTGAGTTCACACAAGCTGTATGGTGCAGCCATCAGCTCTCTTGCTCGCTCAGCCAAAAACGTGAATGATACAAACAACTGACAAAGCAGTTATCACAAAGGTCTGGCACAATACATCCTGTTTGAAACATTTAATATAATTCTTCTGGGAAATGGTTCTATTTCTCAACCAAAGCCCTGTGCTTGTTATTCAGGTCGGGAGGTTATGAGAGACAGAAAAGGAAGTGAGATACAGAGAACTGACAGAGCTCCTCTGTCCCACAGGTTCGTGCCCATTGCTGGGGGCTGACACCACCTCCTCCAGACCACATTTTGGATTTGGTAATTCCAAATCCCTAAACTCACTTAAAAATAACAAGAGATTGTCAAAAGAGCACCACAAACTTTTAGAGATCTTAGATTTTTAGTATTGTCTCAAGTGCTGGCAAGCCTTTAAGGAACAGCTTTAGGAGCCAAAAGTCTCAAGGCCACAGTTACCTTATGTTCAGGAAGCTGCTCTACTTAACCAGCAGCACAAATTCATAATGTAAAAAAAATGTAGGGGTAGGTATCAGCCACAGGCTGATAAAAGGCTTCTTTTCTTAGGAGAAGTGCCTCATTAACAACACAAATTTTGTTCAATAAAACTCAATTTACCCTAACTTATGTTTTTGGGTACCCATTAAGTCAAATAAAATAACAGAACAAGCCCTGGGTACTCTTTGTGTCTGAAACTGAAGGGTTTTCATCTATAGTTTGGTGGATTTTCATTAAAATTTTAGCAACATCTGGGAGAAGAGGGAGAGAATTTGGTCTATTAGGATATTTTACTTCTGGGCCTCTTTTAAATAATCATGTCTTAATCTCCACATGCTCTGACAGATAGCAGAAGCTGGTTGGTTTAATGACCTAGTTGCATCACAGAAAATAGAAGAAAATACAAAGACTGCTCTTTCCCCAACGGCATCTGGTGTAAGGCCTATAGAATTTGGCTGGAAAAAGCCATATATTGGGAATATGGAAACTCCTGAAAGAAAAAAGAAATGAAAATCAAATAAGACAATCCTAAACCACCCAGCTACAGGGATGTTCCATAAAGAAGGAAAACCTGCTTTCCTAACAGCAAAATAACAACCAAACAACTATTATGACTATTTTTTAGTGGATACAGTAACTTTTGCATATATATATATATATATTTAACACCAATTACACAAAATCTGAGGGTTTTTCTACACAGCAAAATCACGTTCACTAGTTGTTGCTCATCAGTACTTCTTAGGTGGATCCCTTCACTCTGTGTTTAAAAAATGTCTATTTTAGTATGCTTTAGCTAAAGTTAAGTGAATGATTAAGCTAAAGTGAAAAAAAGAAGGTTAATTTAAAGGTCACAGTAACAACGTTCTTATAAGGAATAAATGCAGAAAGCTGCTGCTTTTAAAATTCTTAACATTTACACTTTCACACTGAACTCTCTGCATATGCAGTTACCCAATGGTCAGGCACAATACATGTGAGTCCACAGCTTCTGTGCACAAAGCTGGATGTGGTAGATATGAACCATGTTGAGCACCCCAAAAAGAGAAAAACAGTTTTAAAAGGTTGCCACTGAACCTGGCAGAAGGGAGCAACAGCCCAAGTCACTGAGGGCACAAAGATTTTTGGGAAGGCCTAATCTACTGAAAGGCCTTCATAAAATGTCTGAAGACTTCAGCTATGCTCAGAACCATCTTTGGCTCTCCAGAGATCTATTGTAGGGAGAAATGTTAAAAGACCACACATTGTTTGTTTGTTGGGAAACTGGGTCATAAAACACCCTCTTGTAGAGACAATGAGCAAAATGGAAAATGAAATGTGGCCTAAGACCCTTCACTAGGAGAATGCTGTATTTTGGCTGAGAATTATGGCATAGAAGTACCACCCCAACAACAAAAACAGAGTTGTAATGGCTGCCTACAGTAATTATGGAGACACTTTCACTACATGCCATAATACTGAGCAGTGATTTATGCAGAGACAGGATTAGCACTCTAGATTTTTCAAGTCCTTTTTAAGTAACAACATACTCCAAAGCATAAGACCACTGCCTTCTGCAAAACCCTTTTTTGAAGACATTGTTTCCGTGACACATCCCCTACTCTTCTTGCCTCCTCCTGTCTTACCTTCCCTGATTAATTTCCGATTAGTATCTGCATCAGAGGTTATTGGGCAATTTCTGGGAAAATCAGAGTATTTCTATGCTGTATCATCAGCATATTTTAGCTGCAAATGCTCTTTGCTAAGTCCTTGGAAGATTATGTATTTGAGAGTAATCCTGCAATGGCAGAGCAGCAGTCTTCAAGGCACTGTGCTGGGAAAAGCTGCAGAATGAGACTGTCAAAGAATTAGCCCAAAAGTTCATCCTGTGAATTTTTATTTTCTTGACATTTCAGAGCATTTGGCTTTATTCATTAATCTCAACTAGTTTACTAGTATCTCTGGCTCAAGTATTTTTAAGTTCTTGGTAATAAAATTGTGATAGTGCAATTCTGTTGAATCTCTTCTTAAGGTTTTCTCTTTACTTCAGTCCAGAATGCCTTCCAGGACTTTGTTCATAAAAGAAAGCTTCATAAAATGTTGCAATATTTTTCATGTTTACACTTGTGATCCAGATCTAATTATTTTCCAAGAGAAACAATGTAGGAGACAGGAAAACAAACTTCCCATATATGCTGTTTTGGAAATGTGACCTTTTTCAGTCTACCAGAATTCTTTCTTTCAATATACATTCCCACACTGCCTCCAAACCTCACCTGAAGCGAAGGGTTTTCCAGCAGCGACGTGATGTGAATAATGCATTTGTCAGATGTGGTTTATTTTCTCCCCTTTCCTCCAAAGAGCTGCATAGGCAACTGAAGTTGTGGATGGGTGGGGGATGATCTGTTTCTAATGCACTTGTATTCAAGAAGGCAAAGTTCAAAGAGTGGATCTTGCACTTACCTCAAACGTATCAAGTTTTACAAGGGCCCTCAGTTCCTTTCCACCTGCCCCCCCGCCCAAAGATCTGAGAATAAGCTCCCAGACTTGAAGAATCACAATACCTCCAGAGCTACATGGCAGTGCTTGTTTCACTACTGTTAATCCTGCATGGACTGCACGGCCTGTTCTACAAAAACTACAGACAACGCTACTGTACCAGATCTGCTTTTATTGATGCTTTAAAACACAAAAGCCCAAAAAAAAAGCTTACTCGAGAATTTTGCACACTGTTAGGTGCAGGTCTGCAGATCTGCAGACAAAAGATAGAAATGTGTCAAGGAGAACGTCAAAGACTCATCCCTCAAGAGCACTCGTTTGTTTTTGGAATTTTCATCTGTACTGAGCATCCCCTCCCAGCAAGCTATTTTGGGAGTGTTTCAAGCTTCGTTCAGGCGTGTTCATCCCCTGACAGCAGTGCAAGAACTTTGAAGTAGCTACTGTGAGATCAGACTGCCTTTTGACCTGGTTAATAAGTGTTTACAAGTCTCATTTCTAGGCAAGGAAACCAAAATTAAGGCAGATCTTGTATGTCATCCTCAGCTGCTAGAATTTGCAGCTCCACATTAAGGAAATCATAGCCAAATGACATGCTTCCGTCAGTATCTGGACAGGGTCGGGAGGATTTGTTCCCAAGTGTACAATTAGCCAGATGTATTTTGTTTGTTTAGTAGCAGAAAAACAAGCCCAATTTGGTAGGCTATCTGGAAACAAACATCATCCAGGGCAGGTCTGGATTCCGAGGTACTAAGAAAAACCCATTTTCTGGAACATGTAGCTTGTGTCTTGCTTATGTGCTTGATGTCACACTGACCACCAGATTTGAGGTTAGGAAGGAATTCTACAGCTTAATCGGGGCTCAGGGAAGCCACTACTTCCTAGAGAATAGCACTCCTCTGGGAATACCAGCACCCAATGGATTTCATATAATTGCAGGCAATCTGAGCAACAAAACTGTCTCATCTGTTGTGGCACACTGTTCTAGAGACTTAAACACTGGTCAGTTTTATCTGAAAGTGCAGTATGCTCAGCGGAAGTGTGACATTTAACCATCTGCTGTATCAGGGAGATGTCACCAGAAGCACTTTTCTGGTTCTCCTCGGCTGTGAAATGACAGCGGATTCTGCAGGTGAGGAACCTGGCCCCATGAAAATCACGGCAAAACCTGCACCAGGGCATGCCTTCACACCACAAACTGAACAGATATTGTCCTCCTATGCAGAAATCCACCACAAAGATTTAGGAAATTAATAAACACTATCACTTTTGAAGAGCCAATCTGGTAACTCAGAGGCCCGATGAACCAGAGACTGTGAAAGCAAATGAAAACAGTAAGACACTGTTGTTTATGTGCAGTTGGCCATTTTTCAAGTTTTCGTTCCCTTCTGAAAGAGCTTAGAGCAAATTACACTACTCCGAATTAAAAACTGGTTTTGATTACGGGAGCATAGAGATTGCAACCAAAAACCTTTATATTCTATGCAAAAAACTTAAAAAGCCGCTGCTGTTTTTTCTCCGTTGCTGTTTGCAGAGGGGAGGCGACAGCAGCGCCCGGAGTTTGGGTGCTGTTTTGGGGCGGGGGGAGGCAGCTCTTTGTTCCTTCATTTAAGTTCCGAGGCGAAGTTCTCCGCACCACACAACCACCAGGCTCTGCGAACACGCTGCTGCGGCAAAGCGCGGCCGAACCCCCAACTTCAGCCTCCAAGCTCTCCCTTGCCCCGCAGCATCCGGGGTCCGGGAGCTCGCCAGCGGCCGGCCGGAGGGAACGGCGGGCACGACCCGCCCCCTCCCCACACAGCAGCTCCCACCGCCGGCCCGACACAGCCAGGGCGCTGCGGGAGCGCAGCCGGCCCCGAAAGCCGGGATGACCGCAGTGCACGCGCTGCAGCGGCTAACAAAAAACCTCCAAAACAAAACCCCAACAAAAACCCCCAACCAAACAAACAGAAAAACGGAACCAGCACAGAGATCCCCGGAGTCGGGAGAAGCGGAGCCGAGGAGCTCGCCCTGTCAGCCATTTTAGAAGCGTGAGCCGATGGGGCGGCGGGGCGCACCGCTGCGCAGCCTTCCCCCGGCCCGCCCGGGGGCCATCGCCGCGGGCAAGGGCCGTACAAAGCTCGGCAGCGTCTCCGCCGCGCTCCCCTCTCCGGGCTCCGCGCGGAGCGGAGCGGAGCAGAGTGGAGCGCCCGGCGCCGCCGGGCCCCGGAGGGTCGGTCCCCCCGCGCCCTCACCTTGGCGTCCGGCGGCAGGATCAGCACCTGGCTGTTCTCCTCCTCCTTCTTCGCCGCCTCCTTCTGCGCCAACGCGGAGTTGAAAGACACCTTCACCATGGTCGGTCCTCAGCAGCCCGCACGCAGCAGAACGAGGACGAGAAGCAGCCCGCACCGGCGGAGCTTCGCGGGCTGTCCCCTACCTTGCCACCCCCCGCTGCTGCCTCGCCGCGGCTGCCGCCCCCGTCCCCTTGTCAGGCGGCTGAGGAGGAGGAGGAGGAGGAGGCGGTGCCTGACAGGGCGGGCGGAAAGAGGGGAGGTGGTGGCAGCAGGGCCTCGCCCTCCGCCCCCTGCCTGCCCCGGCGCGGCGGGCGGGGGGCTTCGGCCGGGTGAGGGTTCCGGGCGGGCCGGTCCCCGCTCTGGGCTCGGTAGCCGAGGGGCCGCGGCTCGGTGGGAGCCTGGCAGCGTCCCGGGCGGTGTGGCCCCGTCCTCAGGGCAGAGACCCTCGGGGGTCCGTGTCCCCCCGCCCGGGGCTCGGCTCCTGCGCATGGAGGAGCCCGGGCTGAGACGCTGCTGGCGCTGCGCTTCCCTGGGGCACGGCTGGCACAAGTGCAGTGCTAGCCCCGTGCAGTGCTAGCATTTCCCTGGTTGCCATTTTAATTTGGGGTGCTTTGCGAAAAGAAAATGTTTGGGCCTTATGTTCGTGAAGAAAATCCCCAAAATCCTTCATAGGCAGCGTGAAGGTGAAATCCAGCAGTTTTTAAACCCTTGGGGATGGAAGGATGCGAGGAGCACCGGGGAAAGTGGAGCTGTGACTTTCCCCCTTCCTCTCCGGTGCAGTGGGGTAAGAACTCGGTGAACTCGGCACACCATCCCAGTAGGGTGCTCTCCAGTAAAACTCTGTGATGCATATATTCGACTTTGCACTGGGAATATGGTTGTAGTCTGCTCCAAGAAGTTAATTTTGGTGACTCATCTCGGTAGAATTGATTTCCTGGTTAGAGCTTGGCAGTGTAGTGCTTCTGTCACTCTCTGTGAGACACCAGGCAAGCAAAATGCTGTCCTTCAATTCAGTGGGTGCTCTGCTGCTGACTTAGTCAATATCTGGTCTTTCTCCCTAGAGCATTAGATGGCACCAGGACTGAATTGTCCTTACGCTTTGTACCTCATCATCAGCATCCTTTAAAACCATTCACCTAGAATAACTAACAGAAAAGCTAACTTAACCTGCTTCATCCTATCATCCTAAAGTATTTAAAGATCTACAGATAATTTAAGGAATTTTTTTTCTAATGAAGATACAAAATTCACAAAGCAAATCATAGTAATTTTATATGCTCTAAAGATAAAACAGCTGATGGCACAGCTTGCACCCAAGTCTGTAAATTGCCCAGATATTACATGAATTCAATCTAACTGCCTTAAAATTCAACAGAGGTTGACTGAATTATTTGCAGATCCTTCACTGAAGTAGAAAACGTCATGGACTCTAAGGAAGACAAAATACAGAGATTTCCCTAGGCAATTTCTGACCATATTTGGTATGACCCTGGAGGTTTTACTTTAGTAGGAACTTTCATTAAAAGTATTTGAGCATTCTTCATGAGGACGATAAAGTACTTTAATAAAGCTATCATAAGCTACAGTCTCCCAAGCTACTACTATGGATTTTTAATTTTTTTTCTTACAAGTGGGACTTTATTTTCTCACTCCCAGACTAGAGAAAAGCACCAGGTGACACCTCTGCTCCCATTTCAAAGGGAATCTGTGCAGGCGCACTGTGTATTCAGGACAATATTTAGCATGCAAAGGCTGTAGTTCAGAGTTTTGCTTTGCTTTGTTCTCCTTAATGACATCTTCAGATATTCCTCACAGGGAGATGGGTATGCAAAAGACAGCCAAGGCTAAGGCATGGCATCTTATTATCTGTGTCAAAGTACATCTAACTCTTTCCCCAGGCAGCATACACTCTTATCTTTCCACATCAAATATACTCTGTCTGCCTCTTGAATCATGTTTACAAACCACGGCGGCTGACTGCAGCTGGATTAGAGCAGCACCTTTATATGTTGCCAATTCTGACCTTTTTATTAGTGAGAATTTAGGATATTAGGATTATTTCTATTAGAGACCAAAGTAAGGATAAAGCATGAGGAGAGCCTCCCAACTTACTTCCTGACTGTACTACACTTCTACGTGCTTTCAGGCTGTGGTTTCGCAGACAGCTGAGCTGTAGGATGGCTCCATTCCTCCAAATGGAAGTCTTGCCTCAACTCTTCCTTCTTTTATCCTTCATCATCTACCTCATGTCACTCTTCATACATCCCTCCTTTCACCAGCAGTTCCTCCCAGTGCCTTTGCTGGATGCATGACCCATCCATACCTATGTTTTTCTGCATGAGTTTTCTGCTGAGTTGGTGAGTTCCATCACTTCAGAGAGATACAAGGACCACCACCACCATGAACAGTGGACCTGTGAGACTAAGAACAAGGAAGAAAGGGCAATAGATCCAAGCAGTAAATCAGCCCATCGCATCTCTCAAAACTACAGTGTTGTTTTTTCTCAGACAAGTAGGTTTATATCCAGATGACTATCTCATTCTCTCTCATGTTTCTGCCCCTTTCCTTTCACATACAAGTCTTTATTTCCTTCCCCTACCTCATTCATGTATCAGATATCAGGACCCCTCCCAGGAACAGATGACACTGTTTAGATCTGGCTGTGTCCTTGGGCACGTGCTTTCCATTGTTTCAGCTGACACTAAAAGGGAGGGAACTCATTGATTTCTTGTTTACCCTGAGTGGAAAATGGCTATTACATCTATCAGGACTGGAAGCTGCTTTCTCTTTCTGATGTCCCTCCTAAAATGTCACAATGCTTCAAGCAGTACCTCTGCTTAGCCATCTACAATTCAAAATCAGCCTACTTGCTATCTCTAACACCAGGGTTATTAATTCCTAACGCCTGTATTAGACATCTGTAGATTCAAGCATGTAAAACTGGGGAGGTAGGGAGAGTGGGGTTAAATATTGATATTGTCTGCCAACAAAGAACACTGTTTTGAGGTGAGGAGAATGTAGTTGTTTAATTTTAAGTTTCATTCATAAAGCTTTTTAATGCAACTGAAAATGGAAAGTTCCATATCATGTCATGGTATTTTTAATTGTTTCATGTTAACTGCATAGCATTGTGATATGGTGTGTCTTACTTTTCCCTCAACCACTCTTCCCAATTTTATGTCTCTCTCTCTCTATATATCCATTTATCTATCTCTGTCTAAATATGCATATCATTCTCATTTCTTGGGGGAGGGATGAGAACAAGCAGAAGTTGGTCCTGTGACAGACATTTATTCAGATTTCTTTCTTAGCCAGAAGTTCAAATACATTTGCACTGTTTCAAGGCTTTTCACACCGTGGCTGGCTCTTCCTGTCTGCCTTATTCTCCCTTCCACCTCCCCATCTTCTCTGCACAGCCCCCTCAGCTTCATCTCAGAGAAGTCTCATCTACCAGATACTTACCCAAATGGCCCACAACAATCCTGCTGTCACAGTGTTCCTTTTGTGCAATCCCTGAATTAATTCACAAGAACTTGTACTTAATCCTAGATACATTAGAACATAGGTAAGACTACTAGTTTTATTTGTATAATTCCAATTACAAAATAGGAATGCCATTTTTATCAGCAAAATTAGAGTTTTGATTTTTTTGTGTTCATTTCTTAATGTACTGGTATGGGAATTCTTTTCCAGATTGTTTGTTTTTGTTAGATGGGAGTATGGCAGCATTTTTTTTAGCTTTGTCACAAGGTAAATCTGCTACCACCTACAAGTCTACCTTTTCTTTAACAACTCAAAACAAAAAGAACAATCTAAATTCACGAAGGCTAAAGCAGAAAGGAAGAGATGGCACTTACTATTTTAAACAGAATAGGATAAGAAAGAGAACATACCAAAAGCCACATGAGCAAGTCTGTTACTCAGCCTCTATATTCTTCTAAATATGCCAGAGCCTGCTGAAGTTGGCAAACCAAATGCTGCACAAATCTTTGCCATCCCAAATCTTTGCAGATGATTGGGATTGCAGAATGTTGGTGTTTTCACAGAATTTTGGACCCGACATTTACAACCAAAACTCCAATTTTTATTAATCTCTAGGCAATACTCTAATCTGAACCTTAGAAATAACATAATTTTCACAATCTATCTAAAATGCAGCCACCACAACAAAGTATGAAATAAGCCTGACAAATCTATTTCAACTTGGCTTGTGCCTCCCGGCACCTCAATCATCCCTGCTGTGAATAAAGCCCTTTAGAGTGAGTAAGCTGTACCACAACAATGAATTATGCCTTAATCCAGCAAGCTGCTTTGCATGGCCAGTTTCTGCACCCACGTGGAGCCCTGGGGTCCACCAAGATGCAGCAGCTTGCCTGACTGTGTCTGCAGTTTGTCTGGTGTGAAATTGCCATATGCAATATGCAGAAATGTCCCTGTGTGTACAGTACCCAATTGCATGCTCTTAATTTCAAAGAATTGTTTGCAACATGAACCAGAACCTCCCTTGTTTGAAGGCAGTGGAAGGGCTCTCATGCTCTTCCCTTGAAGCTGATCCTGTCAGTTTTAACTGGTGTCATCTATTAAATGCCAGACTGCAGACAAGAAACCTTTATATGAATTTATCAACACTTTATTTGCTCATTAAGCATCATGATTTGGCCAGTACTGAAGAGGACTCAAATTAAAGACCACTGCTGCTCTAGGGACGTTATAATCAAAATCAGATACAGAAAGAAAACATTCTCAGGGAAGCTAAGGTAATGAAATAACTTTGAAGGCTTCACTCCCTCTTCCCTTAAGCTCTTTTCCTTCTCTCATTTCTGTTCACAGAAATTAAAATTGTGTGCAAGCGCTTGTCCTCTAGTATTCTAGCAGTTGCTTCCTTCTCCTTACCAGCCCAGCAATGCTATTTCCCCCTTTTTAATACATTAAATGTATGCTGCAAATATCTTCTGTCTTTTAGGCTTTATTGAGCTGATCCTATTGCTCCTTTTTGCTTTGTCCATTAGCACCCAAGACTTCCAGAACTGTTGGGTGCACATAACTAATTTACCCTAGGACAGCAGCTTTAGGAAATGAAAGACAAATCCAGCTTGGTCCATTACAGTATGTCCTAGAAGACAATGTCATAGTCTCAAATTTCTATTTAAGCCTTGGGGATTTTTTTGTACCTGTCTTTTTGTCTCCTTTTCTGCTGCATCAAATGCAAACTTCCTCACTTGGCCTTCCAGGCTTTCCCTGGCTGGCACGTGGCCCTGTCCACATTGGCTGTTAGTTCTTGTGGCAGGTCCTACACTGCACTACTGTTGCAAACCTTTCTTTTCTTCGACCTTGGCTCACCCATACAAGGAAGAAGCTGTCCTGTCCATCAAAGCCCACAGCACTGCTAAAACCATGTGTTCACAGCCCAACAGGAGAGCCACATCTGTGGCAGCTGGGTCACCACAGATTTGTAAAGTTGCCCTTGCCTCATACTTCCCAGCCAAATCACTAGGATCTCACAGGCTTGCATTTAATGCAATGTAGCGTTGCTCTCCTTTGGGCAAACAGTGGCTTTACAGGGGAGAACATGAAGCTCCACCTGAAGCTTCAAGTGTGCTGGATGGACTCACACGCTGGGAGACCCTGCTGCCACTGTTCCTGTGCCGTCCCAGGAGTCAGGATACAGCCTCCTGTGCACGGATGTGCAGGTGAAATGACAGCCCTGCTGAGGTGAAGTGATAGGCTGCTCACCTGACTACTCATTGACCTGACCTGATCCTACCATTGCTCTGCACTCTTGCATTCATCCCTTTCTCCACATTTGCTGTGTATTACTATGTTCTCCTGGCTTTTCTGGACCTGTGGTTGTCTTTTCATAGACCCTGTGGAAGTGTGAGCATGCACACAGTGCTTTTTGACACCAGCTAACTCACCCTGGGCACTCCTGTAGTACAAACCATTCTGATAGCATCCTTGCTATTCATTTGAAGTAAGCAGGGGGGTGGAATGTCAGTGGTGTGGGGTTGGAAAAAAATTCTCATTTACCAATTTTGTCAAAATTTCTATTAGCCAAGGTCTTTTAAAAATTGATTTTGGGGTTTTGTTGTTCTTTTTTGGTTTGGGTTGGGTTTTTTTGTTCCCTCCAGCTTTTGTTTGCCTTGATGATTTTCAAATCTCTTCTGTGTTTGCCAGCATTCTGCAAAGAAGGGAAGAACTGACTTTTCCAGCCTGATGATGTAAGACTAATTCTACCTTGCAACTGGTGGTTTTTAGGATAAACTTCTGCAAAGCTGCATAAATTGTTCATGCAGCAAAGCATGAACAACTCTGTCCTGTTTAAACAGGTTTTGATGTGGTTGGCTCTGGGTGCTGCTCAGAGAACAGTAAACCGTTACTTGTGTCAGAGGGTTGATTTCTCTGCTGGCTGCTCTGCCACATCTCAGACAAACCTTCCCAAATAGCAGGAGTCATAGGCTGCACCCAGATATGCCTGCTTAAAACATCACCTGGTATCCTCAGGAGAAATTTCATGTTATGCCAAATTTTGGTCAACAGCATCTGTCTGCTACAGTGACAGCCCCATTGCTTCCTATGAGTTAGGCCCTGGTGTGATCAGAGATAAACTGGATCCAAGAGCAAGATGATGCTTTTTTGTTACTATTTTTTATTACTAATTTATTATTATTATTGCTGGATGAGCTCTCACTGCTCAGCTGCACCATCCCTGGAGTTGCCTCCAGGGAAGCAGCCAGAGGTGGCTGGTGGGGGTGGAAGGAGCAGTGGAAGGGCTCTTGGCAGGCAACAGTCACTTAACTTTGGATGTGATACAAAACCTCATTACAACTGACATCCTCAGTCTGGCAATGAAGCTGCTGGGGGCATGTGTGTGTGTGTGTGTGTGTGTGTGTGTGTGTGTGCAAAAATGGCCCTGATGCTGGGGTCTCTGTGTACAGCAGTTTGGGGGTTTTGTTTTTGTTTCTTCTGGCAAGACAGAATGAGCAGCAACATGAGTTATGAGAAACTGCAAGAGTTAACAGAGGATGGGATCCATCACTTCTCCCATGGTAATAATCAGAGGTGCCTTTACTTCTGCATTTGAGATAAGTTTTTAAGATGTTTTAAGACTTTTTAGTGCAAGATGTTTTAAGTTTTAAGACTTTCTCCTGAGTTTCTGAACTTGTACAATACCCCACTCCATTCTATATATATTTTTAAATCAATTGTAAGTTTCATAAGGTCACTTGGCTTAATATGACCAAGGAAAGATTTCCCCAGCAATTCTCAGCATGAGGGAGGTTTCCTTTATGATACTTTAATTCTAGTAAAGCAGAGCCGTAAGCATACATCCCCAGACTACGACTCATTCACATCATGCAGCCTAGACTTTTCAGTACTGCTCACAATTTAGAGAAGAGCAAAAAAAAAGGAAGAGAGAAGGAGAGGAGAGGAGAGGAGAGGAGAGGAGAGGAGAGGAGAGGAGAGGAGAGGAGAGGAGAGGAGAGGAGAGGAGAGGAGAGGAGAGGAGAGGAGAGGAGAGGAGAGGAGAGGAGAGGAGAGGAGAGGAGAGGAGAGGAGAGGAGAGGAGAGGAGAGGAGAGGAGAGGAGAGGAGAGGAGAGGAGAGGAGAGGAGAGGAGAGGAGAGGAGAGGAGAGGAGAGGAGAGGAGAGGAGAGGAGAGGAGAGGAGAGGAGAGGAGAGGAGAGGAGAGGAGAGAAGAGAAGAGAAGAGAAGAGAAGAGAAGAGAAGAGAAGAGAAGAGAAGAGAAGAGAAGAGAAGAGAAGAGAAGAGAAGAGAAGAGAAGAGAAGAGAAGAGAAGAGAAGAGAAGAGAAGATTTAAAACCATGGGTTATAATGACACCAGGATTTGGAATAGGCTGCAGCATACTGCTTGTTAAGTGTTGTTCCTGGGCCAAAGAGAGATATAATAATTTAAACCTGTTTTAAAATTTCCTTCAGGAAAATTTCATAAGAGACCACCTTCTCAAATCCTGAATGGATTTGAGAAAATATGTTTACTCCCCAGAAAGCCTCAATGTTTGCCTTATTATAGAGATAAAAATTAAATAACATGCAATCTCTGGCCAACACTTTTCAGGATTATTTAAAACTGTAGAGCTAACAAATCAAGTTTCCTTTATATTTTTGAGACTGATTAGCGGGGTAATGATATGATTACAAGGATGAGAACTGAAAGAAATGAAAGAGATATTTCTTAGTTTCTCAGGAAAATCTCCTCTATCTGCCATAACACAGCACTGATGGCACCAGCACAGGCTGAACAAGCTGTGGTGAGGTGACTACCGACCTTTGTAGGGTGAATCAGACTCTGCCCTGGGGAGATAAATTGTGTAGGAAAGATAAAGGTAATAGTAATTTGCAAGGAAAAATCAAGATTCAAAGAGAAAACTGGAGTCTCAATCTAAGAATTCTCAACTATGTCCTCTGGGGAGGCTTAGACACCCCAAAAAAAATCTGTGTTCCTGCCTATGACTTTGTTCTGTAGTCATTGAAGTCAAGAGCAATATTCGCATTAAGTGAAGATGTGCAATTATGAGTCTTGACTGCCTTAGAGGTAAATCATCCATCTTCACTCTGCTGAAAAAGGAGTTTACAATCCCCTTTCAGGATTAATAAAAGGTATATACCAAGAAACATCTGGCCATTTCTGGAAACAACAATGAAGAATACAGTTTTTTGCAGAAATTGCATCACTCAAATGATAGACAAGAAGACATCATCAAAGTTTTTACACAAGAATATGTAAAATCTGTAAAAACATATGTACCTTGCTAGCAATTCAGTTTGTTTTCCTTCAGTGTCCAATGATGCATAGCACAAGAATCATATTCCTAAATAATACTGCCCCTTCTGAATAGAAAGCATTTAAAAATAGGTTAAAAGTAGTATATTTTATGAACAATAGATTCTTTACATAGATTTGTAATGGAAACATAATATTTAAGCAGTTCTTTGTGGTGAAAGATGAGACTACTTGTATTGGTGAATATTTGTGAATATTCCTACTGTCATGCAGCTTGTCAGAGAAGCCACAACAATCCTAATATGAAAACCATGGGTCATTTCCATTGCCTTTTCCCCAGTAAGATTACCATTTGTTTTCAGTAAATAACTACCTGAATAAAGACAATAGAAGCAGGTCTCATGTTTGAAAAATAAGAACAAACACAACTAAATATGAACCAGAAATGACAGAAGAGCCAAAAATAAATATACCGAGAAAAAAGAGCAAGAGGAATAGACAGTTTAATGAGACTGGGAGTGTGGAGATTAAGGCAATTTTCATGCTAGTTTTAAACCCAAATTAAGAAGAAGGTGATAAGTATTTTATAAAAAAATTGTGTAGGCATGTTTTGGTATATCATTCTTTTCTTAGTATGTATGGGGGCTATCAGCTTGTTTTAGTTTAGGAGACCTAAAGAGATGTCTTTCAGTGTGAAAACGTCTTTGAATAAGTCACATTATCATATTTGCTAGACTGTGTTTTCTCCTCTGCTTTGTACAAGTCACAGGCTGAGTTGAGAGCACTACACTCAAGTCAGTGAGGTATGTGTGTCTTCTCTAAAGCAACAACTTATGAACAGTTTCCACTTATTTCTGAAGTTTCAAGGTGTGTCCCTGGCACAAGTGGGCAGAACTCTCTTGCTTTTAGTAAATATTTAATAATGAAGGAGGAACAAAAAATTAAGAGGAAGGAAGACCTTTTCCTTATGTTTATCAGAACCACAGTCCCAGACATTTTTCTAAATGTATAGTGAATCAAAAATCCATTAATACCTTCCTAGATAACAGTGCCCATCCATCCTCTTTGTTTGTTCTATCCACACAGCTGGGACACATCCACACTCTGAATAATTTCTCTCTCAGAAATAATATCTCATCATAGTAGTGGGGGAATGAGTGTGAACCCAGCCATGGAACTGGGAGGGAAGGGAGTGGGGGGAGGAGCCTGAATTGTAAAGAAAAAAAACCAGCATCAAGTCCGTAGTACAGATAGAAAGGGCATAAAGTCCTTAGCATAAGGAAATTGGGGTCAACTAACCTAAGAGTGGGACAAAGAAGAGGAAGACAAAAATCCTTGCACTAACAGGAGGATTGGTGGCAAGGGAAAATTATATGGGCAGAGAGCATTTGGCATGTGAAAAGAATTGAGATACTGGCAGAAAAATTGGGGTACACTGGTGTGCATGTCTCAGGGTGGGAGTGTTTACAGTATCTTTTCAGTGGGGACCCTGTGAAGAAGGACACTGAGCAACTGAGTAGTAAAATATTGACCACACGGTGCCTTGGGTATGAAACAGAGGCTTGAGGGAACCCTGAGACAGAAGGTGTCATACAGGGGAGTGTTTTGTATACAGTAAGAAAGGTGACTTTAAAAGGGAAGAAAATTCACAGAGTGAGGCAAGACAAATGAGGATTCAAGTTAAGCTGGGTGTTCAGGAATTGGTTCCTCTGGAGTCCCTTTGCATAAATTCCCCCACATCGCCTTAAGGAGACTGGAGACAGGAACCTGCTGTCCTCAAAGGACTCTTCAGCCACTGGGGTGGAAAGAGTTGCCAGGCAGGCTCTCATGTGAGAATGTTAACCCTTGACACTTCTACAGCCACCACAAATGCATACTTGCCTCCTGGCTGTCCATCTCCTGCGGGGAGCCATGTGCCACTTTGGAGCAGGGTGACCAAGGATATGCTCTGCTAGAGCAGCACATCCTCATGGCCTGGGCAGCAATTTTTTAATGAGTAATGGCAAGTTGTGTTCAGTCTGTCCAGCACTTTGGGAGTGCCTTCATGCAACAACAGAATGAACAGGTGCTGAAGAGACAGTTTACAGGGAGCAATTTCTCATTTCTCCACAAAACTGTGACCCCGCACATATGGCCTGTCCACCCATTCCCCATGTATGTCCCATTTTTCTCTCTCTGGAAACATAGAGGTATTAATATCTTTCCAAGATTCTTTTGCATTATTGTTACATAACAGTTTGCATATTTTTCTAATCTGACACTTTCAGTTTGAGTATATACTTGCATTCTTACTAAAACACATCCAGAACTGCACAGCTTCAGACAGCTTTCTCTCCACCACAAAGCTGCTATCAAATAGCAGCACAGGAACTTTTTTTAACACTGTGGTTGTAGCTGACTTCATCTGACAGGTTCATGTCTGCCTCAGGAGGCACCAGCACTGGAGCAAGACTATGCTCTCAGTATCATCTCAAGCTGTCTATCTGGTGTTTGGGAAAGGTACAGGAAAGGCAGACCTGGCTGTATGAGCTACTGCCAGTATGAGCTACAGACAGAGGCTGCCCATTTTGGGCTGAAGCAGCAGAAACCCTTGAGAGTGGTATGTTTGAGTGGCCTGTTACAATGTGGGTATAGCACTTTCAGAGACCGAGGGCATCAAAGTAGGAGCCCTTGAGGAAACACACTCTATTCCCAAAAAATTAATGAGAAGAGAAGGAAATAGTTTCTTGTTCTCCATCCCTGCTGATTTTGCTGCTCTGAGTATAATTTCATACTCAGGCAGGGAGAGTAGGATTACACAAAATATGATAAGCCATTAGAAATGGAGAAGAGCAATTAGCATCAATCAGTGCATCCATTTTTAGAAACTTGAAACAATGGACCCAGGACACCGAAGTGCTGTGTGCTGTACAGACACAGGACACATGGTCTCCACCTCTTGGGACCCAGCAGTTAAGTTTAAAATCAAGGACAACAGACCAAAACAGGCAAATCAAGACAGGATAACAACTCAGGCATTCCAACAGACCTGCATGGCAGCTCGTCACTGTTGTCAGCTCTTCTCCAAAAAGCATAGCTTTGAGGAGTGTAATGAAGTACTTGAGGGACAGTGTAAAATGATAAGCTTCCTGATGTTTATGGAGAAAGCCTTCCGGTGAGAGAGATGTGGGAGAAGGAAGTTTGGGGATCTTTAACTGAGCTACAGCATTAGCAGATTCAGTGCAAATGACATGGCTGTATAGAACACGAACTGCCTGTTTGTTGGCCTAATCTGTCCAAATTATCAAAAAAGTCATTGGACAGAGGGAAGAGAGAGGAAAGAGAAGAAAGAATACGTCTACTGTGTATTGAGAGCCATGCCATAGACTGAGTGGAAACGTGGCAGCATTTCAAGCACATGCTACTCCCCCCTTTTATGCAATCCTATTTTCTAAATCTCTGCCTGAGAGGAAGGCTGGATGGGAAGGGAGAAGTGGACTTTTGCAGAAATGCAGTTTTGCCTGTCTTGTGACCAGGCACATATGTAGCTCTGGGTGTTAGTCAACAAAGTAGGATGTCTCAGTAGGATATGTCAGTAAATTCCTTGCTGCAACTGCTTTTGTTCAATCCACTTCAAGTTTTGCATGGTGCCCCTTGACTTGATGCTGAGTGCTTCTGTGGTAAATGAAGTATTTTGCATGTTCCGCCTGGGACACGGCAGATAATAAACAGGTTTTCTACTTATTAAAAGACCGATCTTGTTCAGGAAAGAAGGACATTCTGAGCAGTCATTTTGCAGTATCTGCAGGCAAAGGAGGGATCTGGTTTTGTCCCTTAGCACTTCTTCCTTCTGTAAGCCAGCCTTGGCCCATGGCAGTCCCCTTTAGTCTCCAGCTGTTGTTTGCACAGGCTTTTCCCTCTCAGTTTTCTTGGATGCCACAATTGGCAATCACAAATTTATTGTCCACTTTCAAGGAAAAAGGCAAAGACTGGTCATGGAGGTGACACACTTGTAAGCCAGAGGTGATGAATTAAAGTGCAAAATATGTCTACAAAACAAATGCAGAGTATGCAGACATTATGACTGTCCCAGATAGATCACCTTGAAGCAATTTCCTGATGTAAATTAGCTTCCCTTGAAACATCCCAGAAAAAATGCCAGTCTGCTGCAGAGAAACTGAAATACTTCTCAGAAAGGAAGATTAATAATGAAAATGCAATCTGAAAGAAAGGTAATCTATAGGTGAGTATCAGGTACAGTGAAAATGTGGCTGTAGAGAGAGGTTACAGATGAACTGATCATAGGAAGGAAATTTGTTGGTTTCTCACATTTAATATCTATCACAAGGTTCTTTCTAAAACTGAAAGTTGAAATTACACAGAGTATTATTTTGCAACTGTAATATAAATATGTAGTATCACAGTATCCAGGGTGGTTCTGTAGCAGCAATCAAACTGCAATGAGGCAAAGAATGATGCTGGAGTAAGACCATAACTCTGAATAAAAACAGAAAAATTCCCTAGTCCCATACTTGCCAGCAAATTCCTCTATCTAGACCCCAGTGCCAATGGAAGTTTTTCACTCAGGGTATTTACTGTCACTCGTAAGACGCAATGTGCAGGGTTTCAGAGTGTGTCCCTCCTCTGTCCTTCCCCATCACTCTTCTTGCTGCTGCTGTGATCCTGTGCCTGTTCAGATGGAGACCAATTGGAGCACACTGTAGAGCCTTCTTTTTCCATACACCTGAATTTTTTTCCAGTGAAAACCAGGATGCAGAAAGGGGGAGAAAATTGTACATCCGAACCTCATCCTCATATGTATTTAAAATGTGGCCGGGATACATTTTGGCAACTGATGCCTCTGGTCCCACAGTTTTAGACACACCTGGAAGGCACAAGTTGCCTGATATCAGATTTCAAAAATTAAACTGTGTTTCTTACTGCCTTCCACTCTAAAACAGTAATAATATTGTACAGCAAAGCAAGGAATGCGGCCAAAGTCAGCTTTTTTTCCATAATCAGATAAGTGCACCAGGAGAATAATTATTTGTCTATTAGCACTTGATTTGCATGTGGCTTAAAAATTATTCAGGAAAAGTGCTGTTAATATATATATTCTGAATGTCTGAATGTGAAATGGCTGCTGTCACAATTAAAAAGGCTGAGGAAGCCTATGGAAAATTGATAGGGAAACCTCTGTGTGACATTTTAGGTAATTAAAACATGTAATTTATTAAAACAACAAAACACAGTGAACTGATTCAAGACCATCTGTCCAGGATAATCCTAAGTATATAGTCATAGTTTTGCATGATTTGAGTAATAACCATAGTTGAGCAAACATTTTGAAAGAAAGATAAACTCATTAACCATAAGTTCCATGTGTGAGCCCAATGAGGACCCTAGTCCTCCATCAGGACTGAGACAATATAACAAAATGAGTCAGGCTTTGACAACATAACAAAAGCAACAATAAAAGGGAGTGAAAAATAATTGAGGACTAAACAGCAGGTTTTAACATGCTTAAAACTGTTGATTAATACATCCTTGACTAATGGAAAGCATCTTTTCACTTCTAAATTACTCAAGTTTTGCCCCATTTAAACAGTATTTTGTTATTTTGAGTCTTCCTCCACAGAATTTTTATCAGAAGCAGAATGAACAGCAATAAAAATATGTGCTAGAATGTTTTCCTTTCAGAAAAGAAAAAAAAAAAGAAAAGAAGAAAAGCATATTCCTCCTATGACAGTGTTTGAATTTTAATGTAAAATGCATTCTGAGATAATCCTCACTTACAGAGGCTTGTTCCTGCACTGAAGGATGACAGGCTTTTAAATCTGCCAAAGATGAGAACTCTCTTTCTGGCTCTGCATTGCTTCTGCAGTACTTGCTGACACCACTGCTGCTTAGGGGAGCATAGGGAGTCTCCCTTAATTTAAGGGTGAGCTGTAGAAATGGGAAATGCTGATGGCTGGGCCTCAAAGGTGAAGAAAGAGCTGATGTTAAAATCATCTTTCAAAGAACAAAATGGATAAGCGAGGGTAGCAAATAGCCAGGCTTAAAAAGAGCTTCTTTCTATACTCACTAATTTACATTAGCTATATCCATTTTATCAATTGAAGGATGTTAAGGCTATGCCTATGCTAGCAAATTAAATATGCTTATGAGGGCCACTGTGCCTAGCCATTGTGTTAAAGTCTCTTATCTCCCCAAACAGGGTGGCTGCATCCAAACAGAATGGTCCATGACTGATTGCCACACAGCATCCAGGGGCTGCCTGGGGAAGGGCTGCACATCCTGGCACAAGTGTCAGGAGAGCCTTCTCACAGCAGCTCTGGGATCCCTCTTCCAGCTTAATAGTCTGGATGCTCAAATTCTAGTTCCAAGGGACATTTACTATCTCCTTCACCACTACAGGGAGAGCAGTGCATTTGGCTAATAACATGAATAAATGTGCTGAAGTCATCAGAATAACTCATACTGATGAAGGCATAGATCTAGTATGTTGTACCATCGATGTAAAACTACAAAATTATTAGGAATTATCATATGCATTTATTCTGTGAAGCCACAGACCTCTGAAGATTTGGTGGCTATTTATATGCCCAGAGTTACTTGCATCCTTCAGGCTTTGACACACTGTGGTCAAGACAGAGACAGTAAAACCCACTGTGAACACACTTTACAATGTTCATTTTTTTTCTCTTGGCAACTGAAATCTACGTCACACTTCTGTTAGTTCTTCACTATGTCCTGATTCAGAAAATTGGTATTGTAAATGATTTGATTTGGGGAAGGCAAGGCCCTCACCACAAGACAGGAGATGTATGAATAGTTGAAAGTAACTAGAATCCTACCAGAATGTCAAAGCTAGCAGAGTTTTATTGTGTTTTTCTCCAACAGAGCCTTTGGATTCACCTATAGGAAATAATATGTGGATAATATATTTTATAGTTTTGGCAAAGGACATACCATACATGCAGTGACTTGCTCAGACCTAGCCAATACAGGATAAAAGGTGAGATGTACAAGACAATGGGAAGTAAAATACTCCTTGTTCAAATTTATAAGCTTCATGAACACTCTCTTAAAATAAACCTTGTATGCATAGTTATCAACCTCCACTTCCTGGTCACACAGGATCTGGTTCTAGATTACAGGCCTGCAGCAAAAGCAGCAAAGCAACAGAGCAGGAAAGAGTGGAAGACAAAATTAGTATTTATTTTTTACTCACCTAAGTAATCAAGTATTTCCATATGCCATGCAGCAATTGAAACTAGGTTTCCAACTAATTTTCATCTATGGTGGATCTTCCACCGTCTGATAATGTGTGACCTCTGATTAAAACTCTTATGAGGTTGGGATCTACAATATGGCTCTCTGTGTAGATATGGCTTGGGTTGATGGTATACTTTTCTTCCATATAAGGCAGCAGGCTTTCCCTCTGCTATCTTCAACTGTTTTCCTGATAGATCTATGGACCCAGTATGTTTGAAACGGCTGTTTCTGAATAAAGCTGGGCCCAGAGTGGCCAGAAGTCGTTTGCAGAGAGAGGACAGACAAACACACAAGAGCACACATATGCTCAGAGCGAGACCGCATCATCATAATTTCCAAAAAGAAATAAACACAGCAGTCTGATTTTGCTGCACAACGTCTTTCTTAATTGTCAAAGTTCAGCTGGGCTAGAAACCAAGATAACCACATTTTAATGCTAAGCATATCTGAAGACTCATGCTGCAAGCCTAAGGCAAGTGTGCTCTCAGAAAGTAGGCTCCACACCGGGCATTGAATGCAGCCACAACAAATCATCTTCCTTTGCACATCTAGATCCTGAAACAGGGTGTAAAAGACCATGCACACTGCGGCATAAGTGTGGGAAGAAGAAAATAAAACCGCCCTCACAAATGAAAATATGGAAGCTCTGCTGCACCATCGGTGACTCAGACCTGCTTCTTTCACCCCTGCCAAGAAATTCAGGACACATCCTCTTCAGAAATCCCTGGCCATGTTACTGAAATACCTGCAACTTCCAAATTCTGTCAGAAAGTGCACACATACTCTTTCAAAGTCTTGGCAGCATAAATCGAGAGATTCTGTGAGGAATAATCTGGGGTCTCAGCTTCCTATGGCTCCGTTACACACTCCACAATAGCTCAGCAACAGATGCTGCTGGTAGGAACTCGGAGTATGTACTGCACACAGGAATTTTCACTGAAAAGAATCGCCTTCGCGGTGAAGGATGTTGGAAAGCTCATGTGTGGGAGGAGAGGAAAGGTTCCCATGTCTCCACCACAGCTTCCACAAATTCCCAGTGGGTCTCAGCTGCTCTGAGTGAATACTATTAACTGGCTGTCTGGGGTTCAGGGACAGAGTTAGTTGTTTTTCTCTCAAAAGACTGTGTATGACTTTGTAGATTATAATTACTCAAACTGTTGCTCCTCAGGGGAGAAAGACCTCTCCCCTCTGCTTGACTATTGGCCAACTGAAATCACTGTGGTTTGGGGAACAGGAAAAGGCCAGAGCTGTGACCTATGAAACAGATCTGTGAATCTCTTGGTTTATAAATCCCAGCACAGAGAGACTGGTCCCTTATGACAGCTGCCTCTAAAACCTGTGACCTGACAGTGAACAAAATGTCAAGTCCTCTTAACAAAGGAATCACCAGACTGCTGCTCAAAGAGAGGAAGTTCTCAAGTAGATATTTTGTCATTTAAGTGACACTCTTCCCTACTGAATGCAGGCTTCAGTGCAGCATTTCCTACTATTGTTGCCTAGCATTTGGATTCCTGCTGCTCCCCTCAGGGGCTGGTGATACTTCTCCAGAAGTTTCAAGCACATAATTAGATTGCTCCCCTAGTAAGCAGAATTTCCTGGAGGGGAAGCACATTGCAGCACTGTTCCACAACTTGCCCAGGCTGCCAGCAAGAGCCAAGAAGATGGCTGGTTCTTGAATCCACAAGGATCTGCAAACTCAGCTGGCCCAGACTGCATAGCAGTAAAAAGTATGGCAAGGCTCTGACATAGGACTTGCATGTATTTAATAATATGTTTTGAATAGCAGAGCCCAAAAAGATCTGGGCTGCAAATTGGCAGGAAACTGGACCAATCTAACAGCTTGGTGCTGCCAACAGGCTGTGATCCTATTCCCATCTTCCCCCTCACCCTTCTGCTCCCATCAGAGCCTCCTGCACCTTCCATGGAATTGCTGGGTGTGGAACTCGGCTGAACATGCCAGGTGGCCAAGAAAGCTGACTCAGCTCCTAAGCTCAGGAGATCACTCACTTTTTTTCTGGCTTTGTTTTCTCATGTGAATAGTGAGGTAAACTGACCCACTCTTAAAACTGAGTGCTGGACAACGCTGGCATTGGTGCAAGGCAAGTGTTAATGGCATGTGCCTGTGTGGGAGGGGAAAAAAAGAGGAGCAGCCCCCTTCCAGCAGCAGCAACCTGTTACATTGCATTCAGCATCGCATGAACCCCCACCTTTGGGCCTTGCTCATTGCCAAGTCCTTTTTTTTTTTTTTTTAATTCCAAAACCCTACAGTGGGTGATAACTAATTTATTTTGGGACTCAGTGTGCATTTCAAACAGATTTATTTTACAGGAGGTATGGATGATGGCAACCCACTGGGCAGATAACAGGCCAAACTGTACTTTGGACGATGATTCCAGCACAGCAGAAGCTGCTCTAAATTTGGGCTACTGCTGCCTGATTCCCCTCCCTCCTTACTCACACATTTCTTCTTTTCCTACATGTTTTGGTCTTATGTTTTCCATAGCACTGGTGCCAGTAGAACCAGAAGACAAACTATGTTCAGGGAGCTGACCTAACTAAAATCTAAACCTGTCCTGAGAGATTTTCCCTTGGGAATCTGTTTTCTGAATCAGACCACTGTACAAGTCCATCTCATTAAAGGGATGGGGTACAAATATTTAGCTGATGGTGTAAACAAAGGAAGAAAGCTACTCTGTATTTTTAACAGCCTGTTAGTTTTTTAACATGCATGGTAGGTGAGTTTTAAAACTTAGGCACTAAGAACAAACAGGGAAGATCTCAAAGGACTAAAGATAGAATATCTTTAATCTCAAAGACTTTAGTCCATGAGAGTGATTTAGGTCTCTCTCCCCTTCCAGGAACTGAGGAAGTTAGCTAGTGATGCATCCTTTGTCTACCAACAAAACCTCTGAATGTGAGAGAGCAGCATCTTTTAAAACCAGCTAGAGGGAAAGACAAGGCAGTGAAGAGCTGAGATTCCTCTTCTCATATTTAGAATTCTCTGTGAGTAACATTGGAACTTTTTTTGATCTCTCCTTCCTTTCATTTGTTTCTAGTTTTAGGTAACTAGCTCTGCCCTGGGAAATAAATGTGTCCTGCTGAAAAGTGGCCTCCAAGGAAAAATAGGCAATGGCTTAAATATCCAGTTTTTGTGGGTTGACACTGGCTGGATGCTGCTCACTTACTGCCCTCTGCAGCTGGATAGAGGGGAGAAAATTTAACCAAGGGTTCATAAGTTAAGGACCATGAGAGGTCACTCATCAAACACCATCAAGGGCAAAACAGGCTTGACTTAGAGATATAAGGTAAACAGGCTATAAACAGGCTTGACTTAGAGGTATAAGGTAAATTTGTTACTAATAAAATCAGAGCAGGATAATGACAGGTAAAAAACACCTTAGCTGCCCCAATCCCTCCCTCTTTCCCACCAACTGTGCAAGGAGATAGGGAATGGGGCTTTGGTCAGTTCATCATCTGTGGTTTTTCTCTCACCTCTCAGGGAGAGGAGTTGTTCCCTGCTGCATCGTGGGGTCCCTCCCACAGGAGCCAGTTCTTCGTGGACTTCTCTGACATGACTCCATCTCACCAGCAGCAGCTCCCTGTGACCTGCTGCAATGTGAGTCCTTCCCGCATGCACGAGTCCCCCTCAACCTGCTGTGGCATGGGTCTCTCTTCCAGGGGGCGCAGTCCCCCAAGGATAGGCTGCTGCAGAATAGAGCTGGGCTGTCTCTCTCCACCAGGTCTCCCACTGGACCACAGCCTCCTCCCAGGCAGCCACCCGCTCCAGTGTGGGCTCCTCCACAGGCGGCAGGTGGATCTCTGCATCCCCCCATGGACCCTCCAAGGGCTACAGGGGCGCAGCTGCCTCACCATGGGCTGCACCAGGGGCTGCAGGGGAATCTCCACCGGCTCCTGGAGCACCTCCTGCCACTCCCTCACTGATGTTGGTGTCTGCAGAGCTGTCCTCTCACGTGTTCTTACTCCACTCTTCTCTAGTCACAACCAAAACTGTGCAACGACCTTTGTTTAGATTTCTTCTTAAATATGTTATCACAGAGGTGTTATCCCCATTTCTAATTGGCCCAGATTTGAACACCAGTCCATCTTTGGAGCCAGCAGGGATTGGATCTTCAGGACATGGTTAGAGCTTCTAGCAGCTTCTCACAAAAGCCACCAATGTGGCCCCTCAATACCAAAAACTCTGCCAGGCAAAACCAATACAAATGGCGTTAAATGAAATGTCAAACATTGAAAATTCTGAAGTAAAACAACAAAATGAAATTGAAGAGAAAGGAAGTTGAATTAATCTGAAACTTCAAGAAATTATTGTCAAAGAAACCTCAAGATTTCATTTCCATTCAGAATTTTCATGTTTTCCAATTTCATTTCATGTCATTGTATTTCCTTCCCTGTATTTCCATTTCATTTCATTCTCTGATTTCAAGATTTCATTTCCCTTCATGACATGAAATTCTTCATTCATTCATGAAGGGAAATATAGTCTCATGATTTCAATGAGGATCAATTCAGCAAGTTTGGGACCATTTCATCACAGTTAATGTCATCTCCTTTGCTTTAGAAGTTTTCACTTTCATTCAGAATTTTTTTTTAGCATTTCATTTCATCAATTTCTTCTCCAGTCTCTTCATTTCAATTTGTTCTCTGATTTCAAGAGTTCAGTGTGTATGATTTTGGCAAGGTTCTGTCCTTTTCACTACCCCTCATTTCATTCCCAACCCATCTGTTGTATTCACTCAGTTTCTTCTTTTTTACTTGCTTTTGATTTCATCATATAACCTTTCTAGTTTGTTTGTTTCACTTTCTTCTATGATTTCAAGATTTTATTTCCTTGCATGAAATGAAATTCTTCATTTCATGAAAGGAAATTAAATGAGAAATCAATGAAGGAAGTGTAATAGAAGGACAGGGAAGGAAGTATAATGACATGAAATGGAACTGGAAAAACCAAAAAATTCTGAAATGCAATTAAATTAATGAAAAGGAATGGAAAAAAAGGAAGCAAAACTAATTAAAAGGTATTGAAAGAAAGGAAGTGCATTGAAATGAGTGGAAACTTCATTACATGATTTTCACTGAAACTTTAACATTTCATTTCCTTTCATGAAAAAAAGGAAAAGGAAAGGAAGTCAAATGAGACATCAAGATATGAAGGTAAAGGAATAGATAGGAAAGGAAATATAATGATGTAGTGTTTAGGTCTTGGCTGGGTGGCAGGTACCCACGAAACTGCTCTATCACTCCGCTTCCTAGTGAGACAAATGAGAGAAAAGGATGGAAAACATCTCATAGGTTGAGATAAGGCAATTTACTAAAGCAAAGGAAAACTAAACAAGTGAAAGTTTTTGCTTCAGCACACAGAGTGGTTTTTCTGGAAGGCAAACATTCTGAAATAACAAATGGACCCCCTTCTCCCATAGTGGTTTTTCTGGAAGGCAAACATTCTGAAATAACAAATGGACCCACTTCTCCCTCTCTCCCTTAGCTTTTTTACCTGAGTTGCTGCCCTGTGGTATGGAATATCCCTTTGGTTAATTTGGGTCAGCTGGCCTGGTTGTGTCCCCTCCCAGGATCTTTCCCACTCCCAGCCCCTTGATCGGGGAAGGAACGTTAGAGGGAGAGCACAGCTCAGCAGCGGCCAAAACACTGGTGAGGTATCAACACCTGCCCAGCTACAATGCAAAGCACAGCACTGTGAGGGCTGCTGAGGAAAACATGAACGCTATCTCAGTCAGACCCAGTAACCCAGTCAAAGAAAAAAGAGGGTTTTCCTCAAACCTGCAGTTCCCTTCCCAAAAGGAGACCTCTTAAGCCAGAGCCAGGAGGCTAAGGTGCATGACCATCTCCACCTACAGCAGAGACTTCTAGAAAAAAAACCCAAAACAATGAAGAATCGCAAAGCCAGGAAAAGCACAAGCAATAATAGGAAGCCAAACTTTGTACCTTAATTATAGAGGTGCTCCCCTGAGAAATGGAGGTCTTTGGTACTAGTCCTTGCTTTCAGCATAGATTACAGTTTTTTAATCTACTGACTCCTTAAAGCAAAACACACGATTCCAGCGGCAGGGCTATAGGCAAGGTATTAATTCTCCTTACTTACTAAATTATTTGATTTTTTAAAGCACAAGGCATTTGTACAGTTGTTAATAACGTGCTGCAAATGCCCAACAGCTCCAAGCAGGAGAGAGAATGAATGCTATGTTATTCTAGGAAAATGGATGTGTATTTTTACTGTAGTCATAACAAAGGAAGCTTCAAGCATTTCTGTACATGCCAGTTGGGTTGTTTTTCTCATCACAGATATTCATCTGTCTACAGACTGTAATGTCTTTCTATGTTCATATGTGATGCATTCTGACAGCTTTTCTACAGTTAAAATTTGATATTTCAAGAAATCCATTCACAGTCTGGCTTTGAACATAGCATGTGCAGTTACTTCAGCTTCCGCATCACTTTCCATTTTATTTTCAGAAAACTTTAGTTAGCATATTTTTCCTACATGAGTGAAATTTCAAATTGGAAAGGACTTGTTTCAATTCTCCTTCTCTTAATGGAAGCTTGTCATATCTTCAAAAGATAGAGGAAATGGGGTGTGACTGAGAGTTAGATTCCCTTCCAACATACTGTAACTTCTGGAAAATCAGGTGTCTGGAAGTGAACACGTGAGGTTGTTCCAGCAGGAGGATTGCCAGAGGTCAGTCTGAAACTAGGGACATTGCATGGCTTCTCCAGCTAACCTACTGCTGGTGTTCAGATGTTGAAACAAACCACAGCATTTTTTATTCATAGAAACAAACCTTGAGGTAATCAGGCACATGAGATTAACAGCAAACACTGTAATAAGGACTGCAACAAAGAGACACTAAAATCATAGTTTAAAAAGGGCAAAACTACAGTCTCTGTGAGAAATTTAAGGTTTAAGATTTCTAAGTTTTAATGGCAGAATTTATCAAACTCTGAAACCTTTTCTAGCTGCTTGTGTCAGAACAGAATTTCAATATCATTTCCTTGCATGAACAATCTTAAAAATCTGCATGGAGTCCTTCTCTTGTTCACAAAGTTCTGTAGCATTATTTAATGTATAATAAAGTTCTGTAGGCACAATTTAATTTGTCATTTCTTTTTTTTTTTCTCAGCACCTGTGTTCAGGTGAGGAAGAGGAACTTGGTGAGAAGGGAGGATTTTGGATGGAGGATTATGGATTTAGGATTTTATCTCTGCAGAGTCTGGTATGGTCTTTTGTTTTGAGACTGCACTTTAGTACCTGGATTGTCTCTTGGTGAGAGACAGGCAACTTTTAGTCTAGGAAGATGACAGAACCAATAGTACATGTGAATTCACAAGCCAGGAGCTTTGTGTGGGTTTCTCATAGGAAAGGGACAATTTTGGAGGCATCTGATAGCCTGAGAGAAGTAGAAATCTCATAGAGATAGAATAGCCTTTTCACAGAGACAAAAGCAAACCTGTTTATGAAATATGTTTGCTGAAAAAATAAATTTTAAAACTTGTATTATAGATATTTATACAATATATAAAGACAGGTACTGTGAGTTAACAGAGAAAGAAGACCTAACATCTCTAAAAGAACACAAGACATGCGACTACATGCAGAATGCATGTCTGGAACACTAACATTATGTTCTCTGCTTGGGGGTCTGGAGGAATGTGTCATGGTTGTCTTCTGGCCTGAGTATATTTCCCAGGAATCAAAAGTGCAAAGAAGTGGGTGAGGCAGAAGGACAGACTGGTGCACACCCAAGGCTCACCCTGATATACCAGATATATGTTTGGACTTGGGACTGCTGCAGAGGCACTCCTGCATTCTGGTGTTTACCCCGTGAGATTGCTTGATTTTGCTGGCATGTAACAGAAAGGTGCAGCTAGTCCTGTGAGGAAAAGCACAACACAGTGCCCTCTCCACACTAACTTGTCACCTACACTGGCCAGGTGGGGAGTTGGAGCTGTTGGGTGACTGCAGAAGGACACCCTACAGTGCCAGTGGAATGGTCGTATCAGAAGCAACCCAAATAGTGCATACAATTCTATAACACAATTCTATAAACTGCCTACAATTCTATAAACATCCTGCCTGCATCCATGCTGAATGCACTTCCATTCTTGTGAAAATACCCAAAGAACAGTAGAACTACACTGTGTTTTAAAGGACAAAATGTCACAGCTTGGAAGGCAGAAGCACTTGGCAGAGTTATCAGCATCTAGAAGAAATGTATTTGAGCATTCCTAGCACAAATGTGTTCTCGGGTACTCTGTCCTGCAAGACAGAGGAAACTGCCAGGTTCTGTACACTCAGGCCATAATGTACCAAACAGCTTAAATATGTTTTTAATTGCAAGCAACAAGCCCAAAGCCCAAAGTTAAACACAGGGAGAGCCATGCTATTGAACTGAGGGAAAGAACCCCCAGCACTTCACAAGGTCAACCCTTAGCAAAATTTGACCTTGATTTCTTGAAGTACCATAATTGTTCATGTGTCTTTGAGCCTCGAATTTGGAAATGAGGGTGACTGTTATTTCAGGGTGTATGACTCAGGCCCTGAGTAACCAGAACAAAATCAGAGACAAGTGAGAATTAGAAGCACAAGGGATACTGTGGGGGAAGAAGCAAGTCACTGAGTAAGAGGGTTCCCTGAGGTGAACTCCTTGCCACACTACCTGCAAATGCTTATAACTCACTCCTGTGGCATTCTTTTCATTGCCACCTTTATTACCAGATAACCTAAGTGTCATTTATGAAGCACCTGGGGACAAGAAATACATGCGATCCCAGCCTGGACACGTTCCCTTCTCCTGTAGTGACTACGCAGCTCTTCCTGGGATGGGGCAGGGCGAGGCAGGCGGTATGAAACGAATTTGGTGAGGTTAAGAGAGAAGAAAACATGTAAATTATTCTCCTGTCATGACACTTTGTGAGGTCTGTAAAGATGTGACAGATTGTACTGGTTGCTTTTCATATTCTGCATTCCAATGTGCTTTTAGCATATATGCCTTATGTGCTCAAGTTCATGCCTACAGAGCGGCTTTCAACGAAGCAATGCCAATTGTCATTTGCATAACATATGAAATTTTGACAGGCAGCGTGGAGCTGGGCAAAGTTCTGCGCCTTTACGAGGTCCAAGAAACAAGTTCTAGCACAAGAAGTTTATATTAAACAGGTAAAAACCCCAGAATAATTTCCAAATACCGTGGATATCAGGGATACATTTATCTAAATCATGAACTCTTGTCAGATTACTTTCACTGACTGCCACCTATCTAGTATAAGGTGGCATGGTAAGACTGCGTCGCTTTTGATGATCTCATGTCAGTACTATGTTGCAGTTTATGTTAAAAGGAGACATGATATTAAAAGGAGACATGATATGAACTGTAGTGAAGGTTTTCCCACTAGAGGGGACTTTGGTGTGAATTTAACATAGAAATCACCTCAGAAATCAGAATGGTTTGGGCTGGTGAGGACCTTAGAGACCATCCAGTTCCAACCCCCTGCTATGGGCAGGGATACGCTCAACTGGATCAGGTGGCTCAGGAGCCCCACCCAACCAGGCCTTTGAGACATTGTCTCTGGTTCTTCAATGACAAGGCTGTTGAGTGGCTTCATGCCTTTTGGAAGCAGATAAGGCGGCTCCCTAAAGAGCTCCACCTGAAAGCATCCACATGAGTCACTAACGAGGAATGTCTTTTCAATGGGCTTTAAGTATCTGTGCTGGTGGATGAACAAAACTTCAGAAACAACTCTTCACTTGGCTTACCACCTACCCTTAAACAACTCATCTACAGACACAGTAACTCTGCCAGCACTTAAATTACAGCAGAGTTTATTTCTGCTAATGTTAATAAGATACGTTAATATCCAAATAAATGGCAGAGCCCTGAAGAAGAGATCCATGCAAGGCCTGTTTCACAAAGGACAGACCACTACTGATTGTATTCTTTCCCAGGCTTAATAGCTATGAACTCTCCCCTCAATTCACATGGAACCAGCACTGTTAGTAGTTTGTTAGATTTCAGAATGTCCCGTGGGATCTTATTTGGCTGCTGAGCATAAGTAATTCTGTAATTGCTTTTGGAATAGTGCATCATACTGTTTTCTCAGCTGCCAGTAAAAACTTTCCTCAGTTCTCCCAAGACTTGTCTTTCATAAGGAGTTTTACCTCTGTCCATCTCCAACTGGTTGGAGAGAAACCACATTTTTATTTTTTGCTCATGTAATTTTACCTAAATAAATCTTCCATTTTATCTTTACCCTAGAACTCAGTCCTCACAACTAATTTAAGCCAGGTACCTCTATTTCTGGTGGGTGTTCTGCTCTTTATGAATCTCGGGACAGAAGCTGATGCTGATGTCAGCTGCAGGTATTTGAAAACTGTCTGGAAGTTGCCTTAAGCAGGTGAAAATCTGAGTAGCATCTTGGAGATTAGAAGATGAACTCACCCAGTTAAAAGACAGGTGACCTAGTCTAAATGTGAAGAGATGACAGCTTTATCTTTAGCAGGCAATGGGGCACAATAAAAGGATGAGGGAGATGTGGGAAGAGATTCATTCTAAGTAAATTACAACTCCTATCAGCCTAGCTGGAATTCAGCATGTGGGAGAGCAGGGACTGCAGCTGTCAGCATTGCCCTTGGATTTTTTGTGAGGGGAAGTAAACAACTCTAAATTTCAGCCTGGCTTCTACAGAAGCTTGTGTGGGTGTCCCAGTAGTTTTTGGTAAACAGTTTACAGCAGGAGCCACCAGGAAAATGAGATTTTTTTTTCCCAAATAAACAAGTTTAACTTAATGAAGGCTCAAAATTACTATGTGTTGGGGGGTTACCCCAGGAGTCTCATTATCTCTAATTGGATGTTTTATTTCATGAAGTAGTCAGCATTAACTTTTAGCTTGGTGAGGAAAAAATCTCATATTTAATTGCCTCAAAATTTTCCTTTATTCCTGGGAAGACTTGGCAGGATTGTAAATATCCCTAGTGGCCAAGCTGTCAAACAAGCTTTTCCTTTTCAAAGGACATTCTTTTTTCTTTCTTTCTTTCTTTCTTTATTTTCCCTCCCCTCACTATCCAGGGCCAATTTTGGTTCTCTTTCCCACTCAACACCTCCTACTTCATAGGCAGCACTGGTCCCCAAGCCCTCCAGCAGACTGAAATCAAGGACTGCTTTCTGCCTGGGTGACTTCCTGTCTTGAGGGGCTCTGCGCCCAAATTTACACCAGAAGAAATCAGCGTAACTCAAGTTTAATATAGCTCAAAGCAGAGCTAATTCTGTGCTGAAACAGTCTGGAATGGCATACCAAACTCTGGTTTTCGCCATATGTACTAGTGTTTCACACTCCTTCCCCCCCAAAAAAATAAGTTTTGGCTCATAGTATTATCTATTTTTATCTCATCTATGACCTATTCTAAAATTACACCAGTTAAGCAAAGCCACCTTTGTCATTTCCTGTCTTATTGGTCTAAAATTGCTATCCAACATAAGCAAGCAGGAAAACATAGATTTCTTTTTAAATAGAAATAAGAAATGGATGATTTATCAGACACATTTCAAAATATTAATGGTGTAAAGACATCTTGACAAATGAGGAACGATTATTCTCATCTTCCCAGACCAAAGTACAGCTGTGAAATCCTTCCAAACAGTGCTCAAGATGTTTGATTTCTATTTTAGTTCATATTTGACAGAAAAGATTTTATTTTTACATTATTTAGGGGAAGTGGGAATGAGTATTTGTTCTGTCCTTTTTCCTTCTTGCTCTCCTTGCTTATCCTCCTGCCCTTTTATTTGTAGTGATTGCAATGCTTTATTACACATGGTCCTGAGAGCCATCAGGAGTTATGTATCTTCTGTAGTCAGTATTTTTCCCTATTATTTTAAGGTGTGGTAAACCCAGCTGTTGCCAACTGAACACTTGAGTCTAGTGTCTGGAAAGTATAAATTAGAAGATAGCTGAAAAACACTGTAGCCCAGAAAAAAACAGATTTTAACTGAAGCACAGACCTGCTTTGGGCTTCTTAGGTGAGATTCTCTACAGCTCAGCTTCCATGTTCTAAAGTGATCCTCTAGTTAATGAAAAAAAAAAAGTAGGAATACCTGAAGTTAAGAAATCGCAGTATTATGTTGGAAGAAAAGGCTTTGCACTAGAGGAATCCTAGGTCTGAATTGCACTGAATTATGAATAAGAGAAGGGGAAAACATCACTTTTCAGCAATAGCCCATAGTCCCATGAAATTAGTTATAACTAAAGCCATGCTCTGAAGGCATGGCTCCATATTGATAAGGTTAGAGTTCACTCTCTAAAACAGAAGGAAATGAACACCCTCTCCCAAATTAAATATTCTTCAGTCTGGTTATTGAGTTGAAGTGGCTCATGGACCATATGGCAAACACCAAGGAGGAGCTAAGGGTGGGTGAAAATCTGCACTTGGGACATGAGAAGCTAGCAACACCTCAGCTTCTTGCCCTTGTGAACTATTAGATCAGATCAGCTGCTCCTAGACCTGTCTAGAGGAATCAGTTTGCTCTGCAGATCATCACTTCAAGGCCCATTCTGGAAGAGAAAAGACTCAACCAAACAAGATAAAATAAGCTATTTTTGCTTGTGCAAGCAGGTAGTTAACAATACATTCAGTATGCCATTGAATAGACAATCTGAAATGAAAGAGCTCTGAAATGTCTAATATACTCCATGTGCAAAGATCCATGTATGGCCACACAAAATAAAATTTTCTCAGACTACTGGAAAAATTTGGGAACAATACTGAGTTATTCAGGCAGGGCGTGATCTTTAAAGAAGCAGGTCTGGCGCAAAACCAACACAACTATGAAAGAAGTTTACCCAGGGGAAAGTAGGAGAAAAGCACTGAAGAACTGAGGTAACAGAGGAACCAACACTGGGGGAACAGAGGCTCTGTTGTTTTTAAAGGCAAATATTTCAGAAGTCTATTCAGCAAATTATTCACTCAGTCTTAAAGTAATCAGCCCCAAGGGACAAGTTTGGGGCACAAGCCCATTTCACCCAGCTTTTCCCTTTGTCCTGAAGGAGATGACCCCTCTGGCATGGTCTGAATGACTTTCTGTGTCTTGGCACAAGCAGGCATTGCCTGATACCTCTGGTCTCACCCTGTGCTCCCACACAGAGGCACGAGCACAACAAAGTCCCTGCCTATTCCACTGCACTCCCCAGCCACGGCTGCATGGCCAGGGCAAGGAGAAGGAAAGCACTGGGCAGCAGAAAGCAGACAGTTGTCCATGTTGCCTGGAAGAGGGACAGAAATTTGAGAAGGAGGGAGAGAAGGGTGGCTGCTCCAGGGAAAGATGTGTGGTATTGGCTTGGTTGGATGGGAGTAGTGCTGCTGTGAAGAGGAAGGGAGGGAACAAGCTCCCAGGCACAAGAAAAATGAAAGATCAGGCTACAGAAATCACCTATAACAGATATTCACAAACCTGTCAACTTTGGGTGACATCTGTTAATGCTGCAAGCTTTTAGCTCAAGTGAAAGCAGCATTATTGCCCTGAAATATAACACAAGTGCTTCAAGTCTAAATAATTCAGATGTCAAAATGAGTATGAGGAAGAAAATGATTTAGTGGAAGGACTGCTTTGTTTTTGATGTCGCTATTTCTATTTATGCACCCATACAGACACTAACAAATCAGTGAACTGGATGCACAAGCAGACACCATCACTGATTACATCTTTCCCTGAACAAAAGCAAGGAAATAGAGGAGGGGGAAAAAAAGCAAGCAAAACTTATTTAAAAGGCAGAACTATTTGGTGAGATTTTATCTGCTATGCAGTTTAAACAGAATTTCCAAATGATTTACAATCAGAATGTTGAGGGTTGTTGGGCATTGCGAAGGAATTTTAAATAACTCCTGTTGGCAAAGTTTTTTTCTCAGAGTTGCCAAATCTCATTGCTTTATCACAAATCTCATAATGTTGAATTGCTTATTTAAATCAAAATCCAAAGAATTACTGACTAATGAGTTTCTTGCCTTTTTTTCTTCTTTAAATAAATGTAAATTTCTCAGGAACACACTTATTGCAGAAGGTTTCACTTATTGCAGATAATCAGAGTAAATACCAGAGCAGTCAGAGATGTTATTGTTCATGTAGGGTAGTATTGTTCATGTAAGCCTTTCAGGCCTTTCTCTAATCAGGGGAGAAGAAAATTGCTGTTTAGAGGCAGCTGCCTGCTGACAGCAGAAGGACACGGGGTCTGCTGGGGCTCCCTGTTGTTCTGCTTGCCCTGGTTAATAAACCCTGGCCCCAGATTAGCTCTCACTCTGTGCTCCTTCACCTTCCCTCCACCCTGCCCTCTCAGGGGTCTTTCCACGTTACTGAAAATTTCATTAATATAAAAAAATTCCATTGACTTCACTGTGACTCCACCCAGATCGAGCAGCCCGTTTGACCAGCCCATATAGAGCAGCTATAATTAGAAAACCCCCACAACACAGCAGTACTTTTTAATTAATTCCACTTCTTCTAGGGCTGGGGGCAGGATTTGTGCCTATTACCTGCCCTGACCATTGTGTGCAGAGGTCCGTGATGGACACCGAGCTGCCTTCATGGATACGCAGGTGTGCACAGGCAGTGTTGTCTCTGGTCATGTATGGGACAGGCAGCCCAGGTAAAACCCTGACCTTGGTCTGATTTAAAGTTCAGGTTTTTGTTGTGCTTTCCCTAGCAAGCACTTAACCTTCTTTGATTGTCAGTAAAACACCAGATGTATAAATGTTTTAAGGAGACATGTCAGGACGGAGCCTGGTGCTTCTGGTGTCAAGCAATAGGACAAGAGGCAATGGGCAGGAACTGAGGCACAGGATGCTACACCTGAACATGAGGAAGAACTTCTTTACTGTGTGGGTGACGATGATGTGCTAGAACAGATTGCCTAGAGAGGTTGTGGAGCCTCCCTCACTGGAGATATCAAGAACCCTCTGGATGCAATCCTGTGCAGTGTGCTCTAGGACAACCCTGCTTGAGCAGGGAGGTTGGGCCAGATGACCCTCTGTGGTCCCAACCTGACCCTTTCTGTGATTCTGTGATTTCATCCTCCATCTGATCAAAGGCACATGAGGGATTTTTGGACAGCAAAACTCTCAAAAATTGAGTTAAACCCCTGAAGATGTAATTCAATTGCACACACTTGAATTACAAGTTTTCTGTTCCTGTTTTCTGTGTCATTAGCATACATCAGTGTCATCTGGAGGCTCTTTGTGGGGACCTGGGGACTCCACAAATGCATTCCAGTTGGAATGGTTGTAGCCAGGTGGGGGCTCACCTCTCTTCCCCAGTGACTACTAGCAGGACAACGAGAGATCACAGTCTTCAGCTGCACCAGGCAAGGTTTAAGTTGCACATTAGGAAGATTTTCCTCACAGAAAGGGTAGTTAAACATTGGAATGGACTGCCCAGGGAGGTGGTGGTGTAACCACCCATGGAGGTGCTTAAGGAGAGACTGGACATGGCCCTTAGTGTCGCGGTCTGATTGACATGATGCTGTTCAGACTCCATGATCCCAGAGCTCTTTTTCATCCCAAATGACGCTGTGATTCAAAGAGCAACAAGCGCAGACCTTGCGCAGCAAACCCGCCTCACAACAGGCCTCTGACAGATTCGCATCTGGCCTCGACGAGGCAGAACCGCCGGCCCCTCCCTTCCCCTCACGCCCCGATCCCCTCACGCCCCGGTCCCAGGAACGAGCCCCGCCGGCCCCCGCGGGAACGGATCCGCCCCCCCCCCCCCGGCCGCGCATGCGCGCTCCGCCTCGCGGCTGCAGCCCGTCCGTCCGCCGCCGGGGGCGCTAACCCGCGCCCGCCCGAGCCGGCCGGGGGCGGTTCCCGCTCGGGTCCGCGCCCGGATTGCGATGGCGGCGGCGACAGGAGCCGGAGCCGGAGCCGGGGCTGGAGCGGCGGCGGGCGGGGGAGGCGGGGAGCGGAGCAGCACCCGGGACCGGCTCCTGGCGGCGCTGGAGGATCTCGAGCTCTTGGCCAGGTACCGCATTCGGGCCCCCGTCGGCCCCGGGAGGCGGCGGGGCACCGGGGGCGGGGTGAGGGCTCCCGGCGCGGTGCGTGCGCGGCGGGCGGAGCGGCAGCCCCCGAGGGTGAGATGGGAGGGGCCCGGCGCGACTGGAGCCGGCGCTGGCCCGAGCCGCTCGGGTTCGCCTTCTGCTCTCTGGCCGTCCCCGGGCCGGCTCTGCCGGTGAGGGGCTGGAGCTGCAGCGGGGCTCGGCCCGGCCCTGCGCAGCGCTGCCCGGCGCTCGTCCCTGTGGGAAAGCATCGGTGGTTTGCAGAGAGAAGGAGCAGCTCCCTTTTTCTCCCTCTTGCCTTTGTCACTTGGTTGACACCTGCGTTTTCTGTGAAGTGCACTCTTACACGCCGATTTTAGGCATTCTATTACTCACTAAAAAATATGCTTAAGTCAGAAATGCGTAGATGGTGTTGCATGACATCAGCTCTCCTGGTCACTGCCTGTATTAGTGCTACATTCATTCCAAGTAGGCTGCAGAGCTCCTATGCAGAGTGATAGAAATGCTCAGATACGTAATCCAGGGTCTTGAGTCCTGACTGGTAATCCCCATCCCCGTTGACAACCATGTCGTGGAGGCACAGCTGGCAGTGAAGTTCAGATAGTTCCTGATTATTTTCCACACCTCAGGGAGAGCAGGAGCTTAGGAAAGCATTTTCAGAGGAAATATCCTGTGCTATCCATGTGTATAGCTCGCTTGCTCAGTGATTACCAAGAGGAGGATAAGCTATTGGTGAGTTGCTCTGCTTGTATCTGGGTAACCTTTCTCCTCAGTCACAGATTTTATTGTGACATAAGAATTGCTGGAGAGCATGTGTTTATGGAAAAATGAAAACAAACTTGTTCCTTATCTAAATTACTTTTTTTTGAATGCTAGCGTTCTACCACAATGAAGCCACAGCAATGCTCAGTGGCATTTAGAGAATCTTCCTATTGATCAGCAAAGTGTTGCAGCACCCTGGGGGTAGGCCTTTCTCTGTCACAGTACTCGTTTGGTGGTAGGGGCAGAAATTAAGCCACATGTCTAATCTGTTGCCTTTCTGTAGTTTTGAATCTACATCTGTGCATTATGTACACACAGCAGAATTACAGCACCCTGTGACATCACCCTCGATGGTGGTACCTGACCTACTTAAAATGGATTTGCTGCTGCTCAGTGTTGGTCAGATGGAATAAAGCTTTAGTAACAGTGACAAGTTTCTTTATTCTCTAATTGTTTGAAACCATAGTAGTGTTCAGGAGTGAGCAAGAGACATAGACCAAGAGCAGGGCTTTACTGGGGTTTCTTTTGAGACCTTTCTGGCTCCACTGCTGTATTACTCACACACCCCACTGAGCTGGACCAAGCAAATAACCAGTACTTGCAAGGGCAGTGTCTCTGTGCTTAGGGTTGAACTGCCATTCAGAGTCTTAGAAGCCAAATAACTTTGCTGAGTTTACAGAGAATGCCTTTTTGCATTGTGATACCCAGAGGTTCTTGAGAACAGTGGCAGAGTATCTGGATATCTGGAAGAGTGATTAAGAGGTCTGTTTGAGAAGCACTTCCAGCACCAGAATATTACCAGGGTTCTTTATATTTTTTGTGTGCTTGATGCACAGCTAATATATTATTATGGAAATACTTGTAAAAGTAGTTCCATAACAGACTCTGTTGGTATTTGAAAGTGTAGACTTAGTTGCTCTAAATAACAAGTATATTGGGGAAAAAATGGAGAAAAGTAGAGAAGTAAAACAGTGAAGACTCTTGCAACAAATAAACGTAGTAGAAGAAGGGTCTGAGGGCACTCCATTATGCTGTTTCTTCTCTCATCTTCTGTTTATGTCTTTTATGGTTTAACAGGAACTTAGCACATTTCTTGAGTTCAAATACATGGGGGCTTCATGATAAATAACAAATATAGCTCAAATAAGAAATAATAGCTAAAATAACAAAGAAAAAATGTGTTTTCTTGGTTGAAAAATCCCTGTCTACACTGTACTATAAAATATAAAATACTCAGGTCCATGAATACTTTCGTAATGATACCAGTCCTGTGGGTAATTTTGGGATGACTTGATGTGAGAATGCCTTAGAAAATTGTTCAAACTGAGTTCTCCTTTCAGGGAGCTAATAGAAATTTTGGCAATTTCAAGAAACCAAAAACTTCCACAACCAGGAGAGGAGAGCCAGGTAAGCTGACTTTCTGAATTGTGTTTCTTTGGGTAAGCATAATGCTTTACTTCTAACTTTTTTCCATTCTTTTGTTTGTTCTTACTTTTTCCCTTTGTCCGTGCCTATATCTGAGTTAATGGTCACAATGGGGCTTTGGCCCTGCTGCAAAGGCATTATTGGTTCTCCTGTTTTTTATTCATTTTTTTATGTGCTTCATAGGCTGTTTCTGCAAACAGGAAGAAATTTTGTTTCATTTTTCATTCAAACAAAAATACTCCTATGGATGCCATTTGCTCTTCTTTGTAGCATGACTGAGGGTGTGTTGTTACTCTAGCCAAATTAAAAGTTGTACAAAACTGTCGTTCACTAGATCCTGGAACTGCTGATTCAGAGAGATGGAGAGTTTCAAGAGCTGATGAAGTTCGCAGTGGATCAGGGAAAAATCCATCATGAAATGCAGCTCTTAGAAAAGGTAGTAGAAAAGCGGGATAATGATATTCAGCAGCTGCAGAAACAGCTTAAAGAAGCAGAGCACATACTGGTAAGTTCATAATGATGTGTTTGCTTTTGAGCATCTTCTTGTAGAAAAGGTGGTTCTGGGCAAAGTGATGTTATGTTAGTTTGAGAAGATTTAAATATTTAAAACTTCATAAGAGCTTATTGGTTTGAGTTTTTTCTCATTAGTCAAACACTGTTTAGTTATTCATGGTATTAAGGTTTTTTTTTAAATAATGCTAATTTGCTTTTAAATCTACTTTATTTCAGTGTATTTGGAAAATGTTCACAGAAGTTTCTCTTCTAAAATGCAACTAAATGGAAGGGTTTATTCACAAGGCTGACTTTATGTAGATGTTTATAAATGAAAGATGCATTGAAGGTTTGGTTTCCTTTGTGGGTTTTTATTTTTTACAACTAGGCAACAGCTGTTTATCAAGCAAAGGAAAAACTGAAATCAATTGAAAAAGCACGAAAAGGTGAGTATCCATAATTGTACATACTAAGTAAAAGCAATTCTAAAGAAAGTTGTTAGTGAGCTCAAATTGGGCCTTTTAAATTTTTTTTTAAATTCTCCCATCACAGATTTCAGATGCTTTGTGTGTAAACAAATTTCCATTTCATTATGAAACTGTAACCATTTTCTCAGAATAAAGACAGCATTGAATTTTTTTTTTTTTTGTGGCAAACATATTTTAATATGAAAGTGTCTCAGCAGTCTTCTTGGACTGATAATAGTATGTCTGATTACTTAAGTACCTTACCAGATTTCCTCAGGAGGTTTGCTAAGGAAAGGAAGAGAATGTTTGTGTGTATATGCACACACTGACTAGCTGGTGATAGGTGATACTAGACTATAATTGTAGCAATTCCTGCCATTCTGTGGCACTTCCCAAACTAACTTTTTTTTGGAGGAGGGAAGGCGTCTTCTTCAGGTTGTTTTGCTTGGGTTTTTTTTGGTTGGGTTTTTTTTTCTTTTTTTTTTTTTTTTATGGTGTCTTCTGTCATTTTGTTATGCCTCTTTCATCTAGAAAATCAAGGAATTGAATAAAGTTTCTATTAATCTAATACAAGCACATATTTGGAAGGACTCTTCTGGCTACAGTCTATAGTTACTAAACAAACAAATAAAACTTCTTTGCTACAGAAAATTCTATAGTAAGCAGGAGGTAAAGTTTTAGACATTTTTTGTGCTTGTCAAGTACTCTTGTTTAAGAGATTGTTTGTGGTTTTCATGAGGTTGAAGAACCATTGATATTGAAGGTCTTTTGTACTTGTGTGTGTAAAATCAGTTCACTGCAAAGCTCATCTTTGCATAGATTGAGAATCTTCTAAACAGTTATTGCTTTTGAACCAGGCCCTTAATGTTTGTCAAAATCACATTCCCAGCCTTTTAGATATTGGTGGTCAATATTCTGAAATAATTAAATGACACAATCTCTTGAGAATGCAGCAACATTTTTTTCCATTCTTCCAGGTGCCATTTCCTCTGAAGAAATAATTAAATATGCCCATAGGATCAGTGCTAGCAATGCTGTTTGTGCCCCTCTGACATGGGTACCAGGTAACTGTTGTGTTTATGACAGTAGATTTTTTTTAATAATAAATCATGGTTAATATCTGCTCTTAAAATGTTTTTGTACAGTGATAAACACCAGGGTTTATTAGACTAGAATTGTTTTCAGCTGTTATATGTAATATTAAATTCTAAATATTTCGTTTTATCTAAAATGAATATCCGAAATCCTGTGGACTTCACATACATCTCCAAAAGGTTCTGAAACTGTCTGCTTTCATTAACAGACTGGCCTCTGTTCTTCCTTGTTTGCCTTTTTCCCCTGAATGTTTACCCTGATAATAAGTTAAAGCCAAGTATGCAAAGGGCTTTTCTGTGTGTTTGGTTGTGTTCCCTCTTGCCCCGTACAATATTCTTTCAGAGAGTGTTAGTAAACAGTGGAGCCAGAAGCAAAACTTTTACTATGACATGTTTCAATTTTGGGTACAACCTTATTTGTCCAAAATGAAAATGTGTTTGATCCAATTCCTGTCCTTGCTGTTTAGCTGTGAAGTAGCAGGATGAGCAAAGATATCTTTTTAACATGATGGGGTTTTTTTTTTGTTTTGTTTTGAGTTGCTTTGGGATGTTAGGGGTTTTTTTAATATGCTTTTTCTGCCAAGTTTGAGTGAACAAATAAAGTCTGAGTGAAAGACAGACTTGAATTTTAATAAACAGGTGTGATGGTCATTACTCATCCAAGCAAACAGAGTATGGGGTTTTTTGGTAATTCAGTTAGGTTCTGAAGCTAAAGCTGATGCTTGCAAGACAATTGTTAAATATTTCAAGGCATTCTTTTTCCTTTTTTTCTTAAAGGGGACCCACGTAGGCCATATCCTACAGATCTGGAAATGAGAAGTGGTCTCTTGGGTCAGATGAACAACCCACCCACCAATGGAGTCAATGGACACTTACCAGGGGATGCACTTGCAGCAGGCAGGCTGCCAGGTAAGTGAAACTCAGTTTTGTTTTTTCTTTATTGCTTATAGATTCACAGCAGTTATACATTTCCCTTAGCAAAGGTAAAGCAATGAAAATTGTGGTTAATGTTGTTCCTTAGCAGTGAATACCTAGTAAAGAAAGGTAATTAGAAGTTGCATATTTTTTGTGTGTGTTTTAGTAGAGCCCATTTTGGCTGGCTCCTTTGCCTTAGAGGATGCAGACTTGATCCATTTACTTTTGAGTGCTGTCTCTATAAGAACTGAAAGGGATTTCCAGGAATTTTAGGAATTTTCCTTGAGAAACTGGAAAACTGGAAAAACTCCTCCAGTAAAATTCTTGATTGAGTCTTGGGCTCCTCTGTCAGGTTAAACACTCACACAGACTGTCAAGGTAAGAGGGAAACATTGATTTACAAGAAAGTTGAAGCTGTCTGGGTATTTTGTGTAGGGATGCTGAATCTGTTGGTGTGTGGAGGCATATCCTGAGAATGCTAATTATGGGATCTAGTCCTTTTGGAGACTCCTGCAGAGATGTCCAGTTACTGAGTCCTTGGTGAATGTGCAGACCAGTTTCTGGACTGCTCAGTAGCCTCCAAACTTTGAGGCTGCTTAGCACACCCATTCAGCCTGGTTTAATAGCAGACTGCTTCTAGCATTGAAGCATGGCCACACTATGCAAAACACTAGCTTCCATTCTGAGCTGCTTTTCAGGCATATTTGGATAAAGCCTTTTTCTCTGAATTTTTATGTTCTGCCTGAATTTTTTTTTTTAGTCTAATATTTTAATCTATTTTTGCATACTGACAGACTGTGATAATTTTCTTTACTCCCAGTAGTTGTGAATGCTGAATCAGTTCAAACTGTGCTTTGAAGATGAAAAGCTCTGTATTAATAGAGTATGAGTTATCAAGAGCCACCTACATAAATGAGCTCTGGCAGAGCAGACTTCTACAATTATAGAATTGCTCCATCATGAGATGTTTTCTAGCTCTTTCTGGAGGGTTTAATCTGTCCAAAATTTAGAAAGGATTTCAGGATTTGTTCTGATTTTATATTGAAGTTCTGGTTGAGCTGTCATGTTGAATTTGTCAATGTACAAAACTGAAAGTTTTCTTCATGATGCCTCTGTTTTTCCAGATGTGCTTGCTCCTCAGTATCCTTGGCAGTCAAGTGATATGTCAATGAACATGCTACCTCCTAATCATAGTAATGACTTCATGCTGGAGCCTCCAGGACACAATAAAGAGAATGAAGATGATGTAGAAGTTATGTCAACAGACTCCTCAAGCAGCAGCAGTGACTCAGACTAGGTACAAGGGGGACAGTATCCCTAGTAGACCTTTCCTGTGGTGAAGGTAGGTTAGATGCTGTTTGTCACAAACTGCAATATCCTTTTGTTACACCAGCAGCCCTGTGTAGGGAGAAGATAACAGCTGGCTCAGAAATAGGGTGACTAATTTAAAACCATGGACTACAGACTTGTTTTTTTTCCTGTTAGATGTTCTGGGAGGTGGGAGAAATGTCTGGGAGCTGTCTGCTGGGAGAGAGATGTCAGATTTTCAGTGATTGTGTAAATGTATGTTTGCAAGAGATGTGTAAATATATATTTATATATATGTATTTACTATACATTAGATGACATAAGTTCTTGGGAAAAAATGTGTAAGGGGAATCCCCTTGTATGTTTATTAGTAACTTTACTTTTTTGATGATAGCCTTTTCTATGCCACAGAAATGAAACATGAAGTTTGTAATGTATCTTTCTTTTGTTACTGCCTAAATCTGTGTTCTTGATCATCTGTGTATCAAGGACAAAAATATGGCAATAAGGTGTAATAAAAGAGCTTGTAATTATTGTAATATATAATGAATGATTTGTCATAAATAAACTCAGCTTTGATCTAACTTCAGTTTCCCAGACTTGAATCTTAGATGAGTTGCCATGTAACTTCAATACTCAGCACATTTTATCCCAGTTGTGGCTGAATTCTGACTGAGTTTCAGAAGTTTGTACTCCCTTTTCCCCTATGCAAAATGCCCAGTCAGCATTAGAAGCAGCTGAGGAGGAGTCAGAGGTGGAAAGCCTGTCCTTCCTTTTCAGGTGAGCCCTTCCAGGCGCACACAAAGCTGGGCAGACCCTGAAGCAGCGAGTGCCCACCCACAAGGCTGCCCCAAATACTTGGTTAAGTGTCCTGGGACCCTGGAGGTGGCACACTGTGGGGCATGCTGCAGGTTTAGCTCCTTTCAGATCAAAGTGCTCAAGGATTTTTTTGTCCTTGTCATCTATAATTTTTTCAGTTCTTTGAACCTGCTAATTTGTTTACTTTCACAACTGCATTTCCTGCATTAGCTGCAATGTTATTTTGTCTTTCCAAAGGCACTTCCCTTGGCTTTCCTTTTCTTGTTCTGTTTTGCTTAAGGAGTCATTTTATGACAGCTGCTTTTCTCTTATGTAACCCTCTGATAGAATTTCAAAACTCATGTGAACTGTTGCTCCTGGCAGTTAAAGGTTTCTGTCCTGCAGCACATCTTCCTGCAGCACAGATCACAATTCTCTTCCCTTTTCCATTTTGTAGATTCCTCACAGGAAGTATCTGATGAATCAGGTAATTCCTCCTTTGCTCAAGTAATCTTTCAAACATTGCTGCCAGTAATGCTGCCACCTGGGATCAACCTGTACAAATCCCTTCAGGCTGTAGAAAGAAGGACTTCAGTTACATTCAATCACATAGTATGGGGCAGTGGGTTTTGTTTTCAGAGAAATGTTTTTGTCTCAGCTGTTCCTTTTAGAAGTATTTTCAGAGTTATTAAACTGTCACCTCTTTCACAGCTTAAAGTTATTAATATATGTACATACTGTAACGTTTATTCAGTGTCGTGTTCTCCTCTTGGGTGCTTACCTCCAATGTCTTTCCTCTTTAATTCACATTAATCCAAATACACGTGCCCTGTCTCAGTCATTCTAGTTAACCTTGCCTACCCCTTTTCTAGCTCACATTAGTGATCAGAATCATACACAATATTACAAAATGGAATTTCTTAATGCTTTGGATAATGGGATTGGTATTTTCTTTCTAAATGCCCCTCTCTTAGCACACACAGTTCACTAGCCTCTTTTATCTTCTAACTTACAAGGACATTCTTGAAACAAAATACAAACGAATGTAATTAAAGCTCATGGGAAGTGTAGTGTTACAGTCTACTCAAAACTATGGCTGTATCTATGTAATTCACCAACTGAAATATTGTGGAGGTGGGTGATTGTTTTCAGACATAAGAGGGAACTGAAGCAATGACCACTTCTTTTTCTGGCTTGTTAGTTACTCTGTTTTGGGATTAAATGGAACCAATATATTCCATCTAATAAATAGGTAAGTCAACAGTACTGCCCACTGTTCACTTAGCATAAAATCAAACTCTGGGTATTAGATGCATTCTAATCAGTTTCTTTGCATCAGTGCTTCAAACTATGTGCAGTTCAGGAGTATGCTTCTCAGTGCTGGCTAACTGTAATGCCATTTTAGGTGAATTCTGTCAGTTACAAGCAGTTTAGTGAACCATGATATGATATGGTGGCTTAGATATGAACATAATAGATTTTCCTATTTAGCAAAAGTACAAAAAATCAAAGTAAAGATTTAGTTGAAAGGACTGAGTATTGGCAGCTAAAACCAACTGAGAACCACATTTTCTGGAGGGGTGGAAAATATAAATGTGTGATACATACAAAGTTATTTAAGTTGGGGAATGCTGACAGCTGGTTGCAGTAATGCACTGTAGTCTTTTAATCTGTCCATTTTGAAAAGATACAGAAATGCTGACATATGGAGATACTGTTGTGTCCTCATTTCACTGTCTACTTGTGTATTTACAAGAAATAGAAAGTATATATCCATTAACAAAATATGCCAAGAAAGTATTTATTGCATGACAGACCATTTTACACTGGTCCCAGTTCTCTCATCAGGACCTAGATGTTTTCTAAAATAAAAAATTGTACTAAATAATTTAATTTTTTTTCTTCATTATTCTTTGTGACAGATGGGCAGGACATCTGTCAACTCTTCCCACAGCTTCTTTGTTGACAACTGAATGGAATAATTTTCAGTGTACATAAGGTTGCTTGCAGGAAGCAAATCTCCACTTTTGAATAGAAAAATAAGATTTTTACAAAGTTACAGTAGCAAAGGAATTTTTGGTGAAATTTCCCATTTCAAGACTGCTGTGTAACATTGCTTCTTTCTTCCCTTCAGAGAATGGGTGTCTGTCCTAAGGGAAGTTGCACATAATTAATACTTCAAACTCTAATTAGGAGGATTGCCAGGGGCAGTAGCATCCTTATGCCTCATCACTCTGTTTCTCAGCAAAAAGAGCCATCTCCATTTAAATAAATGTATGCTCAAAGTAAGGAAGAGCCTTAAATCCCTCAAGCTGATTTCTTTTAAGAACTGAGAAGTCAATTCATAATTCCAGGCAATTTTAATTTCTCAGTATTGTGCCTGTACTTTATTCAAAAGAAATTAAAGAAACCTTACAACATTTTTGTACAATGAATATATCTAAAGGGAATAGACAAGAGGTATGCTATAAAAGAAGCCTGACAAGAAAAAAAATGAGCCAACCAGTGATTTGAAAGTTATATCTTAAAATTAATCACTGATGTCTTAGTGACAACAGCTGGAAAAGAATCAAAATTAGTTACAGATTCTAGAAAAATTAAAAATATTAACTTCTTGGTTTTGTATGTGCTGTTGGGTACTGTAATTTCATTCACTAACAACAGTGTCATTTAATCAGTCAAACTGAAAATGCACAATTTTACCAAATCTCAATAGTCAGCCATACAGAACTACACCCATGTGTGCAGTTAAACACAACTCTTTTTAGCCACTAAGTATGATTTTTGCCATGGAGCTACACTTATAAATGAGATTTGTGTCAGCCTAGTAGAGCAGGCACCTCTCCATTCCAAGAATTCAGTAACAAACTCTGATAAATTGCAGAGATCTGAGACATTTCTGCAGATAAATTCAGTGTAAATGAGGCTCTAAACAGAACTCTGTTATGAAAACAACTGGCAAGAAGGGTCAGGGAATTTTCATTCCCTGCAATAAGCCATGACAATCTTTTCACATTTATAATACTCTTGATTTTCAAGTGTATACTGCTGACTGCAGGGAAAAAAGGCATTGTCTATTAAATGTAACTTTTGCTTGTGACAGTAGCTTCCTAAGTGAAGCTAAGAGACCAGATCAAGTTTTAAAATTGATCCAATAATTACAGGAAAGCAGGTTTGAATGAGTAAGTTTTGCTGCAACTGCTTTTAAGTGAGTAAGCTTCCTGGGCTAGTGCTGATTTCCAAATGGCTGGTCATCAATGTAAAGACTAACTAGATAAAACACTGAGTTTTCTGAAAAAGAAAAAGTTAATTATTAACTACTGAACCTAGAAATGGGTCTGGAGTGAGAGACAACTGTCATGTGAAATACGGGAAAAGCACTGAAACAGCTGGCATGTTCTTCTTTGGGAAAAGATAATATTTTCACATGGGCAGGGTGAGCACTTCGTATCTTTTTTTCTTTTACACCAAAAAAGCAGGTCTGTCCTTTAGTTTGTTACATAACATACAATTTGTTTTTACTCTAATTGGTGACTTCCCGTGTACCCCTTTAGATGATCGAGCTCTTCTGTAAAAGGATTGTAGCCTTGCTCTCTTAAACAGCGTAAGGCCCAGAACAGTTGATCTGCTGGAGGAAATTCATCCCATCTGACCCATTCCCAGCCTGTAGGAAAAAAAAAAAAAGAAAAGGAAAAAGGAAGAAAAATCTGAGTAAAGAGTTAAGACAGGACCCAAGGAAACAGCATGAAGCTGTGGCAGGAGAGGTTTAGGCTGGATGTTAGGAAAAGGTGGTGGGGCACTGGAATAGGCTCCATAGTGCAGCCTGACAGAGCTCAAGGAGTGTTTGGACAACTCAGTCACAAGGCGGGATTGCTGAGTCTGCCCCGTGCAGGGCCAGGAATGGAATTTAATGATGCCTGGGGGTCCCGTCCAACTCAGGATATTCTTTGTTTCTGTGATATAACAATTCTTCCTCCAAGTCTAGATGGATCATATAGAAACTACCAATACAAAGACAGGTAACAGAGTCATTTTGCCTGAGCAGCTTTTTCATTTCCCAGAGAAGCTGCGGATGCCGCATCCCTGGGAGCGTTCAAGGCCAGGCTGGATGAATCTGGGAGCCGCCTGACCTAGTGGGAGGTGTCCCTGCCCGCGGCACGGCGCTCGGAACTAGATGCTTACTCACCCTCGTTCTTGTCGGGCTCCTGGTTGCGCGGCTCGGCGCCCGGCTCGGCCTCGCCCTTCATGAGCACGGTGACATAGTGGTAGCGCTGGGCCGGGCACGCCGCATTCACGGCCGACGCGAACCGCACGTGGCGCAGCGGCAGCGCCGCCTCCTCCAGCGTCTCCCGCGCCGCGCACTCCGCCAGGCTCTCCCTGCGGGCGGCAGGCAAGGGAAGGCACGGCACGGCACGGCCGCCTCAGGGCACGGCGGGCAAGGGGAGGGCAGGGCGGGGAGGGAGGGAGGCGCGGGGCTCCTACCCGAACTCCAGGTGGCCTCCGGGGAGCTGGTAGGTGCCGGCGCCCAGCGCGCCTTTCCGCTTGCCCAGGAGGACGCAGCCGGGGTGCGCGGCGCTGGTGACCACCACCCCCACGCCGACCCCCGGCCGCCGCGGCTGAGCCGCCTGCTCGCCCATGGCAGCCCCGGGAGCTCGGCCAGGCTCGGTCCCGCCGGGGCAGGCGGGGGCGGATCCGCCAATCGCGGTTCGGGATGCCGGGTTTTGGCAGGCCCTTGGCGGGGGAGTGACCCGAGAGCGGGAGTGCGCCTGGTGGTGACGTCGCTGGTGAGGAAGCTGGCGAGGTTCCAGGGCAGGATCGACAGGGAGCGGTGCCCTGTCCTGCTGTGTGCCCGGGATCCTGGCCTCTCAACCGCAGGGACTTGTGAGCGCGCCGGGAATAGAAAAGGCGTTTGTGCAAACGAGGGGCAGCTGAAAACAAGCAAGACGCGACTCGATTTTTGAAGGTCAAGGAGCCAGTCGGTCTCTGACTGCAGATTTGTTCAGGATTTAAAAATTAGCCCTTCTTTGGTTAGCCCACTGTTTCTGGCCTGCGAAGAGTCTGACTCTGAAGTGTCACGTGAATTTTTTTAAAAAGGAAGCTACAAACTTAGCTGAACAGAAGTCCACAGGCAGAATAACAGTTCCTGACTGATAAAGAAGAAATAAAAGTTTCTGCTGGCAAATACTTAGCTTTGTGAAAAAACGCCAATCACTTGTTTTTAAAATTTTAAAAGTTTAATAGAAATAAAATGGTTATAAAAATAGTAATACAATTAGAGTAATAATAATTTGGACAATTTGAATTAGGACAATTTGAGGCAAAAGAGACAAAGAGTTATGGACGTTTGCATACCTTTTCTGGGCAGCACGAGCCCGAAAAAGGACCCCCGTTAACAAAGCATTAACCTTAAAAGCAATAGCCTGTTGCATATTCATACACTTCATACATAATGCATAAATTCCATTCAAACACAGGATTCTGTCTGGTCAGTGTCAACTTCTTCCTCTGAATCCCAACAGCGCCTTCAAGGCGGGAAGAAGTTCGTTTCTTCTGACAAGAGAGCAATAAATTCTTTTTCTCCGAAATATTTAGGTGTCCTGTGGCTGCTATCTCGCTGCAAGTCCTTTCTTTAAAAAAAGTATCCTACATAGCATAGTTTCTATTTTAACATTTTTTATAACCCAAAACTACTTAAGAGAACTAATACAGCATTACTTTCTAACACAACACATATAATATTCATTTTAATATTTTCAAAAAGTTAATCATAAAATACACCTTTTTCACACTTTCATTCTCACATTTTTATGAATTACAGAGATATGTAAAATACAATTCAGCTTTCATTTTCTTTATAAACAACTGTAAAGTTCATCAGATTTTCCCCTTCTTCTGCCTATTGATCACAACAGAGAAAGAAGTTTTATATTTGCAGACCTTTCAAATTGGTTTTGGGGATTTTTTTTTTGGTAAGGTTCTAAAATATTTATGTACAGATGTTTTTATGTACATATGAAAGTCACAGGGCCAAACTGGCTAAAGCTTAATCACATTTTCGGGGATCAGTCTTCTGGGGTTTAACTGCCCGAAGTGGCTCAATGCAGCATCAGATGTGTCCCACTGTTGGCATGAAGGGCATGTCAGGAGCAAATGTCTGGGTGTGCTAGAAGCAAGGCTGCCCTTTGGCAGTATTTGGCCCTGCTGCTTAACTGTGATGTCAGCCCATACCCTGTGGTAATCATATATCCTCTGAACAGAGAGAGACACAGCTCTCCCAGGATTTTCCTGGGAAGCTGTGAGAAGCTGTGAGAAAGCTCAGAGAAAGAAACAAAACAATTATATCAACCTCTGCACCTGGCAGGCAATCTCCGTTTGTCAAAGATGTTTACAAGGAGTTGTCCCTTCTTGACCAATAGGTGAGAGAAGATTCCTGAAGACCAATCAGGTCTTAGGACCCCCATTGTTTCTACAAGAACTGTGGATTTCTAATAATAAAGTGCCTTTTCATGCCTTCTGATGATGGAGTTTCTGTATCACCTTTGGCTCTCCCTGATACCCCTTCAGTGATAATACCCTGAATTACTGACATTGGTAAATAACAGCAATAATAATAAATAATCTTGAGCAAATTGCCAAGCTAACAAGACTTTTTGTAAACCAAGTTCATTCATTTGTATCTGTCTCCCCAGTTGAGTATCCTATGTATCCTAATCCATGAGGATATTCATAGGAGTATCCTAATCTCCAGATGAAACACCAGACATATGAGTTATATCATGTCCGTATTTACATTTTAAGACAACAATCTTACAGAAGCCATATCAAAGATTCCCCCTCACCCACAAAGCTCATTTTGGTCCAATACATTAAAACACCACAAAGTTTTTTACCTGAACAGTGAAAACATTCTACTTTCTATGTACACCATTTTCCTTTACCTTTAACCAAACAGCATTTAGTGACAAGTCTTGAGGGTGACCCATTGATTTATTTTTAAATTAAAAAAAAAAAGTCCATATGGTCATTATGCTTATTTACTATATTAGCAGGATACAATTAAATGAAAATGTTATATGAAGATGATTATGTAGAAATGTTATATGATGATTATGTAAAAAGTATGTTTTTACAAGCAATAAATTTTTATTTGTCAGCATGCTAAGATTTTCCCTTCCTCTCTACCATCCTCTTGATCACAACAAAGATGTGAAGTATTATCCTTTTACAAAACTTTAAAATGGCTAATTTTTTGTTAAGGTTTTGAAATCTCCTATACAGATGTTCAGACTTGTTTCAATTTTTTCACCTTACATTTGTGATCATTAATATAAAGAATACTGTATGAAAAGAAGCATTTTGTTGACTGAATCTGTTCTGATTGATTTCATTCTAGGATTTATTTAGGACATAACTATGCAGCCAGGTATTGCCGATCATGAAGTAAATACAGGTTGGTTTTCTGAGTCTGATGGTGAACAGATGTCCACTGAAGAAAGATATGGGAATAAACCAAGAATGAGAAAGTAGCAAAATCCTCTGCCACAATTTGAAAAGCTTGCAAGATTATGATATATATATACTTGTAAATTTGTTTATTAATATTTCATCTGAGAAAGTACTTCTGTGAGCCAAAACAGTGTATTTGAACCAGCATGTGTCCAGCAGCTACTGGAAAAGAGGCAGACATTTTTCAGGCCCAATCCCTTGTTGTTTATGCTAACATTTTTATTGATTGAAGTGTTATTGAATGAACTGTATGTCTGAGGTGATCTGGATCAAAACCCCCTATTTTTTAAACAATTAATCTGTTTTCTAGCATGCTGTGGGTGGCACAGGGAAGGGATAGGACAGAGTTCAATCAGATTAAACACAGCACAAAGCTAAACCTGACTCAGCAAACTGGGAGAGAGATTACATTTTTAGTAGGATGTGATCCCTGATGCAATTTACGGCTCAGGGACATAAGTGAGGAAGGCAGTGAGTCCGAGCAGCTGGGAACAAGAATGGTGGGACTAACTGTATTAGAGACAGGCCAGATTTATGTCAGATTAAAATGACTACACAGCTGTTCCCTAAGAAGAGCACACATAGGCAAAACAGGTTAGTAAAACACACAGTGTACAACAGCTTTTTGAAAAGCAGCTACACAAGCAGAAAACATCCATCTTTCTGAGAATTTCATACACATGGCTCCCTGGCTGTGGAATTTACTATATATTTGCATTCTCTTAGCAGAAGTATGAACTAAGAGATATAAGGATTATATTTAAATATTTTACATTGCAAAGCTGGCATTCAGAAGCTGGGTGGAATGTGACAGCAGTGGATGACCCCAAAGTCCTGCCAGCAACCTGGCTGAAACTTGAACTTGAAAGATTTTTCTTCTCTTGTATTCAAGCAGCTGGTTGTTATCCAGAACCCTGATATTGAAAATGTAACATTGTTAACTGTTTCCTCAGTTTTATTTTAGCAGAATTATTTCCATGACACCACATGTTTCCATTAAATGGCTGTCTTTCACCATAAATTACTGCTTGCTGTAATATTATGGCTTCATAAACATTATTAGTGGAAATTAGGCAAAGTGTGATATGTAGTTTTTATGTTGAAATGTAAAAACTACATAAATTATTCTCTCCATATGTAAATGTAAAAACTCCATTTACATATGGAGAGAATAATGGTGTGTGCAAGAGCAATAGGACAAATTAGAGCTGTACTACAGGTATGCTGTCTTCATTTCTTGTTAATTATTTCTTTTCTGTGTCCAGGCAGGACTGAGTCATTGGAATGAGTGAAGGTGCTGAGACAATTCTGCTTTATTTGTAGCTTTGTCATCAACACTAAGTGACCTTGGGCAACTCACAGGCGGGTGAAGATGGATTGTGCTTTGATGAAACTTCTGTGTGCTCAAACCCAGGGAACCCTGAATCAGAAGAATAAAAAAGTGTCTGTTCCTTATCCATCTAGGATAGTACCTGGAGGTCCAGAATGGATGTCTGGAATACAGTAGGCAAGAAATCATGACAGGGTTTTTGAATACTATTCTACAGCCATCTGTAGCTCAGTGACTTCTCAAGGCAGAGGTGGCTTCTGTGTATTTACTAAGTAACCTTCTTCTTGTTTCTCTTTTTTAACCTACCAAAACTCCTTTTGAGCCCATATAAATTTTCATTATTTGCAGCATCTGTGGCAAGGTGCTCCATAGCTTAGCTATGTGAAAGATAATTTTTTGCAAACCAAATCCTTTTGCATTCATTGAGCCTTTCATCTACCAGCCTTCACTGGTTGGGAAGAGATGATGCACTAGTGTTTCATGTTCACACTGTATTCTGTAGAAAACTTGCACCTATCCAGACCTGAGAGTGCACACATCAAAGGCCTGTTTGCTAGGACAGATGTCAGAATCCCCACAGGAAATACACCGGAGCACCTTCAGGGAAGGACCCTGGATTGTCTTTTCTGTATGACTGGGAGAAGAGATGGAATAACCTGTTAATATTGCAAATGGGTGCAGTGAATAGTTTCATGTTGTTAGATAAGCCTGAGGGTCCCCTTAGCAACCTGCAGTTTGTCAAGAGACAGCCAGGATGGTACTCCTGCAGACAAGTGATGCAGAGAGAATCCACCATCTCTAAGACATGCAATGTAAGGCAGTGTAGACACCACTGAAGGATTATCCTCACTCTGCTTCAAAGTCAGTTTTTTTGTTCTGACCAAAGTCAGTTTTTTTGCTCGGATTCATCAGCTAAACCTGTTTACTCATCTACCTTACAAAAAAAAAAAAAAAAAAAAAAAAAAAAAAAAAAAAAAAGTGGGCACTTCCTTCCTGTCTTCAACTAAAAGTGTTCTGGAAAGCTCAGGGTGATTTTCTCCACAGGTACTGGGATGCTTTTTAAGGCCCTGATAAGTTTTGCCTTGGAAATTTCCCACCCTCTGAACTCATGGCCTTGGCAGAGGCTTTGACTTTCTTACTCTGATGTTCTCGGCAAGACCATCTCTCCTGATGTTTTTCAACTACAAAGTATCAACCAGTCGAGCTTACAAGGTCTGGGAAATAAATCAGATTGTACCATTGTCACTGCGTGGATGTGATACATTTATAATAAAGCAAATTCATGTCTATTCATAATGCCTGAGTCTTCCAGGATGCTATATTTGGCCTCAAACAGGATTATTGATTTGTCCTGCTTATCTGTTAAAACTTCTAGTCTCCTTCTATCTCATTTGTTATGTACCTTTTCCTTGCTTCTTTATAGTTTTAAATACAGATTTTCAGAGAGGACCTTGATCCTATGTTAAAAATCTTATTCTGATTTTCGCAAGAAATCTCCTAATTTTAAACTTTGAATAGGGTGGAATCTGTTTCTGGAGATTTAGCAAAGCCTCTGGATATCTGCTGGAATCCTACAGTGCATTCCTTGTGCAGTCTCTTCAATTGTAAGTCAGATATTGAATGAGGCTGAGCCTTTACAAACCTGAGTTTATATTGGGCTCACTTGGAATTTGTCTGGTTGTAGCCAAGTGTTATCTTTTCTTGGGTGTCTAACAAAATAAAGAAAAGGTGCATGTGTCATTTCCAAGAACTATTGTTTTTAAGATTTTGAGTTGGGTTTACAACCACCTTGTGCTGGCAGTCAGAGCCAGGTGGTGGCACTAGTGATCAGACAGAAATCCAGGCATGTTTACAGTCCACCCCAGTTGGACAAATTTTCACAGCCAAGAGGAGATCAGACAATAAAGCATTCAGATAATTAAAGTTCTCCATACAGCTGTGTATCAGACTCCAGATAACAGCAGCAGCTGCCTCAGTCTTTCTACCAGCCCTTCAATATTGTCAGCCATGTGACAGTTCTTCTTTTGATGTATAAGGTAAAAAACATCTTCATTTTGAAACTGGAAGGATAAGTCACTCCTAGTGAGAAGTTACAGTAGTAGTTGTAATCTGAATGTCTTACAGTCATTTGCTATGGCAAGAATTAATTATAATTAATTAATTATAATTAATTAATTACACAACAAAGAGAGTTGTCCAATTTCCTTCCTGTAGCAAGCAACTGAGTCAGGATATAAGTCTTGTTTCCTGACCTGCAGCCAGTACTTATCTCTGAACAGTAGCTTTTGGTTTTTAAGGTTAAAGTTTTAAGTTTTGCCAAGATCTATTACATCCTCTTGTAAACGTTGTTGCAAATCCTTTCCAGGGTGGAGGTAATTTTGGGGAGTGTGCTGGAGTTAGGAGATGTCTGTAGGTGGAAATGGCATCTGTGTACTGTCTTGTGCAGTACAGAACTGCAGCAGGTCCTGTGACTACTGAAGAGCCAGTTTGTGTACAGGGGGCAGAAAGAGCACAGAGTTCAAGTGCTTTTTCTTCCCTTCTTCCCTTTCTTCCCTTGGCCAGAAGAAATATTTTATCAGCTGTGGTGGAAATCTTGGATGATCTATCAAAATTTTGCAGCTGCTTCCAGGTTCAGTGACACATACTCCTCGCTGGTGTGTCTGCATACAGAGGCTGCAGAGCTAAGCACTCTGCAGAGCTCACTGGTGTGCTAACAGGTGACAGTAACTCCAGGCCAGCAGAGGACCAAGAGCAAAAGAACTGAACCAGAATGACTCCATCTTTTGCAATACTCACCCAAGGAGAAGTTATGATAATGCATTTTCAGTTCCAGAATAAAAAGAGGCAACTCATCCAGCTATTTATTGGATAATTCAAGTTACAAAACTCAAGAGGAATCACAGCTCTGACACGGCTTTATTTCACATCAGATCTTGCTTTGATGTTCATAATGTATGGAAGTAACTGCATTTTTCCTTATTATGGGTAGAGGGCATTCTTGTTCCAATTTCCCAGGCTAATGCTATTTTCCTAATTACCATTTTGTTTTAAAGGAAAAGGCTTTGCCTGCAGGTGAGTCACAAGGTCTGGTCACTAGTTTCTGCAGGGACACCTGTCCCCTGCTTCACTTCCTTAGTGACCCGAGTCGAGGCCATCCAAGTAAAAGTACGGACACTGAATTGCAGAGGGAGCGGCACAGCATGGAGCTGTGTGAGGCAGAAATGAGGGTTGTGGCATGGGGAAGGGGCTGCAAAATATCTAGAAATACTAGAACCACTGAGTGGTTTGGGTTGGAAAGGACCATAAAGATTATCTAATCCCAACCCACCTGCCATGGGCCCCTGCCCATGGGGCACACCTTCCACTAGACCAGGTTGCTCAAAGCCCCATCCAGCCTGGCCTGGAACACTTTCAGGGATGGGGCATGCACAGCTTCTCTGAGAAACCTGTGCCAGCGCCTCCCACCCTTACAACAGGGAATTCCTTCTTTACATCTAATCCAAACCTGCCCTCTTTCACTTTAAAACTATTCCCCCTTGTCTTAAGTAAGAATGGTTGTCTTAAGCAAGAATGGTTGTGTTTACGTTGCTGCACGGACATACTCTGAAATACGAAACCAAAAATAGTAATGCTCCGGAGTGAAAACACTGAAGTTCTGCTATTGGGAAGCTGAAGCGGGAGGGAGTGTGGGCGTGGCAAAAGGGTGCTTCCTTCCTTCCTTTTAACACCGGCGGTGCTAACCGAGGCCGACGTGGTCGGAAGGTTGTGGGTGGATTACAACCCATTTAGGATCCTTGCGAAGCAAAAAGAACCTTTATTAAAACCAGAACGGTGGAAAGAACGAGGGGCTGGGACGCTCCCCTCAGCGCCGCTCCTCCCCGGCGCCGGGCGGGCGTCACTGCGGGGGCGGGGCCGCGCCGGGCGCTTCCTGGCCCCGCCCCGGCCCGCGAGCGGCGCGTGCGCGCTGCCGGGGGCACCCGAGGGCGAAGGGGCTCGGCCATGGCGGCCTCCATGATCTGCAGCCGGGTGGCGGCCGGGCTGAGGGGCAGCGGCCTTCGCGCCTCGCTGGGCTCCACCGCGGGGAAGGTAGCGGCCGCTCGGGGGCGGGGGTGGGCCGGGCCGGGGCTGAAGCGGGGTCGGGCCGGCTGGGGTTGCGGAGCTCCGGCGAGAGCAGCGTCCGTCTCGGCGCGCTCCCGCCGCCCTCCTGCCCTGCCCTGCCCTGCGGCGCGGCTGGCAGCCCGGCGCTCACCTTTGGTGTACGGCTCCCCGCAGCCGCTGTTCTTGCTTGTGGCAAGTCTTCCCTGCGTGGCTCCTTTTCCTTTCCTTTTCAGCGCCCCCGTCCCCTGTCTTGCTTGGAAAATCCCCGTGTTTCCATCTCCGCCGTCACCTTGCTGCTAGGAGGGGTCGGGCTGTGCCAGTTCAACTCTTCTCTCAGCTCCCCCCTTCCAGCCTCTGCTCTTGGCTCCTCTGGATGCCATTCGGGGGTGCGGGCTTGTTTTTGGCTGCAGCACCCGTGGGAAGCGGTGACACGGAGGAGCTCGGCAGGCTAGGGTGTGTGTCACGGTGTGTGACACGGTGTGTGACACGGTGTGTGACGCCGCTGCCGCCTTCTCCTCCTGCCGCGTCTGGGGAAGGTCGCCCTGAGCGCCCCTCTCGAGTTACACGCAGCCTCCCGGGCCGCCTCTCCGCTGGGGTCGGGCCAAGGAGAGGACGTCCTGCTCGGAGAAGGAACCCTCGGGAGGCTTCCTAGGCCCTGTCTCTTCGCTAGCTTGGAATGCTGTAGTAAAGCGCATGTGTCGTCTGCTTGTTTCCTTTATTTGAAGTGAAATAGAGCCTAAAAAAATCTAACTTGTTAGAAACTTCCTAGTTCAGGCTGGTTTTGTGCCAGTGGTGCATACTAAAAAAATAAAAATAAAAGCAAAGGTTTGTTTTGTATATAAGTTTATAATTTTTTTACCTTGAGTCTTTTAGTTATCATCCATATTCATGGATTAGCTGAATTCAGTAGGTTTCTTGCTTTGTTTGTGTATAAAATTAAGATCTTATTTGTATATAGTGAAATACAAAAAATGCAACAAGTGTTTTTTTGCATTTGTTTTTGTTGATTTTTGTGTTACAGTCCTTGTCAGTGCTAGTAGTTTCACCGACTCTTTCCCCCTACTCAATAAAACCTCACAAAATCACATACCAGACCTGATATGAATGACTAATGTGGAAGGGTAGGATTAAATGTTCAAGTGTTTGCCCTGGAACACCAAAATATACTTGTTTAATATGTAGACTGGTTTTTAAACCTAAACAAAGAGGGTGGTCTTTGACAACAGTCACATTCTTCTTTTTGTTTTCTTTTTTTTCTTTTTATTCTTTTCCTTCAGGTACTTGCTGGAGGTCCTGGAATACTCAACAATCATGGCTTTCAATTGCAGCAACAGCAACAGAGGAGGCTATCACTGCATGAATACCTGAGCATGGGACTGTTGAAGGAGGCTGGCATTGCTGTTCCACATGGAGTGGTTGCCAATACGCCAGATGAAGCTTACAAAATAGCAAAAGAAATAGGTATAATATTAAAGAGAACATATACTAATAGGCATGGGTTTGATACAAGGTGTACCTACCTTTTCTGTCTTGGTAAGATGTTGCTGAGAGTTCTGAATATACCTTCCCTTTAGGAGAGCCTTCCCTGTGAAGCAACCTTCTTGTTAAGAAGGAGTAGGTCAGATATAAATTTTATTAGCTTAGACTAATATAACTACTTAAACCTCTTTGAGATGAGTAATGGACTCTACTTTGTGCAAGTCTTGGATTTCTTTTTACTTTCAGCAAGGTTAGAGGAAGTCTTGTGTGAAGAGTTTCAGTGGAGAGGTGACAAGATCTCATGTAGAACAGAAGATGCAAACCATACTTCTCTTTAGGCTGCAAGAAAAGAGTAAAATCCTATTCCTTTGTGAGTGTGCTTTTCTGGCAGAATGCAGCTACTTCACACAGGAGGGGGAGGACTTTGATGGCTTTTAGTTGTGTGCTAAATTCCTGGCTTGTTGATGAAAAAGTATCCAGTCTCATTTGCTGGGTGCTTAAATACTTAATTTAGAATTGAGCTTTAATTTTGGACTTGACTTTGCCTATTAATCTGCCACTTTAATTACAATCTGTCCTCATAAAATCTTGTTTAATTTGGATTTAATATGGAAGTCAGCTTCTATTGTGTCAGACATTAGAAGATAGGGATTTTTTTGATTGATTGATTGATTTGTTTGTTGGGGGGTTTTCCTAGTATAAAGTCTGGGATTTTTTTTTCCTCACTGGAAAAACATGTTAGGCTTGTCACAAAATTTTACTGAAGGACATTGGTTGTCATATTCCTTTCTCCTATGCAAATGCTCAAATCTCTATTCACCTCCAAAGGGATACATTCATAGTGATTCCTGAGGTTATAGGTTTTCTTGGATTCATTTCAGTTTCATATGGAGATTTAGTGTGAGAAATGAGATCTGAAAAAACTGATAATTTTTCTTCTAGAGCGAGTTATGCTGCTTTGTAATGTAGAAAAGAATTGAAAGGCTGCTTTTCCTTCAGGCATGATGTCCCAGAAATTCAGGAATTGTCAGATACCTTCTTTATCTTGTTCCTGTTGTTAGAGAGTGAGTGATACAAAATTATAATAATTTCATTAATATGAAAGGAAGTTGCTGAAATACTTCTGAGCATAATTTAAACTTCAAAACCTTACCTTCTGTTAAGGATGAGTTTATAGCAGGATCAAAACTTCCCAAATCAGGCATACCCCTTTTCTCTACTTTAATGTTTGCACAGATATTGCTGGAGGAAAAGGAGAGCATCTTTGTCTGTGGCTCTTTAATCAGCAGCCTGGAAACTTGTAGGTCAAGATTCCTTTGTTTTGTTCCTGCTCAGAGAGGGCTCCCCCAGCAGTGTGGGTATGGATCTGGCTGCTGCTTTATAGCTCTGTGTCGTCCCTGTGACATCATAGGCATGCCTGTTATCTGAGTGTGGGACTCTGGGCAATTTCTTGGGGATTAAAAGAATGAAGTTGTGAAGTGTGTGAGTTGGCATCCCTTTAGTACAGGAATTCAGGGCTTCTGGTTGTCAGCCAAATATTTATTGGAGTTGGTGTGTAGTCAATGCTGTGACTTTCTTTGGTACTTGAGATGAGGAAGGGAAAACTTCCTGAAAGGAGAAGACACACTGAAGGAGCTTGAGGTTTTGAGGCATTGTTCAAACAAGTCCAGAACTCATTCTGAGTGGTAACTTTATTCTTTGCTCCAGTGTTTTGGATTTGTTTGTTGTTGTAGGCATTCAGCTGCTAGCTTTCATTTAGTACTTAAAAAAAAAAAAAAATCAACAAAACATAAACCAAACTGTATCAGAATGAAAACATTTTTTGGTCCACCACTTTTTTAGTCCACCCACGCATTGTTGATTTTTGTTGTGTGGAAGTAGTTGCCAGTAGATAGGATTTTTTTTTCTTTTTATATGCTAAACCGTTTAATCAAATGTTTATCTAGACCACTACAAAGAGAGTTGGTAATACTCTTTGCTCTGTTTCCCTAGTGCTGATCCACATATTCCTGGTAAATTTACACAGAGCAGATTTTTGACTAAAGGTTGAGTTTGGCATTGGATTTCTTCCCTTTTGCAAATACTTCACTTAGAAATGGGTAAATTTTTATCCCAATGTGTAGCAAATGAGAACTTCTCGTTAGCAGATATTATCATAGGTTAGTTGTGGCTGCAGCTAGATCAGTGTTACATAATCACTCACATTTTGAAAAACAAAGGAGCTGAGTAAGCTCTGTTCCACAGCTTTGATAAGAGACTTGGTTGCCTTGAAGTTTATGGTTTGCTCTTAGCCATGTGTGCATTCTAGCTAGCACTGTGACCAGTTCTGACTGAGAAGCTGATACGTGTGTGTTATCAAGAACATGACTAATGGACCTAAAGACTGTTTAGTGAGCAGATGCTTGATCAGTGTGATGGCAGGTAGCTCAGCAGAACTCACTATGTGAAATAAACATTGCTGTCTGTTAAGAGACACTTCCATAGGTGCCATGTATTGTTGTAACTCAAGTTTTGATGCTTCCTGATCCCTTTCTTCTGATAACAATTGAGTGAAAGGGCAGTGACATATTATGTGCTTGTCTGGGTTTTTTAATAGCATGTATTTCGATTCATGATGATTTTGAGAAGTAAGACTTTGTAAGACATTAATATCTTGAAGCTACTTTTGTGTGCTGTTGATTTTGTTGGGTTTTCAGGTAATGAATCCCACAGCTTTATGTGCATGCCAGACTGCCAAATCTTAGTAAAATGTAAAGCTGTATAAAATAGGAGGTGTTGAGAGAGTGAGTGCAAAACATTTCACCTTTCTACATCAGAGTTCTTGAAAGGAGCCTGAAAGGTCCTGGAATTGAGTGTGCTACTTTTGCTGTTGCAGTTTGTGGTCCAATGCAGCTCCATGTCCTTGTTGTTTATAAAGAATGTTCTGTTTTGGTGTACTTTCTACAGAATAGCTCCAGTAATTGCTTTGGCTGTATTCCTGCTGACAGTTACGTGATTAATACATGATTTTTTTCAGACCTTCAAGATTTTTTCAATGTTACTTACATCTTTTAAGTACTTATCAGTGTTATTTATTTTTCCATCTCTTGCTTAAACATGCAACTTGTATCTGTTAAAAAATCTTTGAAAAGTAATGTGTGAACCTGGGTAGATTTAAAAATAGAATTTTTGATCCCAGGCTTGATTTAGTCAGAAATCAAAGCTTAGTACAATGTGTGCAATTATTTTCTAGCAAGTACTAGAAAAGTACTAGGTTTTTCTTTATTAGCTCATGAAAAAACATATTCCAGGCACTGTGGCAAAAAGCTGAGATGGTTTTCTCCTTAGTGTATGCCACACTCATCTTGGCTGTCTGATTTAAGTTTTTGGGGTCTTCTAGTCTATGTCATAGTGAGAACTCATGTTTGTCATACTTTTATATATGGTATTTTTTTGGTTGCCATTATCAATTTTCCTTGTTGGTCAATTTTCTGTCTGTGTTCCTGATGTCTTTCAGGCTGTCTGAAATTCCGGAGTGTTTATTCAGTTGCTCTAAGATATAGATGATAATCTAAGGTGGCAAACTTAAGCAGAAATTCCCCAGGTGTTAAAAAAGTCATGCAGTTATGTTCCTACTTACCTGGTCAAAATCTCTAGATAAACAGCAGTTGTAGTTTGGAAACCAAACATTTACTTACATTCTGGCAGATGTTATTTTTTTTGGCATCTGAATCTTACATTTTGCTTCAGCCTTTGCTTTCTTCTGTAGCACTTCACTCCTTTGAAGTTAAAATATCAAAACATATTGTTGATGATAATTCACTAATTAAAATAGACTTGAATAACCAGCACATTCAAATTTTGACCTCTGTATTTTAATTGCTCGACTTAAGCTGTTGACAAAACCAAACTTGTCTTGTGAGCTGGTAATGAATTTGATGCAGTTGATTAATGTTAGGAAGTTTTTGTCTAGAGGATATTTTGTAATAGCAAAACATCTTGTTCAGTCTCCTGATTGGTACAGTCCTTTCAGTGAAAGAATGAGGATTCCTGGCACATAATTATTTCAATAGTTTTACTTTTGATTTGCATTCAATGAGTATTCTAATACCCAAAAGTTTCAATTGCTGAAAAAACGTGATTTTGAGGTTAAAATTCACAGTGACTATATTTACTAATGAAATGCAGCGTACTCTGAAGAGATTCTCTGCTCTGTTGACAGAATTAGGGTCAGAATTTTATTTATATTGACTCTCCTGTTGCTAGTTACAAACCCATCTTTTCCTAATGCCAGTAAATATTTAAATTTAGGTTTTGTTTAAATTTAGGTTTTTTGTATCTGCGCAACATGAAAAAATTAGCTTGTGTTATAAATGGAGGGTTACTTTTTCTGGTGCAAGAACTTTGAGGTACAGACTGAAGCAAAAGTTACAGGTCTCTGTCTCTCCCAAGATAAGTTTGTTGTTGAATAGTAGTTGAGAACTTGAGTGACACTTGAGTTACTAACCTGTCACTGCCCTTTACTGTTGTCTGTCTTGTCAGAATAGATTAGGCTTGCATGGTTGTTCTGAAGGTGTCTATAGTATGTGGAAAGCAGTACCTCTGCTACAGATTGGGCAGAGAAGTGGCAATTAATGTGATTTGACAAAAGTCAGAATGAAAACTTGTAAAGCAGAACATTTTAATCAGGCCTGTGTGCTCTGTAATCATTGGACTTTCCATTTGCACAGGAAACTGCAGAGATACAGTGGAACAATGACCCTTCTTGCCTCTTAATAAACTTATTAGAAGATTGTATTTTACATGGATATCTTTCCTATTGCCTGCATGCATTGATCTTTCTCCCAGTTTGAAAGCTTAAATTATAGAATCAGAAATTATTCCTTCCAAAAAATAGGTATTACTGTTGATAGAAGTGAAGATAGTTTTGTTTGCTGACTGTGTAACTCTTTCACTGTCTAGTTAATAACTGATTGTTGAAGGTGATAACTGTAGTGTTAGTAAATGTATAGATTTTTGTTGTCCTGAACAGATGAATGCTAAATCAGTGTTCTGATTTCAGACACCTGTTCTCACTGGTATCTACTCTTAATTTTCTAAGCATTTCCTATTTTTTTCAGGCTGTTGTACTTATATGTGCTTTTAGGGCTGACTGCCATTAATGTGGAAATGTGATTCTTACCAGATGCTTGTGCAGAGGTTCATGCATTGGCCTTTAGCTTTCTTGCCCACCTGAGTTGTACTGGTGTTCCAGTGCCCTGTGTTAAGGCTTTACCATTTGTTACTGCTGCTGAAAGCTGAAGTCCTTCTCTCTGAATTTCCTCTGTGTGTGTGCCTGTCTCATGGTGCACAAGTCTGCAGGAGCACTGTCTGTCTGCTGGATGAGCTTTTGCCTTCAGGGAATCGCTGTTCTGATGTGCTTCAAGGCATGATAGCACAAGTGCTTCTGCTGGCACCAGAAGCGAGGCTGGAGTGAAAAGCTGAGGGCTGCAGGCAGGATGGCACTTCTGTGGTGGTGTGTTTGCTGGGTTATCTGCTCCAGGGCAGAAACTGCTATTTTTCATGGAAACACAAGCCTAGCCGTATTTCAAAGCCACGTAAGCAAAAAAACCAAGGGCGCAACTATTGATACTGAGTAGAAAACTATGGTAGCTGCTGGTTTCCAGATTTTTTCCTTGGGTTACTGTGTATCAGCAGTTCTTTGCAGTGTCAGATTGTGTGACAGTGCTGCTGCTGGAACACTGCAGATGAGGTGTGTGACCAAGCACTTCCTCTTGTTTTTGAGTAATTTTCAATAGGAGCTGTGGGAAAAATGTTTATTGAACAGTGAACTTTCTGCATGATGGGGTATGGTTTTCTTGGGATGTACTGTCTTAAGTTTGTTTCAGGTACATCTGTCCAGCTTAATTGCTTGCAGACAGAGCTGCTCAAATAAACCTTGAACTTGTTTATGCAATCAAGCAGCTAGTTTACAGTGCTAGAGGAAAACAATTTACAGATCATTAGTAATCTGCTCATTTAATGACTCAGTTGTTGCATAAGGATCAGTCCAATGATGTTACAGCCAAAACTGATTGTGAAAAATTAAACGTTGTTTTTCTCACATTCTTTTGGATATCTGTATGTTGACAGAATACTATAATGCACCACAGTAAGAACATTTTTAAGAAAATATCTTCCAGGATCAGGGTAGTGGTGCATATAGCCCACGACTCTGCCTAAGAACAAAAGAACATTGCCCTATTTAGGGCAATTCTTAGCCTCCCCATTTTCTGCAGTCCATTACTCCTCATGTCCTCTCAGCATTCATATTTTTTTAAACTACTTTTCTTTGCTTTTTAGTCTCTCAATGACAGTTCAGAGTATCCCAGCTGATTTTTGTTATATTCTCATGCTTTACTTTTTGAACTCAAATACCCAGTTTCCCCTCCTAGAAGAATATTTTGTAAAGGATTTTTAAACAGTTAAAGCCAACCAAAGGGCTTACTTTGCCTACTCTTGGAAGAATAATGGGTTTGTTTAGGCCTCTGACTTCTGCAAAGCACTCAAGCTTATGCCTTAGTGCTGTGCTGGGTGAAAGCCAGAGTGCACCTGGCAAGCTGACTTGGGTAAGTGCTGTAGTTACATATCATTGCTGGGAAGGGAATGGTTTACAGGTACAGGGTATTTGTAATTATTTGAGGAAAACCTTGCATATGGTGTGTCACAGATTCAGTTCCATCTTGTTAATAATCTGTGAGGTGCTAACTATTTCTTACTGGGTGCTTAATCATATGTGACTCTAGCATGTATTAAAGATGATCGGAACACCAGCATTTCTGAGTACTAACTCACCTAAGTTCGCTCACAGAACAGCCTAAATCTGCAAATTGTGGATTATTTGAGATTTTTGGAACTATCTGTGTGAATTGCAATGTAGTTTTCGATTCACATTGGTGTTTTGAATGGTGGGCATGGAGAAAGGGGGATATAATTAAAGCAGCCTTTGTTATTTTACCTGAAGCAATTTGTTTTATGGTCATAGATGACACTTTTTGTTTTCTTTTGTTCTAGGTTCAAAGGATATTGTGATAAAAGCACAGGTCTTAGCTGGTGGTAGAGGAAAAGGAACATTTGAAGGTGGCCTCAAAGGAGGAGTGAAAATAGTTTTTTCGTAAGTTCTTTCTAAATTATCCATCCAAGTGGAAAAACTTCAAGGTTTCACATTATGGATTAAACCTATTGCTTTCTTTAAAACCAGGGTTTTAATTATTAACCTTAAAATAACAAAAATTAGGTAAGACTTTTTTAATGCTACTTCTGTTTTTGCAGCAGTTTCTTTGTCACATTCTGAGCTTCTTTTATTCTAGTCCAGAAGAGGCAAAAGCTGTCTCCTCCCAAATGATTGGAAAGAAGTTGTTTACCAAGCAGACAGGAGAGAAGGGCAGGATATGCAATCAAGTATTTGTCTGTGAACGCAGATATCCCAGGAGAGAATACTATTTTGCAATAACAATGGAAAGGTCTTTTCAAGTGAGTAATATTAGAAATAGAAGTAAGCTAATTAACTTGTTACAACTGAATTAAAAAAAAATCAACAGAACTGTTTACTGTTCACTTGCTTTCGAAAATCAGAAGTATACAAGCTAAATTTTGTTTTCCAGTGTATCTGACTATATGATTGACTTTCTTTTTAAATGCTGTAAAGATGTAATGCTACAATTTGAATTTACAGAATAATAAATGAGTGTTGGTAGCCCCAGCTAAAGTCGGAGTTACATGGCCAAAGGGGAGATGGGTAGAATAAGGGGGTAATTTTCATTTTGGTTTTAATTTGCATTTGCCTACTGGATTATGCAGTTTAGTTTAAAACCACAGCTGTATGGGTGCATGCACCTTATTTTTAAGTGTCAGAAACAAGATAAGTGACAGTGTTGTGGAAGAGCAAATGGTCCTGCATAAATCCAACATCCTTTTTCTCTGGTGTGTGAAGGTTCCCAGAGGTGCACTGGTGTTTCTCTTGATTTTGAGAGTGCTAGTAGCTTTCTTATACTAATGCTTTCCAGGAAATGGGTAAGAAGATTTGGGCCTGGAGGTCTGTCTTCATATCTTTAAGGAAAATGAAAGCCAGTTTTTTCTGGGTGTATGGGCTGTATGAGTGGGTATGTAGTTTTTTAGGCTACAATTCAAGTGTGCTGAAGTATGCTGAAATATGTCAGTGTTTTCTGACAGACAAGTGTTCTATTTGGAGCATAGAACATGAATTGGTAAGTAACTTTAATGAAGCCAGGATTTGGAACAGATCTTGGAGCTTGATTTGCTGAAGCTTAGAAAAACTGAGTTTTGTCTGTTCAGATGTTTAAAGTTTGCAGAGGCACTGGTTTTGGTAATTAGGGGATATTTAAATATGAATGAAATAATTTTCTGTGAAGGAATGAGAAAACTGGTCTTACTCTAATTTTTTTTTTATAGCTGTATTAGGAATTAAGTATTTGTTCCTTTATCTTCCTCTGTAGTGTTCTTTTTGATAGGAGAGTATTTATGTGACTATGATAGGAGAGAATTTATGTGAATTATGTGACTTGGGCACTTCCATTGAGATGTGTGCTGGAATAGAGCAAGGGACATTCAACTGTTACCATATGCACCACAAGGTGGCATTAAAATGCTGTAAATGAACAGACTTCAGACTCCTAAATTTGTGTAAGCAATAAGCAACGATGCTTATGGAAATAAAATTTACTGTAACTGATTGTAGCAAATTAGATAAAGAAGGGAAACATATTTTCGTGACTTGTTCTTGTCTTGTATAAAAGATAAGTCTTACTAGCATATATTGATCATACTGTGTGGGTTGTTGCTTTTTGATAGGGATGTGCTTGGTTTTTACTGCTGACTTTATAAGTCATGTTTTTAGATGTGTTTGTGATTACTGTAATTTGTATAGGAGACTTAGGATGAGGAAATGCCTTTCAAAAGAATGAAGTGTGAAGGTTGAATAGCACACAGTGTTTATTCCTGATGTTGTTGTAAACCTCTTCCTTTAAGGAGGGGAAAAATGATTAAAATAGCCAGCTGAAACTGGCACTTTATGACTTGGTTATTATTTGCCAGCAGGGGTTTGTGTTTTAAGTAAAACTATTCACTTTGGTCAGTTCTATGGAATGATGAGTTATTTTATGATCAGTTTGTAGCTTACTGACAGTTCAAGATAAGAATATCCAAAATGTTCATTGAGCCGAATTTTACTATTAGATGCAGGATAATTTGCAAGCTATGTATTTACATTTGGAAGGATGGTAATGGAGTGGTGTGGTTATTAAACATGTTCTCTGAACCAGGGTCACATTTTCTATAATTAATTGAAACAGTTATAAGGCTGTTTAATCTTTGAGTCTGCTGATAGGAGATGTTGCTTTAGTACACCCATGGCCATAATCCATGCATGGGTGGTGATAAGGGAAGGTTGGTTGAAGGGATCGAGGTGTGTCTTTACTGTGAACTGGAGGAGAGAGTTTTAGGTTCCATGTAGTGAGTCCCTCATGTTTTTGCTGAGATTTGGCTTTTTTTTTTTAAATAAACTCAGCTGCAAATGCTGTCAATTCTGTTTTCTTAATTGCTTTTATTAATGAATAATTGAGTGCTGTTTTGTTTTGCAATGGCTTACTTTCAGTGAAGGCTTCAGTTACTGAGCACTGTGTTCCTAGTGAGCAGGTATGGTTGGCAGTAATTTATCACTAGGTTCTGCAGCCCTCCATTTGTCCTTGGACTTGGAGCATGGCAGAATGAAAAAATGAGTGCCTGGCATTCGATCTGTATTTATGGAGTGAGTGGAGAAGGTGGAGGTGAGATGGTAGTTACACTTCTCTGGTGACACCTAAAAGATAAAATGTATATGATTATGAAGTTGAATCTTTCTATCAAAATTTAAAAATAATATGTCAGTGTTAATCGTTTTGCGGCTGCTTTACAGAGGAAATTTTTCTTTATTAAAAGAAAGTGGACCTGACATACACTTGAACATTTGGAAAATATTATTAAAAGATATTATATGGAGGTATTGAGGAGATACACTAAATTTTTCAACAAAAAAGGTTTTATTGCTGTGAAGTATCTTATGGGAAGAGCTAAGTTTTGATTGTGTGCTATCAAATTACTTATGCATTTTTTTTCCCTTTTTATTCTAGGGTCCTGTGCTGATAGGCAGTTCTCAGGGTGGTGTTAATATTGAAGATGTTGCTGCAGAGAATCCTGAGGCGATAATTAAGGAACCCATCGATATAGTAGAAGGCATAAAAAAGGAACAAGCTGTTAGGGTAATTGTTAATGTGGAAAAGTACACATTAGTGAGGATGGGAAAGTTGCTTCTAATTTTTGTAAAGGGTGTGTGCATTCAACCTGCTGAGTTGTCTTAAATCCTTGTTTGAATCCCATTTGAATGAGATATTTAAGTATTTTCAGGTGAATCAGTGTAAATCCAACTGCATGGCGGTACATTATCTAGCTTTTGTACAGCTGTGCAAAGGCATAGCATGATACATTTTTATTAGCTCTTTTTTAGGATAAGTGTAGTGTTCTGTATTGAAAACAATCTCTTCAAACCAAAGAGTGAGTTTGGTTTTTTCCCCCCAGTGGACATGGCGGGTTCTACATTTACAAATTCCAGTGACATTGAAATAATAGCTAAACTGAGACACCCTAACATGAGTTAATAATAACCATTCTTTTACTTTCAGCTTGCCCAGAGAATGGGATTTCCTCCTAATCTGGTGGATGAAGCAGCTGAAAATATGATCAAATTATATAATCTCTTTCTGAAATATGATGCTACCATGATAGAAATAAATCCTATGGTGGAAGATGCATCAGGAGTTGGTAATATTTCTTATTCATACTCTTCATGTAACACCTTGACATTTTTGTAAATCTGCGTTGCTTCACACTGATAAAAATTCAGCTGTATACAGCAAGAGGAGTTAGTTAACATGGTATGTTGAAAATAAAGCAGATAAATTTGAGAATCTAAATATTGTAGGAATCTGCTCTTAATTGCTAAGTATGCTCTTAAGTGTAAGTAACTTCCTTTTTAAATTTTTTAATAAAGAGCACATCTACCCAGGATAAGGTATTCCTGGAAATCAGATCTTTACAAAATTCATAAATTGAAACTTGAACCACCACATGTATCCAAAATTGGTACTGTGATGTTCACCAGAATAGTAGCAACTATGAGAAATCTCCTGCCTTTGTGGCATTAGAATAACTGATGGAGTGTGATGTATGGAAAGACTGTAGGGGTTTAAGTAATATCTTGATATTTATGAGGCTTTTAGCATATCCAGTTGCAGAATAGTTATTTAATGTTAAATCACAGCCAATTCCATTCTACAAAAAATAAACCTGTAGAGAATATTTGTGCTTGAACTCAGATTCAACAGTTTGAAATTTAAATATGAATATAGCTCTTTCATCAAAGTGTGTTATTACTGTCACTGGGGTGGTTTTTTGTGTGTTTTTTTTTTTTTTTTAATAATGCTTAAGTGATTAGTATAGAGCAGTCTTTTCCATCTGTTTCTCATGCCTTGTTATTTTTATATCATTTTCACTGAGGGATAGAAGTGAAGTGATACAATGTTATTTCTGATGTAAAGAATACTGTACGTTTTCTGCTTGCTAAATCTTAAGTAAATTTGCTTCTGTGTGTTTTTTCCTAGCATTTTCTCTTCCAGCTCAGGCAATCTTTCATTTTGTTTCTGTGTGATTATTGTCATGCACACATTATATATGTTTATTCTAAAAGCTAAAACTAAGATGGATGAAGAAAACCTCAAATCCTAGACCTTCTTTAAGGATTAGTTTTATGCTAAATACTTGTGGTACACTCCCCCCATTCTTTTCCAGGCTGCAGAGTGATCAGAGAAAAAATAATTTGCTCAGATTTATCAAACAGCTTGTTGTAAGCTTTTTAGTGTCTAGAGTGTCTCAAGAAATAGTTATCTTCCCGTTTTGTGCATAACTGATTATATGGGGAAACAGGAGAGAATCTTATATTTGTTGATAGTGGTACATGTGTCTTTGTAGCAAAACTTTGTGTTTGGACTGCATGACTTAGCTGCCAGGTTTAACTTAATATACTTCAACACATTCATGTAGCACTTGAATTGTTGCTATAATATTAAATGATGGTAAGTAATGGTGGATTTTTGCCCTTTCAGTGTTGTGTATGGATGCAAAGATAAACTTTGACAGCAATTCAGCCTATCGTCAGAAGAAGATCTTTGATATGCAGGATTGGACACAGGAAGACCAAAGAGACAAGGATGCTGCAAAAGCAGATCTCAACTATATTGGGTTGGATGGAAACATAGGCTGCTTAGGTATGTACTATTTAATGAATTTTAAATGACCTAATGGATTCATAAACTGAATTCCTAAATGTTATCTTTATTCTTGTGTAGTCAATGGTGCTGGTTTAGCTATGGCCACAATGGATATAATTAAACTCCACGGCGGGACTCCAGCAAACTTCCTTGATGTTGGTGGTGGTGCTACAGCGCAGCAAGTGACAGAAGCCTTTAAGCTTATTACCTCTGATAAAAAGGTGAGGGAAGAGTTGGCATATCAAGGTCCTACACAGTAAAACAGGCTATGATTTGGAAGACAATGCTTAGTGCACTGTTTTATAAGCACAGAACTAGAAAGAGAGAAGATGGAAATCTTAACTTCATCCTGGTGCAGATGAAGAAGGCTTAATAATCTATGGATTTCTTTTTACCTTTTTAAATAGTAGGGGTTTTGGCTGGGTACTGAGTAGACATTTTTGTGTCTTCTGGTTGAAGTTACAGCTGTATGTGAATCTTTCCAGAAATCTTGGAGTCAGAAACTCCCACTGTCAGCTGTTTAAACAGAAAGCAGTATTCAGTTGGTTTTCCAGTTTTGTTTTTCTTTTGGACCAGTTTTGCAGCTGGGTCTGTGTTTTGTGTAGAGTTGTAGAGATGAATATTTGCTGTGCTGTGCACAAACACGTTTCTAAGGTACTGATTATATGTAATGTAAGATAAAATAACTTTCTAAGGGGCTTGGAAGGGCTTTAATGTTTATCCTATTAGAAATTTATCAGAAGTGCTTGAATATTATTAAAATAATACATTGGTTGAAGCTGGAGGAAGAGCTTTTCCACAAACATAGTGTGAAGGCTGGATTGATGGTCTGTCTATATGAGATGCTTATCCCAAGGGGAACTTGGCAGTTTGGGGCTTTTTAAAAATAAAGAAAACTGTTTTAAAAGGGGTAACCACAAAAGGTGGGAATGACTTGCAAGATCTTGCAAGACTTTTGCACCACAATTTTATGTACCACTTGCTCATCTTTGGAAAGGGCCAGAAACAAATAGTGAGTGATATTTCAGAGGAGCTTAGTCTCTTTCTTATTGGGAAGACTTATTATCAAATGCAGGGTCTGCAACACGCTCCAAGAGTGCTACAGAATAATTTAATAATTTAGATTGGAAAAGACATTTAAAATTGAGTCCAACCATAAATCTAACACTGCCCAGTCCTGCACTTAAACCATGGCTCTAAGCACCACATCTACAAGTCTTAAATACCTTCAGGGTTGGTGACTCAGCCACTTCCTTGGCAGCCTGTGCCAATGATTAACAACCTTTGTGGGGAAGAAATTTTTCCCAATATCCAATCTAAAACTCCCCTGGTGCAACTTGAAACCATTTCCTCTTATCTGACTGCTTGTTACTTTGGAAGAGGGAGAACCTAACCTTGCTACATCCTTTCAGGCAGTTGTAAGGAGTAATAAGGTCCCGCTTGAGCCTCCTTTTCTCCAGGCTAAACACCTCAGCTCCATCAGCCCATCCTCATTAGCATTTCTTCACATTTTTCCAGAAAATTGAGGAAACAATGAGGGACACAGTCACAGAGCACCTGAATTACAGAGAGGAGAGGAGAGAAGAGAAGAAACAAGGAGGAATCTGAGGGTTGCTGATTTGGGAAGAGTTTTTGCAATGCAAATTCTCTGCTGATGTGTGGACAGAGGATGTCCAAAGAGACTTCTTAAGACAGCTTTTCCTTTCTGCTTTCTTTCAGTTGCTCACTATTTTATCAAAAAGCAATGGCTATAGCTGGGATTCCTGTTGCTGAAACTCAAAGAGCAGTGCAGCCCACTGGTGTCACAGATGGCACTCAGGGTTCAGTTCAGGGCTCATTTGGAACAACCTTCTGAGGTGCCAGTCTGAGTTGCCCATTAGTAGGAGGAGGAAGAACAGCGTGACACAGATGAGCTAGTCTAAGTGCAAGATCATGGGAACCAAGTTACTGCTCAGGAGCCAGTTGCACAGGAATGTTTTGTCTTGTTGAGTTTGTTTTGTCACCTAAGGCTGTCTACCCATTTCGATTCCTGCTTTGTGTCATCTTTCATCTCTGACCATGGTTCTTTTTACCCTTCCTTTCTACCACTTGAGTTCCCTTAATTGTTGGCTTAATTCTCCTGAATAAAATGTATTTCAATAGCTTATCTCTAAGCATGCTGGCTTTTAGGTAAACTGTGTAAACAGGGTCTTATGTATGAGTTTTTAAAATTTCCTGTTTTCAGTATGTGGAGTTACTGGTGTGGGGGTACCTCTGATGGAGTACTGTTAGCAATGGAAAGATTAATAGTTGACAAATAGAGTTTTCTGAAGTAACTGTTCTGTTACATGTGACTCTACAGAGCTGTACTTTGGTTGCTGATGTTCTGTAGAACAGAAATGTTCTGTGTCTTGTAGAGTCCCTTGAATTATCCTTAGACTGAAGGCTGTGTGCTGCTTTCATCTAATGTGTCTCTGACCATTTTAAATGTGAATATTGTCATTGATTCTGTAGGTACTGGCTATTCTGGTAAATATTTTTGGTGGCATTATGAGATGTGATGTCATAGCACAAGGCATCGTTACAGCAGTAAAGGATTTGGAGCTGAAAGTTCCTATTGTGGTACGGTTGCAAGGTGAGTGTGCTTCATATATATTTAAATATATTTCTCTCTAATTGAAAGGTGTCATTGAGCTTATATACTGTATAGCAAGCTGCCTGTGAGTTGAAGTCAATGTAGAAATAAAGCAAACCTTTGAATTCAGATGGTGAAGATTGGAAGGTTAATAAAAAGAGTCTTCCTGCTTTTTAACTACTAATGTTGTTTTCTAGAATTATTCACTAACTTCTGGAACAGCCTTCCTAGAAATATGAGACTAGTAGGTAGTAGTAGTAATAATCTCCTGTTAATAAGAGTGGCATTTTGTTTGTTTCTGAAGGTACACGAGTTGATGATGCCAAAGCTTTAATAACAGCTAGTGGCCTCAAAATCCTCGCGTGCGATGACTTGGATGAAGCTGCAAAAATGGTAAGATAACTGGTTATGAATATTCTTTTCAGAACATAGCATCTGTTGCAGAGTACTGAAAAGTCAAAATTCCATTCAATCAACTACAGATAGCTTAGGATGAATCCCAGTGCCAGTTGCTACCAGTGCCTGAAGCAAATATTTTACAAGTTACTAAGTGCATAATTTGTCAGGGGGGCAAAGATGTAGTCAGAAGCTGTTTGACCCCACAAACCAAAACCAAATCAGTGATCAGGTCAGCCATTCCCCTTGGTGGGGGAATGACTGACAGCTTAGCTTTATTAATTGGGGGAAAATACTCTAAATTGAGGTGGCTGAAAAATGCAGTGTAACACTTCTTTTTATCAACCACTGTAATTCATGATTACAGCGTGCATGATTAAAAACATAATTGATCATGATGTGGCCTCATAAGATAATTAGATATTCAGATGTTCAGATGCACTGATTAGTGTGTGTGTTTCTTTACTTTGTTTGTGGAGAAGAAAGTTGTACTAGAAATGTACAGCAAAAAAATTAGAAGATACCTGGTGGATTTTGTGTCATGGGGAAACTTACTAATTTTTTTTCCCAAAGAACCACTTAATCTGTTATAACATTTCATTTGAAGCAGAAAATAGTTCAGAGAAATTTAGAGTTGTTATGCAGGAGAAGATAAGGCTCCTTAAGGTATCAAAATAAGATCCTGAAGTGCTTGCAACAAAAACTCAGAGGAGAAATAGCTTCTAGATATATAGAATTTCTTGTGAGCTGCCACCTCAACACTTCAAATAACAAAGTGGCACATAAAATTTATAACTTAGCATTTTTGTTATAAATGAGAAGAAGACTTTTTTTACTCTGAGATGTTTTCTAGAAGTCTTGATTATGTTTAAATTAGAAGTGATTAAGAAGTACTAAGCTAAATAGTAATCCCACCCCTAACTCCCTCTGATATCTTACTGATGATTCCCTGGTATTATTTTGTTTAAAAAGATTGATCCCCTCAGTCAAGTTAGGATTGTTTTGAAATTTGGTTTTTCTTTTCTGTTTTTCAGGTGGTGAAGCTGTCTGAAATAGTAAGCTTAGCAAAACAAGCTCATGTGGATGTTAAATTTCAGTTGCCAATCTGATCTGGGAAATGTCATGCCAGTGTCTAACATGTTCTCTGAAATACTGTGTTCTGTGGGAAATTCTTAATTTTTCTTTTGTGTGGAGGTTTTGATTGACAGGCGCACAAACTGAAGCATCTGATCTTTAATGTTAACATTCAGAATGGTCAGAATTCTTGTAAAAGTGTGTATTGCTGATATTTAGTCTCTCTTAGCTGTTATTCTCAAGCCTCCAGCTTCTGCTGCAGAATGTCACTTGCAATATACTGCGTTGTCCAAAGTAAAGCTTCTGGTTGAAAAAATAATTATTCTGAATAAATTTTAAAGTTACTTTACTTGTAAATTTGTATTAGCCTTGTTTAAAAGTAAATATGGCTGGATTATCTAGTTGTCCATGTGGAAAAATGTATTGAAACGGTATTTTATGTTGGAGACATTTGTACTTAGCAGTATAATGGACATGAGCAAACCAATCATTATTTATGAACAGATGCATTTGAACTTGATCAGAAATATTTTTAGAAGTCCTCATTGAAGTGGCTGGTAACTCTTCTGGACAACGTGTTAAATCACTACAAAATATACTGTAGCACTTATATTTTCAGAGTTTCTGGTCCTCACAAAAAAGCATTGTGTAGTTTTGTATACAAACAAGCATTTACCAAGCTTCAAGGAGACAGGATAAATAGAGAATTAAAATGTCTATTGTACATCGCTAATAAAATTGTACATTAATAAAATATCTCCCAAAACTTTTACTCTCTTTCTTTTATATGTTGCCATTTTGATTAATTGCATATAGCCAGGGGATTAAGCCATTGTTTAAGACAAACTAAAACCTTTTTAGGAGTAAAGTTGTAGTGCCACATTTGTTAATTGTTTTCCTCCCTGAAGTACACTGTGTGATTAAACCCACATGAAAAGCGTGGACAGATATCATGCATTAAACCCATGTTGAAAAGCTTGGACAGATATCATGCATGTAATATCTTGCTAAAATATAACTCATCTCTGCATAAATAAATATGCAGGATTTTGTTGCTTCTTGGGGAACTACTGCTTCTACTAATGAATAACCATTCATTTTTGTCACTTTACTTTCACATTACACTGAACTTGGATGATGGTCCATTTACTGTTTAGTTTCAAAATGAGCACTCACTTTTTGATTGTATTTTGTAGGCTTCTTTGTTTGAAATGTTATTTTCTTGGCTAATGATAGTGTAGTTTTATCTGGAAATAATGAAGCTACGTCTGTGGTGGGAATTCAGAATGGGAAATCATAGTTATGAGCTAAGGACTTAAAAGGATTATATGAAATGTGGGAAAATCAATTGTGAGGTGTTATGAAGAAGTGGGGTATTAAATGAAAAAACTTTATACTAGCATGGTGTATTTCAGTAGTCTTTTTGGCAGTAGTAAAGAAAATCAGCAGAAGTTAAACTCTCTCCAAATTTAAACTGGATTATTTTTGATCCTAACTGTTCTCTCACTGAATATTGTGTGTTGTTGATCCAGCATGCTAAATTTGGCTTGTGGATGTGCTTGGAGTTGCTTTTATTCAGTAGCCTTGAATTGAATTGCAGAGATGACTGTAATTCAAATTGTAGTTTGAATATGTCTGTTAAGCATTGAATAATTTAGAGAATATAATTAATTTTTAGCATGCGTGTTTGCTTCTAGCTTTTTTTCTATTTACTTTGAAATCTTTGTGAGGTGCTGATTTTAAATGGAAATGATCTTGTCACACAAATCTGTAGTGGAATGGAGGCAAAAATAGATCCTGCTGTTCCAGAATTTGCTTAAACCCCGTTTGAATTGTTAAGTGTAGTTGAGTAGGGGAGAGGGAGGAAAGGCCAAGTCATGTCCATCTTTCAGAGGAATGTAAAATACTGACATTCTCAGTAATGTATTTACAAGTAGCAGACTTGTCAAAGCAGTGTTTTGCAATTAGGGTATTTCTGAAGCCCATAGTATTCCTGTAACAGTGGATGTGGAATAGGTGTGGGATATTTGAATTAGTCTAGATACTCCCTAACTGGAAGAAGTGGAATTTCCCTTTGGAATTGGTGGTGAGGGGCAGCAGATGGTGTTACAGACAGGATGGGAGACATGGGAAGTGTGTGACCAGTAATATGGAAGGACTGTGACTAGGACAGCAAATATGGTGTATATGTATAAGTATCAAGCATGGCTCTTTCCAGTGGTGGGTCTGGAAACATTCTTTTTTATTTCACATGGTGAATAAACAGAATTAGGGATTGACTGATTTCCAGTAAGTATCTTGAAGTAAGAGTATGGAGATTGCTTTAAATAAGGTATTAGGGTGCTATGGGACCTTTTAATTATGTGTATGTTTTAAACATTCTGCAGGCTGTTTTGCCTAAATCAAACGTGTTGCAACCAAGGAATGTTAGTTCATTTGCTGTGTAGTTGATAATTTAAAGGCCCAAAGCTGATGTATCAGAATCTATTTAAAGCCTTACAGACAACCTCCTTACCCACACTGTATTGCAATGTTGATAATCAAAAGGTGTGTAGGAATGGAGACTTACTGAAATTAGTCTGTACAGCCAGAAGCAAAACTCCTAACAACGTAATCAAAACATGAAAAATGTGTAAACTTAGAGATGAGAGCTTCAGAGAAGCAGGAATTTTAATGACAGTAGTTTATATTAGATTATTTGCTGTCTTTTGATACAGTTGTTACCAGTACAGACTTCTGTAACTGTTTTTGAAATATCATGAAAGCAAATGTATTTTTGTAAGAGTAATGTAGCACTACAGTCTTGAAATTCAGAAATTAGCTGTCTCATGTTCCACAGCAACCCCAAGTGTTGGACACAGGGTACTTCTGTGGCCAATGTACTTGAAGACAGCTCTGGTGAAAGCTAAGAGTCAAACTTCCGAAATATTAAGTATTAAATTACCCCTTAAAATAGATTTTTTTTAATATGGTGTCTACCAATTTCTATTAAATGTATTAATGTGCTTTCTGCTGTGATACTTTGGTGAAATAGTTGACCTTCATGGAAAACAGTAGGATTTTAAGTAGTGGTAATATAGATACTGTTGGGGGATGTAGTCAAAGCTGGGTAAAAAAATTCTTATGCTAGATTCCAGTGTGGAACAGCTGGGAAGAAAAGTATAAAATAATGAAGCTCAGGAGGAGTTGGGAATAAAGTTATGTTTCAAACTACTAATGGGTCTGATGCATCTGATGTGGGGGAAGGCCTTTATATTAACACCTTGAAAAAGTTACCCTGCAGCAAGGAGGAAAAATCTGATTTCATGAAAGTGAAGCTGCTAACCTTCAAGTAGCTAGCTGGCTTCTTACCATTTGCAGAGTAAAGAGCAGCCCTGGATTTAATGGAGGCATAATTGCAAGCTAGGACTACACTACTGAAAGGTAAATACCTAAATTCAAATGTCAAGCTGGTAGAAGCAACGGAGAAAGTCAATGTAGGATGTGCATGAAGGAGCAGCTCAGACTTGAGCTGTGTGGGGCTGCAGGCAGAAGGCAGTGAATTACTGATATTTTGTAGTGAAGAACCTGTGCCTCAGTCTACCAAGGGTTGCTTCTAAATCCTGCTTTCAGTCTGCCTGATGAACCTCTTTGCCTAACAGAGGCAATCACTGGAGGTGCTGACTTGAACTGCTGTACCCCAGTTGAGGGAAGCCGTAGTGTAACAAAACATCTGTACTGGCTGGAGAAAGATACACAGTTTTCATCTTGTGAGGGCAGATAGAGAAAAAGGTGCAGCTTGACCTCCCTAGTGAACAGAAGCTGGGGCCGAGGAGGAGGAGACATCATCTGTTCTCTTCTTCCCAGCAAGCTGCCTGGCAGTTGAAGTACCAAACATCTGAGAAAGGAAGAGTTCATCACTAGATTTAATTTGAAGCCCCAGCCTGTCTGGATAGACATTGGCAGCCTTGGTGACTACTGACTGCAAAACTTAATGTGAGCTATAAATATCGCTGCAATTCTGATACTGCTGTTCTGCATCACAGGGCTTGTCTTCAAGGGTCAGATGAAATGCTGCCATAGTAGGGGATACCTCAGAAAGGTGTTTGATCTAGATGAGTAACAGTGATACCTCATAAATACGCTCTCCTAGTCAGCAGTGATTTGGGGTTTGGAGTGTTGTTAGAGGTAGACACAAATGAGGCAAAAATCACTCAAAACTGGCAGTGGCTGCACCCTGAAGTTTCAATTCTGAAGGTGAGCTTTAGCACATCAGGCACAATTATTTTCATTTCAGGCAGATAACTGAAGCACCCTGCAAACCAAGTTAACATTTTTAAAAGTCAATTGGGATCATTAGCTTTGTAAGATATGGTACATCATAATGAAGCAACTCCTAAAATGTAGTGAATTTCTTCAAGTATGTATTAAAGTGCAAGTACCTGGTGAAGGGCCCATGCACATAGTTCTATTGCTTGGTTTGTGACATTTTCCCCCTCTTCCATTTACAGCTGAGCAACTTGCTTTCATGAGCAGGAAATCCTGAGGCAATTGTGGTTTTTACCATAAGGAATAGGGCACAGAAGAAGAAGTTGCTCAAATGTGGTGGCTGATATGAGGCCAGTAGAAAATTTTACCCACAAGAATAAAATCTAAAGGGCAGAACTTACTGAGAACTAATTTCTGACAAAAGGTTTTTTGGTTTATTTATTTCTACCTGACTCCAAATTTCATGTGTTGAAATAGAAGAAACTTTACAACTGTCTAAGAGACAGAGCAAATATGCAAGCAATAGATACACAGCAATGGGGATAGTTTTGCCCTGATAAAGAGTTGTGGTCTTATGTGTCTGCAGGGCAGGTTATTTAAGGACAATGTCTTTGGTTTCACAGGCAGTAATTGGCTCCTTGGCTTTGTGTGCTGGACTTTCTAACATTTTTGATAATTCAGTTTCCTTAAGGGAAATTCACAACATTGAATTTTTTTGTTTTGGGTTTTTCTTTTTTTTTTTTTTTTTTTTTTTTTTTTTTTTTTAATTGTGTTCAGGCCTCCTTTTCCCCCCTTACTCTCACTTTCTTCTGGACTTGTGTCACGCTCTGCACTTAAATGATCTTGTTCGGTCTCCATCTGCACCCAAGTTCAAAACCACTGTGGGCCCTTATCTGTGTTCCTGTTTGCCTGCAGTTTCTCTCCTGCTGTAGCTTCTGCTGATTGAAATCTCCACCAGTCTGTCCTTTTCTTTGCAGTGGTAGCCAGTTTCTGCAACATTTGAGGGAAATGAGAAGGAATCTGAGTGGGTGCAGCCTGATTAAAAGACTTCACTGCAAATAATGTGAAACTACTGTTTGTATTTGTACTGGGTTTTTATACTTCATCCAGATTCTGAGAGTGAGAACATGCCAACAGTTTCATAACTGTGTGTGTCTGTGTGCATATATGTGCATATGTCTCTATGCATGTGTATGTATAAATGTGTTGAGATGAATGCATATGAATTTGTGAACAGTTGATGTGTTTGCATGCTGTATCTCTCTGCTCCTATTAACTTTGTTACCCCATTAAGTGCTGCTTGCAGCAGGTGAGGCTTGGCAGAGGTGTTGGTAGCTTTGAGTGTGCCCAGCACTTGGGAAGTTCAGGCTGTAGTGAGAATGCAGGTGACTGGAAAATAACATCATAGGTGAAAGACCAAGATAGATTTGGGGGTCCTCAGTGCCATGAGTTAGCAGTAAGAGAGCTCTCCTCTTCTTTTTCTATACTTTTGACCTTTTCTGAACCACGCAACATCAAATCTTTCCACTAAAAGGAGTCACACCAGATGTGGGGTGTGACCTGATTTCTTGGCTTGGCTGGGTCTACCCACTATGGCTGGTGGGCAGCATTCATGGTTCTTGCAAAGCTGGCTGATGATGGAAAGCCTAAAGCTGTGTCCTGGCTGCCAAACTTCAGCAGCAATTTTCAGTATTTACTAGCTGCTTATCCCTTTTTTCTGAACTAATAATGGAACTTGTTCAGGAAAATAGCATGTCTGCTTTTAATGTTTTCCTTATATTCCATTTAATTTACTGTGATCCCAAAGGTAAGTGAGCTGCTGTGATGTCCTTGTAATAGAAACAATAAAAATAAGGAAAAAAAATAAAAGAAAAGGAGCTAAATGTAGTGAAACATGCAACTGTGGGATACTGAATGGTGCGCTCATCACTGTCACAAGACTGATGTACCCTTTGCCCTCCTGGTGTCCCTGGCAGGACCTCAGCCTATCATTGTCATGACAGGTCTATTGCAGTTTGGAGCAGCCCCATGAGCAGTGTCTGCAGACCACACATGATTACCATTGACACCTGACATTTCCTTTCCTCCAAGAGAATTGCAGTCATGACCTCCAATCAGACTGGGTCCTTGAAACAAAATCACTTGGAGCAAATCCATTTCAAAGAAAATGGATTTAAAGCAGCTCTCATTCTTGGTGTTCTTGTAAGGAAACTAATGCCACTACAGCACAGCTCTCTGTCAGACACTGTGACAGCTTGATACTATTCTACTTTAAAAAAGAAAGCCAGGAAAAACCTCTCTAACCCCAAGCCCTCCCATACTATTTTTTTCTGGTCTTAGTTCCTTTATAGAAGGAATTTATAGAAGCTCCACTGCATGTTCTGTGTGTTAAAAGCACACTCCTCTCCTTTACTTGTCCTTTTCCTTTGCCTTCCCTGCTGCTTTCTGGCAGCTTGCCCCATGCATCCCGTGTGTTGCTTTGTCGATTGATGGCTTTCCCCCCACATCTGTCTGTCAAGGTTTTGTCTTCCAAGCTGGCTGTTGTTCCATGACTGGCCATCAGTCTGCTTGTGGGAGGTGGTGAGTGCCTGCCTTTACAGCACTTATCAAGCTGTCTCTGTGTTGACTCATGGAATCTTTTGCTTTTCTTCACCCTGCTCTTTCTCCCCTCCCAGAGGGGAGGGGGTCTGAGTGGCTGTGTGGATGCTTGTGTGGCTGTGGAAAGATCCTGCTTGAAGTGTGTTGCTCTACCCATTAGAAAGACTGTTTATTCAAAGCTCACTTTGAACAGGTTGGTTGTGAAGACCCAATTAAGTTAAAAAAGGCTTTCTCTTAAATATGTGCCTTAAGGTAAAGGTTCCTTGTTTGGCTTTTTTTTTTTTTTTTTAATTGTTAGATTACACAGTAGCTGCTGGTGTGATCCTCAGGTCAAAAGAAAGATATCTGGTTCCCACCTAGCTTTTTGTAAGTGGTTAAGCTGCTAGACACTAGTGCTGTCTATTAATTTTGAAGTCACAGGCTGTGTTTCAAGGGAAAATGATTACTTAACTCCCCTGACCTAAGACTTGGCACAGACTGGGCCATTGAGATCTGAACTGCTTATTTCTATAGCAATTGACCCCCAATTGAACATGACCTGTCCTTCTCAGTGTGTGCTTGAGTTTTGTACTTGATGCTGTGGTGTCAGGAGTGTTTCCCTCATCTTTCTCGCATGCTTGACCTCATCATCACATATTCATTTCTTTCATATCTTTGTGATGAATTTGCTTGGGTGTCCTATTTGGAATCAGGGCTCTGTATTACTTAACCATAGCACACAGATGGGAATGCACACAGTTCCTGCTCATTTATTTCCAATTCAACTAGAATGAAGGCAGAACAAAAGATACATATGCTGCGGAGTGATAGGGGACAATATTACGAACACGGTGCCTTCTTCCCAGCCACTTTCTTTTAGCTGTTCCTGCTCTCTTCACATTTCATTGCATATGGCTTTTCTTCAATTTTTAATTCATCTTCACAATCAAGGCATCTCCCAGCCACCCTCTGTTTGTTTATCAACCACCTCCTTGTCCTTTCATAAAGGTAAAGCTAAAGCCAGGTCACTCATCTTTGGTTCTGAAATGCTGTCTCACCCAAAATCCCACCTGGCCTCCTTTGCTGGTGGATAACTGCTCCGGGTAGTTGTGGTGTGTATCCTGTGTATCCCTGCTGAAGAGGGAGCAAGGTCGTGCTCTGGTCTGTCCTGGGTCTAACTTTAGCTGCATTTGTGAAGAGAGGATGTTCACATTAAATGTATACATGACACAAAGCTGGGAGGGGCCACATGTGCACTTAAAGATGAGAGAAAAATTCAAAATTAATTTAAAGGGTGAAATTTGAGAGGCAAAACAAGCTGTTTCAACTGAGCAGTGGTAACAAACACCAGGGAACCAGTGGCCAGATGGCAGCTGCAGAAAAGGAGGAGAGCTAGACAGCTGCGGTGTATTATTGTGGGAAAGGAATACATTTTAAAGGGATGAATAAAGAGAAGTATTGCTCTACTCAGTATCTTCAGTAGGCAATTTGCAACTTACCTGGAAAGATGTAGGACTCAGTGAGAGTGAAGAAGAGACCAACATGAGTGATATAAGGTCTGGCAAACCTGACCTGGGAGGAGAGAGAGAAGAACACTGGAATTGTTTAGGCTAGAGAAGAAGCGACTGAGAGCAAATATAGATTGTGAAGAAAGAGGGTAAAGGAATAATCTGTTCTCCATGTTTGTGGTAGATGGGATGAGGAGCACCAAGCTTATACCTTAACCTCTCAGGCTGTGAGTAGATACTGGGAAGAGCTTTTCCTGGTAAGGACAGCTTGACTGGGACACTGTCTTTCCTGCAGAGACCTATAGAAACAAGTAGAGGGGAGGTGAGTTAGATCTTGCCAAATTTCCTTTAATCCTGTTTTTCTATGTTTAACTGCAGTGAGGAACTGTTTCCTTGCTGGTGCTGACAAGACAACCATCTCTTACCTCCTTTTTCAATGGGATGTACGGAATGTTCTTAGCTGTGGGGGTGGATTTGTCTCCATCTTCAGATTAGGCCTGTAGCTCATCTGGAGCTGAGAGATTCTGAGCAACCTCCTCATGAAACTGCATTTATTTCATCCTAGACTGTCATTGTTTTCCAGAGTGGGCATTGCTGAAGAGGAGCTTGGCCTCCATGTTTATATTAAAGTCAGGGATGGTTTTGCACTGACCCTTCTTAGGGCTACTTTCCTCCAGGGCAGATACATCTTGGAGAAAGCTGGTCAGAGCAGCCCAAAACAGAAAGGCAGTGATCTAAAAAGTAATCAAGGTGGGCAATGAGAGGTCCTCAACTTGGCTTGGTTTAGCAGAACAGATATACATTAGATCTTGCTTCTCCCCTGACACACATCCCCCTTTCTTCAAAAATGCTTCTGCTTCTTTTATTTCTAGCAGGCAGGAAAGCTCATTTTCCCCCTCAAATTTTCAGCATCTTTGACAGCAGAAATTAAATTCCTTTAAGTCCCTTGAGCCTGCTGCTCTTAAAAACCCAGTCTGCACTCCTCAATCACAGAGGATTTAGAGGGAGAGAGAACCACTGTGATGTAAAAAGAAAATAATGCAGAAAAAATTGAGGTGAGAAGGCTGGAACTACAGCTGCATGACCCTTGGGTTTAACTGCATCATATTTAGCTTGTATTATCCAAATGTTTTGCTGAATCTTTTTCCTGCTTTCCCAGCTCATGTTGTTCTTCATTGTGGGAAGCTGTGACCCTGTCTGAGGGGAGCTGGCTCTTCCTGGGGGCTCTGCCTCTGCCCCCAGCTCTCTCTGTCCATGTTGCCCTCTGGATAGCGCAGCTGCTGGGCTCAGCTTTCCCTTGTTCCAGGGGCATGCCAGGCAGCAGGGCTGGGGCTGCACGAGGAGCTGCGAGGGGACACAGCTGATCCCACCTGAGCACAGGGATCCCATCATACTCAGCACATAAAGCTGGGGAAAGATGGAAGGGGGGACATTCAGAATCACGGTGCTTGCCTTCCAAAGTCACCATTGCACATGGGGGAGCCCTGCTCTCCTAAAGATGGCTGAACACCTGCCAGCCCTTGGGAAGTGGTGAGTGGATTCCTTGTTTGGGTTTGCTTGCATGCATGGCCCTTGCTTTAGTGATGAAACTGCCTTGATCTCAACCCATGAGCTTTCTCACTTTTACTCTTCCAGCTCTCTCCCCTGTCATGACATGGGGGGGAGTGAGTGAGTGAGTGAGTGAGTGAGCGAGTGAGCAGCTGTGTGGTGCTTCCTTGATGTGAAACCATGACAGCTGTGAAGAGAGAAACTCTGACCCCAGGGCAGGAGCTGAGATGACATGATGCTGAGTGACTCAGAACACAACGCTGCTCAGATGAATTTTTAATATGTTTGCAAATATGAGTGTTCAAACTGACTAAGGCCAGAAGGAAATTCTGACACTTGCCTCCTTTGCATTTTCTGTCTTGTTCAAACAACTGAAATCCTGACTGAATTCAAGACTGAGCTGCTGATCACATTCCAGAGTCAGATTTTTGTCAGCAACAGCCTTTCCTTGGTATTATACCAAATGTCATCCATAGAGACCTTCACATGCACATGCTGAGCAAATGGAGTAAATCTGGGAGTGATAACATTGTTGGGTGAAAGGAATCTTTGTGTAAAAAAGTTATTGATATCCTGGTAAATTAATCTTGAAATGAAGAATACTTTCCTAATGAAACAAACAGTTTTTAAAAAATTATTTTTTTTCCCTAGTATTTTTGTCATATCTATTTTACCACCATTTCCAACTGAACCAAGAATGTTCAGCCTAAACTGTGGGATTTGCACACTACTGATGTCTGTAATGTCGCTTTCACAAGATGAAAGCTTGCAAAATGAGATACAGAAAAATTACTTACAGTAAAAAAAGTATTTAAAATACTACCTTAGTGGTTTGCTTTGGGCTTTTTTGCCTGCTTTGGGACTAACTCTCCTTCTTCAAAATTCCAGGTTTTTGGATGAGCATTTTCCCTACTTTTATTGCATGTAAACAGGAGAGAAGGAAAGGCTGCAGCTTGGATGGTAATTGCTCTCCTGGGCTATGGTTTTGATTCATATTCTGTCTGATGCAGTATAAGAAGCAGTTTGAATTGCAGAACAGAGAGAAGGATTCCCAAGGAAGTGTCAGCTCTGATTTTCCATCAGATGAGGGACTGAATGGGGCACTTGAGGGAGCTATTCACCTTCCTGTGGAACTGGTGAGGAGAAGGAATATCCACCAGCTTCCTGAAAAAGGAACTAAATGAAAATTTCAAATTTTAAAAGAAGTAGCAGTCATTAGCTTTAGGGAAAGCCAGTGCTATTATAACTCTGTAAACAGAATGGCTTGAAATACATAAAGCAAAGCATTGCTATGGGTAGATCTCCTCTGAAGGAGGAGAGAGTCAGAAGGAACCTGCTGACACTGGAGTGATGCTAAAGGACGAGGGCCAGTTTAAGTTATTGAGTTAAAACATATTCATTACAGATTTTGAAAGCCTGCTTTCAAGATGTGAGGGCTGTTTGCACAGAGCAGCTGTGGGCATATAGCTCTGTACCTGCAAGATGCCACCCTGGGACAAGCAAGAGGCTAAAAGCTGATGTCAGCAGCAGGAGGCCAGTGCCTGGTTCTGTTGATAACCAGCAGGGAAATTTGAGTTTGATCAAGGGGAGCAGCAGCCCCATTTTGGGTTTTCTAAAAGGCTCCTGTTCCCAATCTGTGCTTAAGAGGAGTCTGTCTCTATTGATGATTTGAGAGACTGTCAGCATTAGTGCTTCTCTTTGATTTCAGCAACCAGCAGTCCCTGGCAGCTTATTTGGGCAGCTAAGTGTCTTTAACAGGGAGGCCCTCTGCTTTTTTTTGGTTTTATTGTGAACTCCATCCATTTAATGGAGACATCTCTGGTACTTGCTGGGACGAGGGAACACCAAATACCCAGAGCAGGAATAAACCCTGCAGATCATCTGTCCAGGTGAGATTTAATGTGGTTGCATGTCTGGGAGAGACCTCAGGAACTTTGCAGGAGCACCCTCCAAATGTCAATTTCTCTGCTGGTGGAAAATGTAATTCCCTAAATGTGAAGCCAGGTTATAGTTAAAGCAAATAAAAGTAGCTATTTAGTGGACCTAACCTCAAAAAGTCTGTCATATGGGTTTATAAAAATACATTTTAAAGAGGAGAAAACTAAATTTTGCTGATTTATTCCAAAATCATGTCTCCTTCTTGCTCTGCACTTGGTTGTGCTTGCTTGTCCAGCTCACACTTCACATTCCAAGACAGATTAAATAGGCTAGTGTTCAAATCCTTCTTTAATGTCTTTGTGGGATCCCCTTTGGATTTTAACCTTCCCCAGGTCCCTCTATCACCCCTACTCCTGAAGAATCTCTGAGCATGGGGAAGGGCATGCCTTGTCCATATGGGAACAGCTCACGCTGCTTCGATCTCTGAAGCTCTCTGTGAGATCACAAACAAATCATTAATCCACTGAGAGCTGAAAGGTTCTTCTGTCCCTGAAAAGGCAAAGTGGAAATAGCAAAATGAAATATTTTTAAGCTCATAATCTTATATTTCGTATTACTGTACAAGCTGTAAGTCATGTGTGGTATGAGGAATTCATATGAGAAGTTTTTCACTGTTTTCTGGCTGAGAGCAGGCATGTGGATTGTCCCCTTGCTCATGGAAGTAGCAACCAGGCCATGTCTGTCTCAGAGGAATATGTACAATGACAGAGAGGAACAGGGGGAAAACTGTGGTGGCTTTTCTCCCTCCCAGTTCTGGGAGGACCTGGAAGAGAGAGACCCACCAACTGGCCAAAGATGGGGGCCAAGAATTTTTGATGTGATGCTGGAAGGATGAAGGCTGGGAATCAAAACCTAGCAACACAGATGTCTGTGACAATGCTGGAATTTTGCTCCACTGGCCTGGAAAACCAGGGCAAAAGGGTTGGTTCTTCAAAAATCTAAATGTACTGTTTTCTAGACAAAAGTAATTTCTTGGCTGTCAGTGACAGCTCCTTTTTAGGAGGATGCTGTTTTGTAACTGTGAATGTAAAGAGCTGCTTGGCAGCCAGCCAGCAGCACAGCTACTTAATTTACCAATGAAAATTTTGAAGAAATGGGGAAAGTTTGCTAGAAAGCAGGCCTGAAATACAGTGTTTCTCCTTACGACAGAAAATCCGAGAAAGATTTGAAGGATCACATAAATATATTTTGTGTACTCAGATTTACTGAACAGTACAAAATTTAGTGGCTAGAATAGAGTACACAAAGTAACTCTGTGTTTACCCTTCCCTTCTGAATGCTGGCTCTTGGACCACCTTGGGCCTCCTTGGATTTAAAGCAGTCAGAGTCTTGCCCTTTGTGTAAGGGTAGACTGGCTCTAGCCTGACGTAGCTGGAGCCCTACCAAACAAACATATAGATAAAAAGTAATTTTCTGAATGCTCCTTCCTGGGGTACATCTCAGTGCCGAGAGAACAAGTGGAAAGATCTTCCCCAGTGCAGACCCTTAGTGCCTGGGTATACATACCCAAAGACACCATTGTGAGCTGCAGGAGGACGATTTCAGCCCTGTGAGTGAATCCCCTGGGGAATAAAACCTGTCAGACCACAGCATTGCCGAGAGCTCGGTGCTGCCTCGGCAGGACACTCCCATCCAAGCAACCGGGAAGAGACCATTTTATTAATGATAGTCCCTGCTGCCAGAGCCTGTTTCCCTTTGGAGATTCTCCTCATAAAAAAAGCCCCTCCATGCTGCCTGCTGACACCTCTCATCTCTGTGGGGTTCATGATGAGTTGGCCACTGAATGGGGCTCAAAAATGTAAATTTTCCTTGGAACATTAATCATCATGTGACTCCAAAGCCAGGCATCTCAGTTGGCAACCCTCCTTAAGCATCAGCTCACAAGGCACTCCACATCTTCCTAGTCTACCTCAGCTTGCTGCAGCTGCTGTAAGAAATAAATTCTGTGGTGTGCATCCTCCTGCCTTCCCAACATTAGCCTTGCATTTTATTTAATTACTGGTGATTTTGGAAGACCCAGGTACCAAAGTTTGTGCTCCACTTCCCTGCACAGTTGCCCATGCCTTACATCCCCAGCAACCCCAGCAGTCCTCTGCTCACTCTCACCAATACTCAGTGTTTCTCTAAAACTTCTGTAAAGCCCTTTGGCATTTCCAGCTTGAGATTCTGCAGCAGAAGGAAAATTAAAATTTAGGGCAGCATTAAGTTAATTAAACTTACCATCAAATTAATAACACAAGAAATACTGTGCAGACTACATTATTCATGGTCATGTTTTATTCAGTAAAAACTCAATTTTTAATGCTTTTAGTATTAGTGGAGGATTTCTACTCTGCTCTGCTAGAGTTACATGGCACAGAGGGTTTCTCAGGTTCTGTATATAAAGTCAATGTAATTTTCACTCAAGTGATAAAAGATTCCCAATCAGTAAAAGAAATGAGAAGTCCCATGTCCCTGGTTTCTTGGAAAGAAATAGTCAAACACAGAGGATTAAATTCCCATATATTTAAAGAATTAATTTTAATTCATTACCTTTCCTCTTGTTTTCTTGCACCTCAACTATTATCCTCTCCATCAGTTTTGCTGTCCATCAGCAAAGTTCCAGTAAACCTCGTAAAGGTTTTTCTAAAGGTTTTGGTGCTGCAGCCTCATTGCTCCACCGTGGCACATCCCAGCATTATCTGCACAGCTCTGCTCCTGACCACGCTGCAGGAGGTCCTTATTTATGAATAATGCAGTGAAGCACTACATGAGATATGAGGTTAGGACTGAGAGACTCTGTGCTCCTTCAGGTTTTTTTTTTTCATTTAAGTTCAGCCAAGCAAGAGCTAAATAACATGGTTCAAAGAGCTCTTCCATTCCAAGGGGACTGTGGATCACAGTCTGAAAGAAGTACTGCAAAATGAAATTATGGGCACAATAATCTAGTGCATGCTTTGAAAAGAGGCAGTGGGAATGTAACTTCCCTTGGAGAAAGGAAGGAAATTAATGAAAGCTGAAACCATGGCACAGAGACAGCATTATCAAGAAAGAAGGCACAAGGAAGGAATCATCAGGAAATGTGCAGCTATTGCTGTGACACAGCACAAGGGAGAAAGGCAGCTCATATAAGCATATTAGAAGTTTTCTTGCTTAATTGCTGTGTTTATTAGAGGTTATTCTTGATAGAAAGTGTACTGTTGATACAAAGATTATTGTTTATTCCTCCCTCTTCTAAATCCTTTGGCCACCTGCCCCATTTTTGTTCAGCAAAGTTTTAGCATTTACAATATTATATTCCTGATAGCTGGAAATAATGTTTAAAATGTGCATTTAAAAAAAAATGCAGCAATGGCCTACTTACCCAGAAGAGCTTGGGTTATTCTTCTAGACCAGCTTCTTTATTTCCTTTTAAAGCAGTCTTTTATATTTCTGAGCCACTTCATGAATTTTTATATTCTATTCTGGTGTCTCTCTAGCATGAAGGTTGGTAGACCTTGCCAACATGCTTCAAGCCAGAAGACTTTAGAGCATCTTTACCATCAAAAATAAAACTCTCTTCCTGTGGCTGTCTGAAGAAAGGTGTGAAAAGAGGACTTTCATGGTGTGAGATTCAAGTGCTGCAGTGCCCAGAACAGAACTGATGTCTCCAGGAGGGGAATTCACAAGGCTGAGTGGCACCTAACCAGTGAGAGAGGGAGAGCTGGGTGCCTCAAACTGGGAATAGCATCCTTCATCAGTCTGAGTGGGAAAAATGAGAAAGAGCTGAAGCTATTCCTGAATTAACTCTCTACCTGCTACTGTGGTATTTATACCTGCTCTTTGCTGTGCATAAACTGGGGCCTTCTCTTCTGCTCTTCAGAAGAGAGAGTGTGAGAAAAGATTATATTAGTAAAGTTTCTTTGAGCTCTTGGTCAGGAAATAAGAGACCTGTTCTCTACATTTTCTTCAATCTGTAAAGATTTGAACCTATATTTCCCCTTTCTCATTTTTGCTAAAACTTTCAGACAACAATAATTGAAAAAAGCATCCACTCACAGCTATCCATTTACCCCATGGAAAAGGGTCTCCAAAGGCTGCACTTTGATACTGTTGCAACTAAAAAGAGATTTCAAGAGATGGAAACTTATGACAGCGGGAGACAGAAGCTGCCTTCAGGGGATCTACTGTGTTATCAGCCAAGAGCAGACCTTCTTCCACATCTACATCCATTAGGATATTTGACCTAAAACATTGTGGCTCTCAGTTCTAAGGAAGTAAAACAGGATGATAAAGCCACAAAGTATTATACAAGATGCACTGCTGGAACGAGGGCTTGTCTCAGGAGCTGTTGCTTTGGCTGACTGTAAGCTGGGCACTTCCACAGAAGGAAGATGCTCCTGACAGCTGCTTGGAAGCATTGATTCTGCCTGGTGGGGTCAGGAAAAAGGAGGAGCTGGGAGGTCCTCCCACATTTGCAGCTCCTGTGGCTTTTGCTGGTTGCTCAAGGCTCCCATGTACAGCTCCTCTCCTCCTAAGGTACTGAGCTCCCTCTAAGCAAAGAGCACCAGGAACATTCTGTGGCAAGAATATTGGACTGAAAAGCAGCAACCTGGCTGTGGGCAATACAGGGAATAAGTGCTACATCATGCAGTCTGATTTTCACAGGCAGAAAATTTACCATTGGAAGGTGACTGTAGTGAATGACACTTCTGTAGTGAGGATGGTTTATCAGCATCTCTGCTTGACCTTCAAAGTTAGCTTGAAGATCAAGTTTTGCATGACCATACCTTCACAACAGAGACATAAGACACAATTGCAATAGAAGAGGATTATAAACCTAAGTTTAGTTTACAGCACACTGTGTGGGTCACTGACCCATTAAACAGTGACATTTTTGGTTTACTGGCCATGTAGCATGACTTGATTTACAGCATCCAGCTTTGGATACCAACCATGCCAAAAACCACAGTGTAGTAGTTATAAAAATCACATGACTAGGAAGTAGGTCTCCTTTTTTTTTTGACAAAGGTGCAGGTGGCTCCTCGAAGGAACTGAGCACTCCCAGCTTCTTTGTGTTCATTCCTTTGTGGGAGGGACATCAGCACTTTCTTCAATTAGCCTGGAGATGAGTTTTTGCAACAGCAACTGCTTTGCTTTTTTCATTGTTGTCTGAGTAATGTCCTCAGAGAGAAAACTCCAAATGGAGCCAGCTCATGGCCATGCATTATATACAGTTCCCTGCTTTCACATCAGGACTTTAAAGCAGCTGTGGAAATCCAGAGCTGACAGTTCAAAGTAACTCTCCTGTGTCTCTCTTGTTGCAAACACTGGAAGAGAGGAGTTGCTATGTGCTTGCGTGGGCTGTTGGGCTGAATAATGAGATGCTTTTGGATGCAAAGTTCATACAATGGCATTTGAGGATGCTATTCAGTAGTTAATTCTGTGAATAATAGGGCATCACTGAAAGCATTCCAAAGTCTACATAATAACTTTGGATTTGGGCTTGGAGAGAGACTTGCAGCAATAATACATATCAGTACTCTTTTGGGGAGGCTGGCAGTGGAGGAGTGCCAAGTGATCAGCTTTGGTTTTGTTTTTGCACTGTTTATCCTGTCTGTTTGGGTTGTCAGGCTGAAGTTCAAGAATCAATCAGCAAGCTATAATAGACATATTTTCATTATGGCACAAGGAGCCTCAAGTGTCCTTCATTCATGTATTATTCACACAAATGGATGAACAAAGAAGCCATCTACTGCAGCACACAAATCCCAGGATATCTGTACAATTTAAAAATACACAGAGGTCCAGGCAAAGCCTCCACTCCTCTGCAGTTGCAAAGGCAACAGTAAAATTTTGGATTACTGCAGAAATGTGATCACTTGCCATGTTTCTTTTAACTCAAGCACTGGTAGATGCTGGATACAGAGGTGCCAAATGTTTGTTTGCTGAGAGGCCTTTGAAGTGTTTTCAGGATGGACATTAGGATCCATTCCATCTCTAAAAAGGGAACATTATTTCACAGTGAGAACTGAGCAGCAACCACTGGAAGACAGAGGATGTTTGTATTTCTCTGCCACAGAAAAAAATACAGATGGTATGCTAAAACCACCTGTGTGTGTAACAGTGGTAGAGACTAATGCTCTGTGAGTGACCCAGGTAGAATTATTCCAAGTTATTCTCACATTCTCCAAATATTAGGAGAAGTGTTTCCCCATTTTCATTTTATCTGTGCATTAAGAGTTTAATTCTACCTGGGAACTCTATATTTGCATTCACTGAAAATCAGCAGGGAATGATTTATACATACTTTCTAGGATTTCTCATGTAAAACCTTGAAGACAAACTCTCTGCAATACTTTCTGAAAAGCCCATAAGATTGGGATTTTAAACTGCATTTTTTGGGAAATGTTGGCTGGTGTGCATTTGGCAAAGCAGGGAACATGCAGCAACAGCCCCAGTGCTTCCTAGGAGAGCTGAATCCTGGCCCTGCCTCTGCCATAGATGCAACATGTGAATGTTTTTCAGCCAAGTTCCCTGCTCTTTGTTTTCCAGATAGCTGAACTGTGGGTCAGAGCCAGCATGCTAAGAGCTGAAACTTTGGTCAGGGGGAGATTTTTTTCAGACCGTGCATGAAAATTGCTATTTAATACAACTGCTCAAAGGTCTGATTTTGGGTGTCTTCGAGGACTTGAAATCCGCAAGTGTCCCTTGTGGCTTTTCCTTCCACCTCTGAAATGGGAAAATGCTCCCTTGACACAAAGGGGTTTTGTGTGCACAAATGAATAATGATGGGTCCATACATATATCTTGGTGGCCAGGGCAGGGCTTAAGCACTTCTTCTTTGTGTGTCAGGGGCTGAGCCCTGAGCAACAGGAGGTGACCAACATGTTGTGCTGCTGCTCATAAGCTGAGCACCTTCCAGTGTCTGTGGTGAGGGAGGTGAGCGTCCTAGGATGACAAAAGCCCCTAAAATTTTGTGATCAAGTACTAACACGACAAAGGCAAACAGGAAGGGTAAAACGCACTTTCCTATGTTATCTGCTGCCTCTTTCCCAGGATGCTGCTGTGTGCTCCCTAGCTGCTATCAGCAGCTATGTTGCTGCTTAGGGCAGCAACAGGCGCTTGAGGAGCTGAAGTGTGTCCTGAAGCTGGCTTATGGGTTTATTTACTGTGAGTTCACTTCATCTGGGTTCTTATGACTACAAGCAGACTGGCACATGGCTGTATATTTGTCTTGTGGCTGTTTTTAAATAAAACCACTTTATTTTTCTTCACCTTGGTGAATTTTGTTACTCTTTCATTTTCCCAGTCACCCTGAAGACTACTTCTGGATTATTGCTTTCTTTGTATTATAAGAAAGACTCTTGATTCTCCTAATAAGGATATTAAAAGGGGAAGGAGCTCATGGTTTCCATCTGTTGTAAGCTTCTCACTGAAATTGCTGTCCCATAAAGCTGCACTATGAAACACTTGGCTCTGAAACACTGCTGAAGAGAAGAGAATGAAATAAACTTCTTTTACAGAGTGTCTTTAGCAGAAGTTTTAAAAAAGGACATTGTTGCAGTTATAAAGATTTGTCCTTGAATAGGGAAGGAGTGGAAGGGTCCACAAAGGCCCTCTGCTCTGCCCTTACAGGCTGCTGTCATTTTAAAATGATGCTCTACACTACATGCTGACATAGTTCGACTAGTTTAAAAATTACAAGTATTCTTTCTACTTTTGATCCTTTTTTCAAGTTACTAGAGTATTCAGAATTGTAAATATTACTACTAATAACAAAGGAACACTTTAAGAATATGTTTCAATTTGTTCTAGGACAGAAACAAGCTGGCTCTAAGCAATCATGGTCCATGGGTCAGCAGAGGGATGAGAATTTGAGTCACCCTTGCCATCACCAGCAGATCAGGACATGTCACTACCAGTGCCTGAGCCCTCAGGCACACACTGGAACCCCAGGTACCATTCTGAAATCAACAACTTTTCAGGAAGATGATGGAAAAAGATATCAGAAGAGTCTCTACATGGGGTGTCCACTTCACTAGAAACAGGAAAACTCTGATTGCTTCCAGAGCAGTGCAAGGGAAGATTGGACTGTCCAGGCAACCCACACTTAAATTGGACTTTCCTAACATAACTCTAATAATAAACCAGAAGAAGAACAGTAATCAAGGCAGCTAAGAAAATACAAGACCTAAACCTTTTTCCAACTTTTTCTCTGTTGCCTGTGGTGACAAAACACTCAGGTTGGTGCATTCATCACAGCTTCTAAGTGTGCATCCAAATGAGTTTGATGGTCTAAACTGGTATTCCTCTAACGTTTTGCAAGTGTAACACGCTTTCCACTGCAGCTGTGTTCCTGTGATAACCCTTTAGTTTGCACCTTTAACTTTTTGTTGTTGGCAGCTGCTCAGCTCCTCAAGCAAGGTGGGATTGGGAAGAAAATTAGGAAAAAGAAGAGAAATCCAACATGCATATATTTTTATGATGTCTCAGTTTTTCTTAAAATTTTTCTAATAATCTGTGCTGCCCTTTTAACATATTTTTGGGAAGGCTTACAGAATTGCAAATCTGTTCTTCGCTTTGCAGACACATGGCACCTGCACTGCTTGGTGGCCCCCAGCCTTGTGTGTTTGTTTTCATTCCTCCTGGAACCTGCTCATGTTTCCTTCTGCATTCCCTGGCATAGCAAAGCATAAAGCATCTGTCTCTTACAGGCACCAACACAAAGGTGGATTTACTAAAATAAGAGAAGTAATTAAAATTTTGATTAAAAAAAAATCTATTCTAGTTCCAATAGAAGTATTTCCAAGAAAAGAATGCAAAGCTTTTCTCAGCCCACCTGTGGCATATGTGAGCAACACCATCTAGATTGTTACCCTGATTTGGGACCAGCCAGAGTTCATTTTCTTCTGAGGCCCTGCTGCAGTGCTGTGATTTTGATTCAGTATGAGAATCATGTCAATAACACACTGGTGTTTTGGCTGTTGCTAAGTAGTGCTTATCCCAGGTCAAGGACTTTTCAGTGTCTCGCGCTCTGCCAGTGAGTAACTGCACAAGAAACTGGGAGGGAGCATGGCCAGGACAGGTGACCTGCACTGACAGAAGGGGTGGGTAATCCACACCACGGAACATCATGTCCAGCATACAAACTGGGAGAGTCACCCGAAGGGTTTTGAGCACTGTTTGGGGCCAGGCTCAGTTTGGGGCATTGGTCAGTGGGTGGTCAGCAATTGTAATGTGCATTACTTGTTTTGCTTCTGTACTCTCTTTCTCCTCATCATTACAATTATTACTATAATTATTATATTTTGTTTCAGTAATTAAATTGTTCTCATCACAATCCACAGGGTTTTTCTTTTCTTTTCTTTCAGATTCTCCTTTCCACCAGATTCTCCTCTCCAAATACTGCTTGGTACTTAATTGCCAGGCAGGATTAAATCACAACAATTGTTTTCAGTTATTTCCGTTTGCAAGCTTTCTCAACAACAGTATTCATAGAGGTGTTCATCTTTCTCCAGATTGCCTGGAACCAAATCAGAAGCTACTTTGTTGTTTAAGAATCATTACTTTAATTTCCACCTCACTTAAAACACATATTTGCTCTCCAGCGGATCAAACTTTAGCAAGTACAACAGAGCTTGAAGTAGAAAAGCAGCGTGAAAGCAAAGCCATACCAATTTTGTGGAATCATCTTTTTTTGTTGTTCAGGAAGATGTTTTGTGCTCAAATAAAGGCAGCTTCATTATTTTCTCTCTTATAAGGCAGTTGTAGCTGAAATGCAGCTCCCTCCTCGGCGAGGTCAGCGCTGCAGATCACTAAGCAGTGCCAAATTAAGACAAAGCACCTGCGTTCACTAGGAAAGATAGAGGTGGGTGTTAAACACTAACCAGTGTTAGAGTTTGAAGCACTAGGGCAGTCTTTCTTCTGTCCCTGCTCTGACCTTTTTCCAGTGAGGGGACTTGTGCTGCAAGCTGACCTAACCCTTGGGAATGTGCTCCCAGTAATGGAAGCTCCAGGTCCTTTCCCACAGCTTGGCTTCATTAGGCTCATACATTTCCTTACAGTTCTTCATTTGCATTGGCAGACACTGTGCCTAGCAATTCTTGATGTTCTGAGCTGATTTGAGGTGAATTTCCTTGATTTCGTATCAATGAGAGTCGAGCAGAGGTATCATTAGGAGGATAATGAATGATGCAGGCTGGAAGGGACTTCTGGAGTTCTTTAGTGCAACTTTACTTCTCAAAGCATGGTCAACACTTTCATGTTAGACACAATTTAGCTTTTTCTTGATTTTCTCCCCTCACTGATTATTTTTCAAAAGGAATATTTTGTTCAGGTCAAGCCTGGTCATCCCCCCTGCAGAAGTGTGGACAAGCACGTGGGCCAGCAGCAATTGCCATTCAGCAGCTATTTCCATCGTGTGAGTTAGGCTTTCTATCTGTGACCCCTGGAGGGGCTGACTTCCAAGGCAAAATATTTGCATCAGAGTTGTAAGAAATATTTGAACTTGGCCACAAAGAACTGGGAGAGCCATGATAATTGCATGCTCTTGAAAGTTTTGCACCTCTCCACAGTAGAACTCCTGTCTTCTGAGTTACTAGAGGAAAAATCCTGCAGGCTCTGTCAGGTCTTTTGTTTGTTCAGATTGCTCACAGGTGGAAGGTAACTGGAGGGAAAACTGTGTCTTGCCAGTAAAGGTATAGATGGTACCTGTTTCAAGAACAGCTGATCTAATTCTGGATCCCTAATGCTTTACAAATAATACATCTGAAGTGGAGGATTCTTGTACATCTGGTGAGGAGAAGCAGCTTTGATTACATATAGTTGTCAGCAGTGCCCAGTAAAAAAAGCAGTTTTGAAGCATTATGTGGTTTATAGCAAGGAATCTATTTCTTATCATAACTGTTAGACATCTCTGCAATGAGGTCATGTCCAAATATATGACCTTAACAATTCTGCAAATATCTGAAAAAATCCTTTGCACAATTCTATATTCCATTTAGTAGGAAACATTCCTGGTTTGATTAACTTAAGAGGCAAGCACTGTTATATCTGGGACTCCTGTTCTAGTCTGTATTAGGGATTTTTCATTATAGGTAGTATATAATTTTAAAAATAGATATTCTAAGCAAAAGAAAAGAGTTCTCTCTCTCCATCTTTCCTGTAACTTTTTCAGAGATCACAATTACATCCCTAACTATGCAATTCCTTGGACCAAATCATCGCCAAGAGAGCTGTTTCCTAAGAATGTTCCTTTTAGAACAAAAAAGAATGCAAGAAACTCCATGTAAGACAATTCCACACCTTTTGATCAATGAGCTTTGGAAAAGAAAACCTCCCAACACTCAGTTTACCCTTTTCTCACCATACCTGCTGAGGTTTAGAGTGATTAAAATGAAGATGCCTAATTTTTTTTTTTTTTCACTCAGAGATGGCTCCATTTCAAGTCCTCGTGGTATCTCGTCAGGTTTTCAGTGGCATTGATCACCTACACAGTTATACCTGAGGACAAGCACAATGATTTTTGTGAGAAGGTCAGTAAATCCTCTCTGAAGCTGAGTGCTTCAGATTTCAGCTGTTGGTGCTGATTTTCAGCCCCTGGATTGACAGATCTCTGGATTTGCATTTAGCTGACATCCTGTTGTGATGGCCAGGTCCTTTCTAGTTCTGAAAAGATGTTTGCACTCTAGCAGGACAGCCATGGTGGTTGTACAGAAGTTGTTTTACACTGAGGTGCTTTGGGCAGAGCCACACAGGTGTGAGTTCCCACTGTGATCCCAGGTAGGCACAATCTCTTCTGACTCCAGAGACTTACTGCATCTGCATGCATGTATGCTGCCAACCAAGAGATTTTAGAAAGTGACACTTCAGGATGCATACATAAATACTAATCATCTTTTTCCAGATTTGTGCTTTGTGGCTAGTTTTATGCTACTAGATGGCCTTGTTTTGCTGCCAGTCTTTTTACCTGGGCACCATACAGCAAATATCCCTTTTTCTGCCACCTTTGGCTGTTTGAGAGCTCTCTTCATTTTCTACCTGTCACACAACCACCTCACCCCTTCCACAAAAGCCCCTCACCAGTTTTCTGTGAGGAACTCTGCAGGTGCTTTTATTGGTACCTAACCTTATCTGCTTTGGAATATCCCTGGTGTCACTGGGCACATGTGCATCCTCCCTGGCTTGCTGCCTGAGGGACTGACCACAACCCCTCTTCTCTTAGGTGCTCTCTAAGTAGCCCCTCCAGCAGGTTCCAGACCTTCTCTGAGAAAACTGAAGGCTGTCCCTGCCAAGTCAGGACTGCACAACCTTTCCTACATTGGTCTCAGCTGTCCTCCTTCATTTGAAGCTATGTGCAATGCTGTTGAGGTGTTATGTTATTTTTCATCACTGATGCTTTGCCGTGCAGTTGAGAGAATAAGGGTGAAGAACAGGTGAAGGGTCTTGCTGTCAGACCAGTTAGTCCTGTGGTCAGGGAGACAAGAGCTGTACTGAGGAGATGAGGTGGATTTCTTGCTTACCAATCTGAAAAGCCAGAAGTTCAGGGAAAGTGGGGAAAACAAAAGCAAGAAGGAATAGGGGCAGCCCTGGAGAACTTGCTGGCTAGGTGCACCATACACACGTATAAAATTGTCTTTATAAAATAAAATCATGAGGGCAAATGCACTGCTTGATTTTCTCTTTTCTCCACAGCATATGGCAGGCCCTATGGAGAACAAACATATATATATATGCAAAATTCCTCAGGCAGAAGCTTCCCACGCAAATTCACAATACTGCAATGGCTGGAGAAAGACGCTGAGTGTTTCAGAGCTCAACTTTGCTGGCAAGTGACCTTCTTTGTTAGCTGGTTTAATAAGACTGACAAACAACAAGACTTTATGCAACTTCCCTTCTGATAAATGCATGGGAAAAATGTCAGTGGTTGATGTGTTGTGGAAAATGTATTCATCTTCTTCATAAGCCTTGAGATGCCAGTTTTTTTCACATACAGCTTTCAAGAACAGATTTGATTAAGCTATCCAAAAAGATCAAATCACTGTATTAGTTTATTTTCCATGAACTTTACTGAAGTTCGTCTACTAAGCAATAAACACAAATAATCAAACTGCTTTTCGAAAGGCATGAATGACAAGGGCCAAATGAATGAATGATGTTGGGCTGCAAAAATAAATTGAAAGTATAAATATATGCAATTTATCACAGACATTGTAACCAGACTCCTCGGATAGGCCCCCTTCAGCTTTCATTCTGAAGAGTTTTAGTCTAACCAGTGACAGTAATTTTTCTACATTTTAATGTATGTTTTTTCTTTTTTTGTCCCTCACTTTTCTCCCTGAGAACAGAACAGCCAGAAAGCACATTTATTTTCTATTTTGAAGTTTTTTCATGTTCCTGTTGGTGGGAATCTGTTAAAAGTGAACTGAAGGTTTCTGTAAAAGTTCAGGTTCAGGACTTCATCACTTGCTTGGTGGAGATGTCTTTGTAGGATTCCTGGCTCCATTACACAAGGTTCTATATAAAATAGTTTTATTAGTTTACAGCCCCTTCACCCCCACAATGAACAGCTCATAAAGCAGTCTGGCTTTTGGGCACCTCATACACATATTACCTTAGCTGCAATAAAATTTCTCTAAATAGGAGCCTTCCTCTCCTCTTCCTATGGATAATTTTTGGATGATTAAGAGTATCTCATGGTATATAGGGCAAAGGAGGCAGGAATAGCCTTTTTGGGCACAGACACTCTGCTCTCTGCTGAACAGAGATAATAGCAAAGTACTCTTGTAAAGTGATTGGGGAAGCCCCAAAGGTCAAATAATATTTTAATTTGAGGATCTCCACAGGGATATTACCTCTCTGTGATGTCAGTGATAAAACAGATGTGTACAGGCAGCATCCTCTCCCTCCGAAGGCACACTCCTTCTCTGTGCTCTGGACAGGAAACTCTGGCATCTGTTTTGGGGGGCTGGCTTAGGCACCTACAACCCAGATGTGAAATGGTTAATCCCTCTGCTTTTGTATTTCTGTATTTTATAGCCAAGGGCAGTGGGAATGAAGGTGCTGAGTCATATCCTGGCAATTTGAACCCTGTTTCTACCTGACAGGCTTGTCTTGTTATTTTGAAGCAGGTCAGATCCTCCTGCAAGCATTTATATGGCACCAGTCATTATGCAATTCTGCAATTGAAGGCTCACAGAAGGCACTGTGATATTTCAAATACTGTAGGGATTTCAGCTCATGTCAAATATAAAATATACAACTATTTAAACAAGCTGATAGTTTCTCCATTAAATATGCGACCAATCTTTGTAAACCATGTATTCTACAACTCCGTGCTTTGATTTAATTTCTGTGCCTCATTAAGGATTTCAGACTTCATTTCTAATAAAAGCTGTTTGTTATTCTTTGAAATTATGTAAGAAAATATTAAGCTCTTGATAAGGAATTAGGAAAGAAAAGAAACCATTTTCCTGTTTTCCTAGTTTGAATAGATATTTAATTAAAGTGACATGCCTTGGGCAAAACCTAATTAATACATCATCTCTCTGTAACTAAAATTAATGGAAGACTTATGACTGCTGAGTTGCAGGAGGGACTGAAAATTTCTTTTCTGTCTTCTTACTCATTCTTCATCTGACCATCCATCATTGTTTCCTCGTTGGAAGAGAGAAGCTTTTTTGCTGATCATTCATTTTTAATGTGTACTGGTAGATGATTCCCTGCTAGCTCTACCAACTTTTCTGTTTTGGTCATTTCCATGATCTCTTTTAGCCTCAGCAAATGGTAAGGCTTTGCAGTGGAGGCAGCAAGGACCCAGCTCAGCCAATGCTTCCTCAGACTAAGTTTTCCTTACTGAAAGCACATCCGTGGGTGTGCTGTGTCTGTGTGGGACGTGCTACCTCCTGTCCTCTGCTTTCTGCTTGGATTAGGGAGTTTCCTGAGGAATGTAGGGCACAAAGCTGCTGGGAACTTCAGGGTCTCTTGGTGATGCCATGGACATTTCCAGGAGAGGTTTTGTGCCCTCTTCCCAGGATGGGCTTGTTACGAGCTGAAAGGGCAGAGAGAAGTGTTGGTCCATTTGGCAAAAACAGTGGCTCTCTTGCCGTGAGGCAAGTGAAAATGGTCATCTATCCCCCACCAGGCAGCAGCCCTGTCTCTTCTCTCTGTTGCACTGGAAGCAGTAGTACCTGGGTAGTAATTAAGGTGACAGAAGGTCACACCACTCTGTGAGAGGTGGTGCAGTAACTATTAACACAAACACACAGTGGTGTTGTGGATGGACCCTTTTTCCTGTGGGACAGACCTAGTCTAGAGTTCCTCTTCCTTGCAAATGTTTTTGGGAGCCACAATTCTGAGAGCTTCACCACCAATATGCTTGTTTGTCTCTTCTCTGTCCTCTTCCTATTCTTCCTAACTCCTGCCCATTTTTACCATTGACATGACCAGCCTTTTTGCCTTGCTTCTCTTATTTATCTGTAGCATGGCCTCATCTGTTTACAGTGGTGAGAGCACTTTCCAGTCTCAGCTCCTTTGGTGTGATCTACCTGCTGCCAGGATGCCTGTGTGTATCAAAACCCACTAATTGGAATGAGAAATGTTGTTTTCCACAGCACTGCTGCACTGTTGCTCAGATGCTTTGTTTCACTCAGCTTCTTGGAGTGGCTGTTAATTCCTCAGGCTGAAGATCTTTCCCATCTGATTTAGTTTTATAGGTCACACAGAAACAGGGGCTGATGGTGTTGACACAAGTCCAAAGCCTGCCACAATGATGCTACCCCCACAGAGTGCTGGTGATGAACAGTAGAGCTGGATTCATTGTATGGTGGCCCTCTGTATGGATCCTGCATAAATGCATGCCTGTAATGCCATGGCAGGAAGTCTTTGAGTGTGATGGTCTGAGTAGGAAGATGAGAAAAGTGGTACATGAATGAGAGAAATATGTAGAAGCTGACTCATGCTGCACTGTGGAGGGCTCATGCTTGGGAGTGAATGGCAGTGAGTGGATAGGACGATGGCCCCTGCTGCTGTCCATGATGGGGGCCTCAACATGATGGCAGGAATGTGGGAAAAAATCCTAAGAGCCTTGCCCCCTGCCCTGGACCTCATGGGATGATAGAAAAATTGAATTTCTCTGGATTTCTTTTGATAATCTCTGTGCAGTGACTCATTCTTTTTGCGTATGAAAAGAACTGTTGTGGAGATCAGATCTGGAATTTCCCCGCATTAGGGGCCATGGCTGCGCAGAAATTTTCCTCCCCTCTCATCCTGCTACTCTACCTGTCACTCCTAGTTCTTCTCTGTTGTGGTGTGTTGCAATATCCTGTTTTACCTTCTCCCTTCCCCCTCGCCCCTCGCTGAGTGTGCCCTGTCAATCAGGCTAACATACCAGCAAGGCGTCGTGTGATAGGTGACCCTAGTACCTGGAGACCCTGCCCCTTCACCTGGTTGGTGACTCACCTGTCCCCTCCCCTTCCCCTGTCCTGAGCTTAAAATGTGAATGAGACCATGCGGCCTCCATTCTGTTATCAGCAGTAGCCCAGTGCAGACATATCTGTGCTCATGGAATAAACATCTGGCTACCTTCTAGCAGAATCCGCTCCCTTCTTTTCTTCACCATCGCCAGAAGCTCTCCCCTGAGGAGAACGGAGTCCTGTCTTGTGCCCCGCTGCACTCTGCCGCCAGCCAAGGTATCTTTGAGGTAAAACACCGCAGAGCTGCCTGTGGCCCAGCAGCGAAGGTCAGAACTGGCCTGGGCACCATCTAACTGGTTATATTGGGATACATATTCTAATATATTGGCGTCCCTGTGGGTGGGCAAGCGACCCTGAGCCCAAAAACGGACTCGCAGTTCCTCAGAGAAGCTTCTGCCAGCCGTGCATCCAGCTGAAAGGAGCCTGGCTTCAAGACTCCCAGCTAGAGACTTTGGGAATACTCCCAGAAAAAGTTTTGTGGACTGTTCGGTGCCTTTGGAAAGCCCTGCTTCATTGTGGTGAGCAGATTTTCCAGAGGAAGAAAAGGGTAGCTTCTCTTACACCCAGAGAGAAGTCCTTTTCCGGTGGAGACCTGCCTGCCTGTACCCAGCCTACAGCTTCCATTTCACGTGAGTATCTCTGCTTTCGGTAGAGCAGAAGCTTAAAAACAGACTCTGCCGCGAGTTCTGTTCCTTTTTGCCTTTGCATTTTGGCTGCGCAGCCCCACAGACGAGAATTCATAGCGTTCTAGTGTTAGCTTTCCTGCTGCGTGTTTCACTGTTTTTTAGAATTCGCGCCGGAGCGGGATCGCTCTCTGCCCTTCCCCCCCCGGCTCAGCAGCGTGCTCAGACACGTGTTAGGAGACTCTCTTTCTCTTTCTCTTTGCGGGGGAGGGGGGGGTTCTCTTTCCACGTGGCCGGGGGACCTGCGAGGTTGGGAATGCTCTGCACACGCGGTGGCGGGGGGGGGGGGGGCGTCCCGGTTTCGGTTGCCACGTGGAGTGGCTGCTGTCTCTGCTCCGCGGGGGAGCTGCATTCCACCGCGGGGGAGGCTTTGTTTCTGCCTCGGTTTGGCAGGGCGTGCCCTGCTGCTGCTGCCCGGGAATTTTAAAAGCAGTATATACAGCTGCATTGTGAAGCTTTTGTCTGCTCATTATCGCTTTCTATCTGTGGTTTTTTTAGAAATTGGTAGCTGATTTTAGCTTTGTTTTTGGTCAGGCGGGATTAAGTACTTTGCTTTTTAACATGGGTTCCAAACTTAGCATTGTACAAAGGGGAGTGTATTATGATATTGTTAGCATTTTAATCAAGAGTAATGTGAAATTCTCTAAAGGAAAATTGAAACAGTTTATAAGATGGCTTTTTCTGCAGTTCCCAAACATTTCCCCTGAAGAAATCCACAATATTCAATTCTGGGATAAAGTTGGGAATGAATTGATAACCTTAGGACAATCTGGCAAATTACCCTCAGCTAAATTTGTGTTCTGGAGTTTGCAAATTCGAACAGCATTGCTCAAACAAAAGGAAATGGAGAAAAAGCCAAATGTAAAGCCATGTGCCTCTGCTCTCCCTGTTCCTCCCTCTCCCTCTAAAACCCCTAAACCTCTTTCCCCAAAAAAATCCCGAGCACGTGTTAGCTTTTCGGAGAGCAGTGATGTCCAAAATGGCCCCCAGTCCCTAGGGGGTGCACAAGATGGTGGATGCCACGTGGCATCTTCTCAAACCTGGTCTTCTTCTTCCCAAAATCCTCTTAAGCATTCCAAAATTCCATCCCCATCCCCCTCTCCTCCTGTTCCTCGTGACACCTTTCCCCCTCCCCCCGCCTTTCCTGCAGTACCCTCAGCTCCGCCCCTCTACTCCTCCCAGGGGGCGGCTGCTGACGTGATGTCACCAGGTGACCCCGCCCCCTGTTCCCACGGTCTCCCCGCCCCCTGCCAGCCCCTTGACCCCGCCCCTTGTTCCCACAGTTTCCCCGCCCCTTGCCGGCTCCCTTTCCCCGCCCCCTCCCCGGGTTCCCACGGTGGGGACACACCCACTGCCTGTCCCCAAACCTGTACCTGTGATCCCAATGCTTCTGATTCAAGGGATACAGAGCAGGGGACAGCAGACCCAATGCATGGTGCCATGTTGTCGCTAGCTCCTGTTACGTTTCAGCCTGCAGCTCAAGCTGGAGCAGCCCCAACTGCTAATTGGAGTTCTTTTGGACGACAATTGATTAAAGAGATCTGTAAATCTCATAAAGAATATGGTCCACACAGTCCATATTTCCGTGGCCTTTTAAATTCTGAATTAAGTAGGACTATTGTGGTTCCACATGATTTAAAACAACTGTTTTCATGTCTCATGACATCCACGGAATTCAAATTATGGGAATCAGCATTGAAACAACTGCTAAAAGATGCTCTCCCAGGCTTACAGGCTGATTCAAACACAGCAAAAGACAACAATGGTAACCTTATCACTATTGACCACCTCTGTGGTGAGGGTCAATGGTCTTCTCCCTCAGTCCAAGCTGCTGCAATTCCTGCAGAAACACTCGAGAAAGTAATGGAAGCAGCTGAAAAGGCATTCTTTTCCCTCCAACCTGAGGGGCCTTTTGAGCCCTATAGTAAAACCAAACAACTACCATCAGAGCCTTTTGTGAAATTTGTAGAAAGGCTAACTAGAGCCATTGAAATACAAGTTAAAAAGGAAAATGCAAGGGAAGCAATTTTAGAAGAAATAGCGTTTACAAATGCAAATGAACAGTGTCGAGCAGCAATCCTGAGCCTTCCTATGGAACCTTCCCCTACATTAAAAGATATGCTTCTAGCCTGTAACAGGAAAGTGCCTCTGATGAGTGTTGCTGAAGACTCCAGACCAAGGCTGCTGCCAAGACCACCTCAGCGTGTTGCTGTTGCCAGCCCTGCACCTTCTCTTTCAGCACAGCAGTACCCTGGGCAGCAGCGGAGACCAGCAATGGTTGAGCCCACTAAACCATGCCTGCTTTGTAATAAGCTAGGACACTGGAGTAACCAGTGCCCCCTGAAAAGGGAATTTGTTGAATTTAAAAATAGCAGGGGAGGAGAACTACAAGCCCTCCCTGGGGGTCAACAACAAAAAAACGAAGAATAAAGCGCCAGCCTGCCAGGCGTGCAGACATAAAAAGAGCAGGCCAAGAGAATAAGGGTAGCAAAATAAATCAAGTGCGCAATAATATTAACATTTGTGTAAGTGAAGCAGGTGCTTCAAAGACCAAGTCTGCTAGTCCACTGTTGAAAGTGAAACAAAATAACCTTTGTTATGATTTAAGTAATTCTGTATTAACCGCATCTTCTGTCAATGAGCCTTACAGGTTGCAGCTGACAGAGTCACTCCACCTGAAGGACACTGACTGGCATATTGTCTCTGTAAATCCTGAACAGAAAGGTACTTGGAACCAGATTCGTTGTAAGTACATCATCACTGGGGACAAAAACACACCACAAGAGATCGAAATTGCTCCGGGAATGACAACATCAGATCCCAAGCAATTTGTTCTCAGCCTGCACTGTTTCCACCCACCCCTGTTTCTTCCCAAGGGACAAATTGTTGCTCAAGCTATCCCTGTGCCATCTTTACCTGAAAATGTCGATAAACAAGGGCCCACAGTCGCCCGGGTCCAAGTTATTGGGACAGATAAACCCAAATTGTGGTGCAATGTCAGTGGGGGTGGGGACTCTAAATGCATTGAAATGCTTGTAGACACAGGTGCAGACTGCACAGTGATTCCAGTACAAGACTGGCCAGCTCACTGGCCTTTACAAAATGTTGCTGGTCACCTTCGAGGTGTAGGAGGTCTGCAATTGGCAAGGCAATCCAAAAGCATTATTCAATTCGAGGGTCCAAATGGACAATTGGCAAATATCCGTCCATTTGTGTTAGATTATTCAGAACCTTTGTTAGGGAGAGATCTAATGGCCCAGTGGGGTGTCACAATTAATATTCCAGACTCTCCACAGCATTTTTGTGCAGCAGTCATTAAACAACAGCGCCCCACCCAAAAACTTAAGTGGAAAACAGACGAACCAGTTGATGTGAAACAGTGGCCACTCAGTAAACAAAAAATAAAGGTGCTTGAGGAACTAGTAGAAGAGCAACTAAAAAAGGGCCACATTGTGGAGACCATGTCCCCATGGAACTCTCCAGTGTTTGTCATCCAAAAAACTGACAAAAAGAGGTGGAGACTCCTCTGTGACCTCCGACAAATTAATAATATAATTGAAGATATGGGTTCTCCCCAACCTGGTATGCCATCCCCAACAATGCTTCCTCAAGATTGGAAATTAGCTGTTATTGATATTAAAGATTGTTTTTTCCAAATCCCATTGCACCCTGATGATGCACCGCGTTTGGCATTCTCTGTCCCTTCTATCAATTCAGAAGCTCCTATGAAAAGGTACCATTGGACCGTTCTTCCTCAGGGCCTAAAGGTATCTCCAGCTATCTGCCAGTGGTATGTCTCTTCCCTGCTTTCCCCAGTTCGTGCAGCCGCAGAGAAGGCCATCATTTATCATTATATGGATGATATCCTTGTGTGTGCCCCCAATGATGATTTACTAACACATGCGCTTGACCTAACGATCGATGCATTGATTGTTGCAGGGTTCGAGCTCCAGGAACAGAAAATTCAAAAGATGCCACCTTGGAAGTATTTGGGCTTAGAAATTGGAAATAGGACCATTGTTCCTCAAAAACTAGAAATCAATCCAAGGATCAAGACCCTTGCGGATGTCCACAAGTTGTGTGGGTCTTTGAATTGGGTAAGACCATGGCTTGGTCTGACTAATGAGGACCTTGCCCCTCTTTTCAATTTATTGAAAGGGGGAGAGGACCCAGGTGCTCCTAGGTCTATTACCCCAGAGGCACGGAAAGCTCTAGAAAAGGTTCAGATTGCAATGTCCACAAGACAGGCCCACCGATGCCGGCCTGATCTGCCATTCAAATTTATCATCCTAGGTAAGTTGCCACACCTCCATGGAATTATTTTCCAGTGGGAGGAAAAACAAACACCTAAGGCAAAGGACACACCAAAAAAGGACCGGGACCAGAGGGACTCTCTCTTGATCATAGAATGGGTTTTCCTCAGTCACAAAAGGTCCAAGAGACTGACAAAGCCTCAGGAGCTGATAGCAGAACTGATCCGGAAAGCAAGGACCCGGATCAGGGAGTTAGCAGGATGTGATTTTAAGTGCATTCACATCCCAGTTGAGTTAAAATCAGGTCAAAATACTATGAAAATACTGGAACAATTGTTTCAAGAAAATGAAGTGTTGCAGTTTGCTCTGGATTCCTACTCAGGACAATTTTCGGTAGCACGGCCCGCTTGCAAATTGTTTGAACAAGATGTTCAATTTACTTTAAAATTAAGAACTGCTCTAAGTAGGAGACCTTTAAAAAGGGCTCTAACTGTCTTTACAGATGCGTCCGGGAGGTCACACAAGTCTGTTATGACTTGGAAAGATCCTCAAACCCAGCAGTGGGAGACGGACATTGCTGAGGTGGAAGGTTCACCTCAGGTTGCTGAATTGGCTGCAGTTGTTAGGGCTTTTGAAAGGTTCTCAGAACCATTTAATCTGATTACAGACTCTGCATACGTGGCAGGAGTAGTATCCAGAGCAGATCAAGCAATACTGCAAGATGTATCTAACATTGCACTTTTTGAATTGCTCTCAAAACTGGTAAAGTTAGTCACTCACCGAGAGCAACCCTTTTATGTGATGCATGTCAGGTCACACACTGACTTGCCAGGGTTTATCGCTGAAGGCAACAGAAGGGCAGATGCTCTTGCTGCACCTGCAGTGATGGCCACTCTCCCAAATGTTTTTGAACAGGCAAAAATCAGCCACCAGCTTTTCCACCAAAATGCACCTGGCCTGGTTCGCCAGTTTAACATCACTCGAGAACAGGCCAAAGCGATTGTGGCCACGTGCCCAAATTGCCAACAACATGCACTCCCTACAGTGAGTACGGGAGCAAACCCAAGGGGACTGAACAGTTGTGAACTGTGGCAAACAGATGTAACACACATACTGTCTTTTGGATGGCAGAAATATGTTCATGTTAGTGTAGATACCTTTTCTGGAGCGGTCTATGCTTCTGCCCACACAGGAGAATCATCTATTGATGCTATTAAGCACCTCTTACAGGCCTTTTCTTTCATGGGCATCCCCAAGGAGCTGAAAACTGATAATGGGCCTGCTTATAAATCCAAGGAATTCGGGAGCTTCCTGCAGCAATGGGGAGTAGAGCACAAAACTGGCATCCCCTACTCCCCTACAGGTCAAGCCATTGTAGAAAGAACTCACCGTGATATTAAAAGGGTCCTGGACCAGCAACAACAGATTCTGAAGGTAGAACCTCCCCACATCCGGTTATCCAGGGCACTATTCACAATCAATTTTCTGAATTGTTCTTTTGACAGCCTGAACCCACCCATCCTACGCCATTTTGGGGGGAACAGTCACGGGTTGATGAAAGAAAAACCTCCAGTTTTAGTAAAGGACCCTGAGACTTGGAAAATGGTGGGACCTTACAAATTGGTTACTTGGGGACGTGGATACGCCTGTGTATCCACCCCCTCTGGTTTAAGGTGGGTTCCTTCCAAATGGGTAAAGCCCTATGTTCCCAAAGTCTCAGAGAAATCTGCAGAAGCACCCCAGGTTGCTCATGCTGCCTGGAGAAGAAAACGCCGCGCACGTTCTCTGGAGGAAATTCCATTTAAGCCTCCTATCTGGAATAGTTTGTAATATATGTTTGTCTCAAGTTTTTGTACCAGTTTAGATCCCACTGTTCGTGTGTAGCCTCGAGACGTCATGAGACTGAGCCTGCTTCTCGTCCTACTCGTGATCATCCCACCTGCAATCTCCTACATAGTACTGCAGCCCAAACCACATATGGACTACCTCGATAAAGGTTCTCAGACATCAACAGAGAAACTGACAACGAGCTGAATGGACTTTTCAATGGCTGGGGACTCTCGGGCTGGTTGGGATCTATTCTGAAAACTGTAATTTTAGTGCTGTTTATTTTAGTTGTAGTTATTGTAGTTTTTAGCATTGTTTTTGGAGTAATCAGACGCATGGTTCTCAAGTTAATCTCAAGCTCATCTCCCCCTCCTGAGGTCTACCATTTGGAAGCCCTCAGTGCTCCAGTGGATGACCTAGAAGCCTCAGTAGAATCATTCTGCACCATAAACACAGTCCTCTTCTTTTTAAACAAAACTAGGGGGAGATGTTGTGGTGTGTTGCAATATCCTGTTTTACCTTCTCCCTTCCCCCTCGCCCCTCGCTGAGTGTGCCCTGTCAATCAGGCTAACATACCAGCAAGGCGTCGTGTGATAGGTGACCCTAGTACCTGGAGACCCTGCCCCTTCACCTGGTTGGTGACTCACCTGTCCCCTCCCCTTCCCCTGTCCTGAGCTTAAAATGTGAATGAGACCATGCGGCCTCCATTCTGTTATCAGCAGTAGCCCAGTGCAGACATATCTGTGCTCATGGAATAAACATCTGGCTACCTTCTAGCAGAATCCGCTCCCTTCTTTTCTTCACCATCGCCAGAAGCTCTCCCCTGAGGAGAACGGAGTCCTGTCTTGTGCCCCGCTGCACTCTGCCGCCAGCCAAGGTATCTTTGAGGTAAAACACCGCAGAGCTGCCTGTGGCCCAGCAGCGAAGGTCAGAACTGGCCTAGGCACCATCTAACTGGTTATATTGGGATTCATATTCCAATACTTCTCCATGGAAGGCTTTATGAAAGGGGACTGTGTATCCTCTAGTGCACATTTCCACAAATTGCTCCAAAAACCACTGCTAAAGAAGAGGCACACCAGGCCAGGCTGAGACCCTCGGCTTTCACAGCAAAAGGAAAAAGGAGGGGAGGAGAGAGGCGTGTCTGAGAGCACGAGAAATTGGAGAGGCATCTGGTGACAGAAATAAAGGGGTGTCAGAAAGGGGGGAAGAGGGTGAGGCAAAGAAGAATAACTTACAATACAAAACAAAATCAGAAAGTGGGGATGTAAGAAATAAACATACACATGCCATTGTAGTTTTTCTTATTATCACATTTCTATTTCATGCTGACAACAATTCTTGGTGGGGAATTTGCAGACAGTAGCTCCTAATCTGTTGCAGGAGTTTTTATGAAAGCTTGTTGTATTTCTGCTCCTCTAAGGACTGCAGTTCACTTCAGTGGAGGCCTGAATTGCTCTCTAAAGAACCTCATGCCTTTCCACGAGCCACCTAATTGAGAAGACTTAGGCTTGCTGGAATGAGTTTGCACCTTGCACTCTCACTAAAATAAGGAAAATAAGATTGAGGTTGGTAAATCCTGTGACCTAGGATATAGGATGTTTTGCAGCATGGAATCCAGTTCAACTGCAACATTTTATGCTGGAATGAAGCACCAGGCTGGGTGCTTCAGGCAGTTTTATTCAGTGGATACCGTGAAGTATCATTGCATTCTACTCCAGAAAGTCATGTAATTTGCCATTAAATTTAGCTTTGCTGCCCTGTAACTGTAACTGTGGCAACTGGCTCACTTTGTGCCATGTGGGACTTTGGAAAGTTTAATATTAATTTCATATTTCCTTCCTGGCTCCCACAACAGCCAAAGCAGGGCACTTTTTTTTTGCTCTGGCTTCTGTGGCATGCCGACTTTTTTGGGTGAAATTTTATGTGTGTAACATTTCTTAGTTCCTGGATCCCAGAATGGGTGTGAAACATTCAGCATATGGAGAAACAGAATTATTAACACAGCAAAAGTGAGAGAGAGCCTTGTTACTCTTTGAAGCTTGTGGGACTAGGCAATGGGTGAAGGCAATACTGATCAGCTCTGGGGCTGGGTTTCTGGCATAAGGATGGGGTTGCAGGCCTGACAACTGTCTTTGCTGCTGTTCTCATCTTTCCAGGATCACAGATGTGCTATCCTAACTAAGAGGCACTTCACAGCCATGGTGACACATAGATCTGGCCCCAGGAAGTGCTAGCACAGAGCCTAACTCCTTCTTCCCACAGGTGTGACCAGGCAGCAAACTAGAAATGGCCTGAGAGAGCCAGCGGCAGTGAGATGGAGAGACAACGTGTGACTTGTGAGTGGGAGCATGTGGAGAGCTGGAGCAGGGAGAGGAAGAAAATTGTGCCTTCAGCATCCCATGCAGGAGGGATTTTCCGAGCCCTGCATGCAGACAGACAAGGTAGGAATTTGGCTTTCTGCAAACAGAGCCCTATGGCACTGCACTGCAGGACTGTGCTCCTTGTGGGTATGGCTTTGTGAGTCTGCCTTCCACACAGCCCTCAGGTTTATTCACCAGCCTTTGGCAGGAGAAGCAGGACACTGATAATAATTGCCAAAGATAATATTCAAGGTGCTTTTATCAACATTTATAACTGTATTTCCAACACAGCAACAAGCCTCCTCTCTCCCTGTCCTGCCCCACAGCATGAACACATATTTCTCAGTTTGCAGCAGCTCAAGCTGTGCTCCTGTATACAGCTGGCAATAAATAGCATGGCCAAGAAGAGCAGAACATTCAGCTGGGGAAACATTCAGCTGCTTAACGACAAGTAAAGACCTGAGTTTTCTGGCCAGCTCTATATAAGGGTCAGGGAACTGCATTTTCCCAATTTTCTCAGTCTCCTCCATAAGCCAAGGCAGGGATGAGCAGTTTCAGAGAGAAGACATCCCACCTGTCTTGGGATATGAGATGAGAACCTGCTGTCTAGATAAATGTAGATGAATGGTGTAAATTGAACCCCTACTTTCTACATGGATAAAGATGTGGGGACATGGTTCAGTGGTCTTGGCAGTGTTAGGTTAACTTGATGTTCATAAAGGTATTTTCCAATGCAAATTATGTTATGATTCTATGAATCCTGCTGGCTGCAGTGTGGTGGAAATCTTTCCAAAGTCTTAGTCATTCAAGGTGCTGCCTGACCACAAGTGGTCCATTAGATTCAACTGCATAAACATGAATTTCCCAGTGAAATGAAATAAAGGTGAGCTTGTCTAAGTTTTGATGACCTTGTTCCCTGTTTTCCATCCTTGTCTGTGTTGCAGAGACAGCTATGGTGCTAGGACTGAATTCTGCAAAATCAACTGGTCCCCAGTCCCAGACATCTAGGTGATCACCAAGCTGTGGCCTTTGGTACTATCTGAGAAACAAGCACTTGGATAAGGAGCTCGTTGTTACACATTCACACAAAAAGGAAGCTTTCCAGACCCTTTTGGAATGTGAATCATCCAATGCCTCTTCTGTCCAGGCTGTCATCAGTCACAGTTTAATGTGTACCACCACAGTCTCTGCTATGAAGAGGAATGGGCACCAGAGCTTCTTTGTGCTTATGGATGTGCAAAGATGGGCCATTCCTTCTTCTCCCACCTGACTTCCATCTTCTCTGGAAAGTCAGTATCTGAAAGTAAAAAAGGTCACTTGTAAAGCCATGAGACAAACACAACTGAAGGCAGTTCAAGCAGTTTTTAAGGTATTTGGTTTATATTCCACCCCCACACATACATAACCAGTGCAAGCTCAGCCTGCACTCAGATGGGAAAGGTATTGTCTGGCACCAGTGTCCTCAAACACTAGGGAAAAAAGCCAACTATCCCAAACAGACAGTACCATAGGTGGGGTGCTGTGACAGCAGTGGCGCTCTGTTTATGATACTATTTCACAGACAGCCTAATTGTATTTATTTATGTCAAAGATACCACTGGCCAGACAGGCTTCAGCTTTTTCCTAACCTGGGTCTGAGCTAGACTCTGGGTGTGGAAATTACTATGGCAGGTAACTGGTTATTTTAGAAGCATTTCTGCTACACTATTCTAGGCTATTATTCTGGAGGAAAAAATCACAGTGTGATTTGATCTGCAAACAGATACTTAGCAGAATTATTACGTTCTGTACCCACACACGGCAATCCCTCCATGTTGTTATGAGAGACACTGTGTTCAAAGCTGAGCCACAACAGAGTGGGCTGTGCTCCTATGGGCTGAAATGTCAGGATAAGGATCTTATTCTGTTTTTGCACTGTTGAGAAGAAGGAGAAAAGCAATACAAAGCCTTCTTAATTTCAAGCATAAGCTTGGCAATTACTGCTGCACAAATACTTACTCCTACGATTGCCCACCTCTGGGGGTGGTGGTTTCACACCTTTCCAGAAAAACTTGCACTGCCATAAAACCTGGCTAAAAGTCACACATCTGAGCTCCTGGCATTTTTCTCTTCATATGCACTGTGTAATCCTGAAAATATTTCCCAAATAGGGAACTATTTGTGGATGGAAGCAGCGATGTGGCTGTACACCATCAAGCTGTGGTTTGATGGGGTTTGTTCTCCATGGTTATTTGCAGCCTGATGTTGGTTTTCATGGCTGATATTTTAGTTTTTTTTCAAATGAAAATACCTTTTGATGATGACCCTTTGTTACTCGGATTGTGTCTGTATTCCTGCAGAACTCCCAACAGGGAAGTACTTTCCTGGCTAAGTGCAGTGAATGTCAATAATTACTTTCTTTCAACTTCCTACAGTTCTCAGGATTAAGATTAATAAAGCACTGACTCTCTGCAAAGAAGCTTAAATAAAGGATGGGTACTTCAAGTTCAGCCTGCTATATTGATTAGATAGCTCCATTTATTTCTCCCTGCTCACTGAAATAGTTTGAAGCTGTTGCATAGCATAGGCAACTAATGACAGCTGTACTCGAGACGAAGTGGTTTTGACTCAAGTGCTATTGAGAATAGATTTAAAGTATCGTTATCTAGACATCACAGGAGTGACTGAAATCTAGAATGCAAGCTCTAAAGTAATACAGGCAGATAGCTGCTGAACACGGAGCAAAGTAGGAGGGCTGACTCCCTAATGAAGCACGTTAGACCATAGCTCAGCCTCGCCCATTGCCACCATAGGTTGGATCAAGGCAGATGGAAAATGCAACTGAGAGGGCTGCTAAAATCATCAAAAGTGAGAAACAAGTACTGATGCCCAGGTAGACGTAGCGGAGCCTTCCACTGGATGAAAGAAGTGCATTCTGCAAAGCTACTGAGAGCTCGTAAGGGGCAAATGAGAAGGACAGGACAGCAAAGATGACTCAGCAATGTGCGGTGTTAGAAATAGCACAAGGATCTGACCTCCCCTGAAGTGACACTTTTTTATTGGCACAAGCAGAGTCTACAGGCTTGTTTGTCCTACTGTATAATCAGCAGTAACTGCAAATGCATTTTTACAACCTTAGCCATTTCTGCCTCAGGGTTTGGGAAGCAACTGAAGTTATTGCTCTGCTTCTCTGGCCTTTTTTGACCTTCACACTTTTATTTAAAGCATTTGTCTACTTTGCAAATTTCAGTGGCATTCACATTCAGAAAGCATCAAGTGCACACATTGCAAGATTTATATTACATGTTTTCTATTATCTCATGCCATCAACTCACCAATGAAATAGCTTAGGTGAAAGTATGCAGGTACAAGGCATGACATTACTCACAGTAACTCTTAAAATGTCCCTTGCTCTGTGGTGTAGTTTAAATTGACTGCTAAAAACCTGGCATGAATATATTTGCTGACATTTCTGTGGACGACCATTCCGTGGACTGGGACCTGAAGAGCATTTTATTTTAAGTTTACTCACCCAATAAATAGCATAAATTCTCTGCCCTGCCAAGGGTTTATCTTTGAGCACTTCATTTCATAAACAATCCTAATCCCATCCCGTCTGTTTTGCCTTCTCCCAAGCTTTTTGGATGCACTAAAACTGTAGGTTATTTCCTGGGGACTGGAAAGGGGAAAGTAGAAACACCATGCCATTGTATACGCCTTACTAAAACCATGTAGAATAGTTCACAAACTTCCTCCAGGAGTAGCAGAGGAGTGAAGGAATTTAACACAACTGTACATTTTGTTTTCATCCAAAGTTTATAATTACTTCTATGGTGTGAACAGTTGAATTTTTTTATAAACATGTAAATATGTGAAAAGTTTTTAGACTGGAAAAGGTAGTTTTTGTTTTTTTTTTTTTTTTTTTTCCAAGGGTCTATCTTGTTACAGGAGAGGGTCATTTGGTTTTGAGTAAACAGAACATAAATATATGTTATACTTTAAAACTTCTCATAGCCCTTTTAGTGTATATGTGGGGTTCCCAGACAAAGGGAGGAATGATGAATCTGACTCTGTGTTCCTAGAAGGCTAATTTATTATTTTATGGTACTATATCATATTAAAGAACACTATACTAAACTATACCAAAGAATACAGAAAGGATACTTACAGAAGGCTAAAAAGGTACTGATGAAAACTTGTGAATCTTTCCAGAGCCTTGACATAGTTTGACTGTGATTGGTCATTAAGTCAAAACAATTCACATGAAATCAATGGAACAATGTCCAAACACATTCCACATGAGCAAAACAGAGGAGAAGCAATGGGATAATATTGTTTTCCTTTTTCTCTGAGGCTTCTCAACTTCCCAGGAGCAAAATCCTGGGCCAAGGGATTTTTCCAGAAAGTATGACGGTGATACCCTTTGGCCTCTCCAAGGGCACAACAAGAGCTCCCTGCCTTTGGACAGCCTTTGCATCCTAGCACTGCAGAAGTGCAGAGTCTGTGGGTGCTGCTGGAGAGGGCACCCTGAAGAAGGAGGGGAAGGTTTTGTTTCTCCTGTCATGATTTCACCCTGGCAGCTGAGCACGATGCTGCCACTCGCTCACACCTCCCCTGGTGGACTGGGGGAGAGAACCAGAAGAGTAAAAACCTGGAAACCTGTGGGTTGAAATAAAGACAGTTTAACAGGTGAAGCAAAATCCAAAAAAGAAAGCAAAGCAAAACAGGGAATTTATTCACCACTTCCCATGGCCAGAAAGGTGTCCTGCCATTTCTAGGAAAGCAGAGCTCCATCATGGGTGATAGTGATTTGGGGAAATAAAATGCCATCTATCCAAACATCCTCCCCCTTTCTCCTTCTTACCCCAGCTTTATATGCTGATTATGCTGATCCCTTTGTCCAGTTGGGGTCAGCTGTTCCAGCTGTGTCCCCTCCCAGCATTCTGTGCACCCTCAGGGCCCTGACCCTGTGTCAGCCCTGCTCAGCTGTGAGTAGTAACAAACACATTCCTGTGCTATCAGCTCTCTGATGTTCACAAATTCAAAACACAAACCCATACCAGTTATTAGTAAGAAAATTAACTCTATCCCAGTCAAGAGCAGCCCATGCTGAAGTCATTAATTATGACCAGTCTGTGTCACTGGACTGATCTGTTTTTGTATCACAGAATAATTGTGAATCTCCTAATCAGGAGAAATTCTGAACTGTCAAGGTAGGAAAGGCTGCATCTCATGCAGAGGTTGTTTGGTGACACAAATAGTGATGGTTGCTGTCAATCTGCTCTCCCTTCTTCCTTGTATCTACAGCAGGAAAACAATTTATTGGCTAGCTTCCCATGTGATATTTTTGAAGAGTTGCATGATAAGAAAAGCAGCAGAATTGTATTTGAAACTTTTTGTTTTTTAAATCTTGGGTTCCTCTGCCATCATTTACAGCCAGGAGCATAACTAAGGCAGGGAGGGGAGAAGGTCTGATGAACTTTCCCTTTCTCACATTGGGGGTTTCCAACACAACAGCACTTTTCATTTTAAGTTTCAAGTGTGGGTTTGAAAGAAGGCTGGCACATCAGAAAAAAAAAGTATGCACAAAAGACTTCAAAAACTGCCAGTCCACTGTTTCAAGGGTCCGTGGAGTTTTCCAAGTTGAGGAAGAGCTCAGTGCAGGAGCCATCAGGTGATTGCTCTTTCTAACATGTGCAGTCCATCAGCTCTCCCCCTTCCAGCCACTGCTGGTGCTTTTGCAGCTGAATGACAGACGATGTCTGTGAGCAGGGACACACGAGCTGTGCCACATTTCTCACAGGGCTGCCTGCACACATTACAAAACACCTCTCTCTTTGCCTCAGGACAGCTGTGCCAAAGCATGCTGGCCATTCCACTGTCTAAAGATTTAGAGGAGGGGTAAATGTGGAGAGACAGGGAAGACAAAGATGAGGGAACAGTATTGGTTTAAGAGGAGACCCTGGGCCTGTGAATGGAGCACAAAGCACCAGCTGGCAGGATGGTGCTTCCACCATAAACCATGCAGTACAGCCGAGAGTTATTAAAAAGGACTGAGACCAGACATGAGGGACATGTATCATCCTGTTTCCCATCTCATTATATGCTGTGACATTTGTATTGTTATTTTATTGTGAACAGTTTGAGAGAAAACTGATTTGCTTCATCAGAAAGTTTATGTCTGAGCTTGGTTTCTAATTTTTCATGAAGACCAAAAAGCATAAAAATATAATTGTGCTATAACAAAAAGAATTTAAACCAGAGGCTAACTGGGTTGGAAAAGATTTCATAACAGTCCCATTTTGGACATTGCATGTTATCTTTCTTGACACAGGTTTAGCACAAATACTTGCAAGTTGCTGCAGCTTTTCAATGTTGTCTTCTCCCCAGCTCTTAATGCAGACCTGCTTAGAATGAGTACCTCTCTCATGTAATTGATCCAAAAAAAGTTATATCTGAAATCCAGTGCTGTCACTGGCTTCAGCAAGACCAGCACTACCCCAAAGCTCTGACATGGCCAGACCACAGGCAGCATGAAGGTTTCTCCCCAGCTCTGTACAATGCCCCTCTGTTCATCCATCTTTACTGCATGACTGAGCAGGTATTTGTTCTAGTTTGGCTTTTTTGTTGAACTGTTTTCTTGTGCTCCAAAGCATATGCTTTGCTATAATGATTGAACCAGAGATGAGCCTTCACCAATTTATCCTGTTACAATTTGCTTTCTCCTATATTCTTGTGGATGGAGAGCTGGACATGAGCCAGCAATGTGCCCTTTCTTCTTCCTGGGCTGCATCAGAGGCAGTGTGGCCAGCAGGTTGAGGGAGATGATTCTGCCCCTCTCCCGTGCTCTGGTGAGACCCCAGCTGGAGTGCTGCATCCAGCTCTGTCTCATGCTCAGCACAGAGACTGGAGTAAATCTGGCCCCAAGCCCTGCTCAGGAACTGGATGGGCAGCAGCCAGCAGGTGGTGAGCAATTGCATTGTGCATCTCTTGTTTTGTATACTCCATTTTTTAAAATAATAATTGTTTTTAGTACTTCCCCTTCCTTCTCTGTACTATTAAACTGTTTTTTTCTCAACCTATGAATTTTACTTTTTTTCCCCCCAATTCTTACCACATCCCACTGAGGTGGAGACTGATTGAATGAGTGGCTGTGTGGTGTTCAGCTGCCTGGTGGGTTAAACCATGACTGTTCTGATGCTTCTAATGGCAGAGTTCTAACAAACAGAACTGCAGAATATTTCAGGTTGGAAGTGACTTTGGGAAAAATCAAGTCAATTTTCCTGGCCAAAAGGAGGGCTAGCTTCAAAGCTAGATTAGAAAAAAAATCCAGTTACATTAAAAATGATACATTGCAGGTTTGAGTTAGCTAGCAGTGAATGTAACTCTTAGTGGATGTTGTTTTCATAAATTTTCAAGGGGGAAAAGGAGGAGAAAGCACTTTAGAAAGCATTAGTTGTAATGGCCTCTTTTTTCATTTGAATTTATTGTCCTATGCCTGGAAAAACACCTGGCTTTGCCTTCCTTAGAAGACTGGAGGCAGCCTGGACTTGAATGGTGGGTAGATCAGGATAAATGAGATAAACACCCTGAAAGAGAGTATAGGTGACTTGTTTCTTTGTCAGCAGAAGGAAAACAATGGAAAAGAACCTGGAGGATGAGAAGGTATTGAGAATCCCATCTCAATGTAATGACAATTTCAGTCATATGTGAGCAGAGCTGCCTCCTCCTCTCTCCTAAAAAGGTGTTCAGCAGAAGTCTTAAACAATCTTATGGAGCAACAGTAATAATTATAACCATTTTTATTCTTTGTCTGCAGATAGGATGTCTCATAAAATCCTTGATAGTTTTCTGCTATGACAAGCTCCTTCTTCAAAATTTGTTTCAAGGTAAGCACCATCTTTATGGGGAAATGTGTTTCACCCACCTTTATCTTCTGTTAGCAGATAAAGTGCTATAATGATGTGTAGTTTTATAAATGGGATATAATTTGATTCAGAAAGCAGTCAAGTATGATTACAAGCACTCTGGGGTAGCCAGTTGGGCTGACTTTGACAAACTGATCTGTATTTGGAGGAATCTGGGGTTTCTTTTACTGCAGCATAGACCACAGTGTGGAGAGTCATGAGTTCTAGGGACTTTGAGCTCAGATCTCAGTTGATGTGAGTGGAGCAATTCTAACTAGCTGCTGCAAAAATTGCAGCTTGCAACAAAGCACCAAAAAATGTAATCTGGGCAAGCAGAAATCAAATTGTCAGGCTTTTAATTTTGAACTTAATTGATACTTTCTTTTTAATGCTCTGAATGTTTAATGAATTTACTACTTAACATTAATCAAAATCTTAATCTTCCTTTTTACAGGATAATACTTCTAGCTACAATAAAATGCAGTGTCTCTTCATCCCATTGAAAAGGATAAATTTCTTCTTCTATTTCTGTATTATATACATACCATTATCTTCAAAAAGTATGCCCTCTTTTTAAAAGGTATTTAAAAATTTCACTTAGAGAAACATTCATCAGCATTTTCTATGCCTTTTAGTGTATGAGCTCTGTTTCTCAAAAGCACATCCAGCAGGTGCTTCCATGCTCCTTGTCCAAGTAAACCGGTGGCCAGCCTTTGGAGATCAGTTTGTGATTCACACTCCACCAGTTCCCTGCCAGAGCCAAGATAATCCATCACTGTGGTGGCAGCAGTGGAGAACAGAGCTGTGGCAGGATTTTAGGTGTGGGTTGAACTTCGGGTATCTTCCTGAGCAGTACAGAATCCAGCTCCTGGTTAGGGATGTGGCTGAGCCAATACTTCAGCATCTCAGTTCAAGAGCTTTCCTGAACTGAGGTCTCCAGCAGGCTCAATCTCTAAGAGAGATCCTTCTAGATCCTTTAATATATATACACTTATTTTTAGAACTCTCTGTGTATTCATAGCTAGCACATGGCATTGTATTTACATTATTATGGGTTGTGTTTCCAAAATGGAGTTTGGAGATGCACATGTCTCCTGATGGGAACACACCTGAACACCAAAACCCCAACTGTGGCTGATTCATCAGTGTAGATCTAAATACCAACCCATTCCTGGGATTTTCAGTTTATCTAATTACCTTCTAGGAAAGAAAATTATTATTTTTTTAATTGCAATAATTAAGATAGTTAAATGAAACAGCAAGCAATTACTATGGGCTTATTATACCTTCTAAAAAAGAAATGCAGTACTTTTATATGCTTCAGGAATACAATTAAAGCAGGAAATTTTCTTAGCCCTTACTTTCCATGGTTTTAATTATTGCTGAAACCGGATTACAGAAGCACAAAAAGGCATAGAAGAACAAGTATGTAAGAGGAAGAAGCAAACAGTTGGAGTGGTGTGTGAGTTGTAAATGCACTTGCCTTTCACTTTGCTGACAAGCATTGCAGCTAAATTTTAGCAAGAACCTGGTCATTTTCTTTACAATTTGTATCATTTCACAGCTGCTGCTCCACTTTGGATAAGGGAGCAGTTTTATGTGCAGCAACTACACGGGTGAATAGTTTTAATGTCTTCTTGGAATGACTATCTCTCACTTCACTGAACCAAGGGATATGATTACACACTTCATAACTAGCTACTAGCAAGTCAAAATTGCAGTACACATTTGAATATTTTAAGTGATGTTGTCATTTGGCCAATTCCAGGTCCAATTGCTACACTTAGTACCTGAGAGACCGTAACTTTATCCAAGGTAAACAAGAAAGCTGACAGGGGTGCTGGCTGTTATTTTTGGTTTGCCCTTTGGCTGCAGCTCCAGAGAGCAAATTTCCAGGTGAAAACATTTCCAAAGTAGGTCACTTCTCCAGCTATAGCTACACTAACAGCATTCACTGTGCTATAACATGACAAGCACCACTCAAAATTACCATTATATATTATGACTGCAGTTTAAATTCCCGGGATGCATCCACTGAAGAATATTTCCCAATACATTTTTTTTTTTTTAAATGAAATTTAAAACACCACTTAAGGCAAGAGCTTATCTTTCTGGGGTTTTGCTATTGTGAATGTTGCTCATACTCCATGGTGAGCCTATGTGTGGCAACTCCTAATAAAATTGTGTTGTGTACCAAAATGATGTCAACTGCATCTGAAATTGGCATACCTTGAGGGCTTTACAATTCTTTGTTTTAAATGTCTAATTACTTTAATAAGGAAAGTGTTCAGGGGAGTGCTAATGCAGTAAAGCAATTTTCTATCTCTGTAATTTTCCCAGCCTGCTTTTTGACAATGTATGTTGTTTCAAGTGCCTTGCAAGATAAACAACATTCCATAGTAAAATACTGCCGGGTACTTGCTTCCTTAAGCTGGGAATGCAAGATCTGTGAAGTGCTAGATTTCCAATAAAGGGCCTCCTTGTCTATGCCAGCTTTTTATTGATTAATTATAATTGCACTACTGTAGGCGGTGCCTGCACGCTTTATGGATTTCTTTTGACCCAGCTAAGCCATTTTTACTTTCTCTGTTTAATTGTAAATACGAGTTTTAATCACTTCCCATTATTTCTTTGCTGAAAGGACTGAGATTAGTGGTGGAGAATGACACATGTATTTTAATTACACCATGATTATTTCTATCTGCTATTTCTCTTTGTTAGAAACAAGCAGGACTTTGTGTGTCCACACCTTGATGCAGGCAGTGTTGCTAAGCTACTGCTGTGCTGGCTGGCCCTTGTGGGCAGCATCCTTCAGCTGTGAGGAACAAGGGTACCTCAGCTGCCAGCACGTCACCACTGCCTTCATGTACATGGCTCAGGTAACTTCACACCTGGGGCCCAGAATGACATAAAATGAATACAAATATAAGATGGAAAAGTGTTGGAGATTTTTTCAGAGATGGCCTAGAAGGCAGCTGTGAGGAGCAGGTTCTCACAGCCTGCTTCTGTAAACAGCAGAGGTTCTCAGGTTATTTTTAATTACAGGTAAAAGTGACAAACATGAAGGCCTTGAGAGCCTTGCACATCAGAGTTCTCAGGCAGCTTTCTCATAACAAGTGGATGTTCTATCTTTGGCTGTTTTGGGAAAGCAAGAATAATTTTGAGAACCCAAATCTTGGTATTGGAAACATAAGGAGGGGTTGGTATGTTATCTCTGACCTATTGTGAGCTCAGATTTTGCAATATGCATGAAGTGAATTAACACTGTTATAAAAGGTGCCTGATTGATTAATAAATCGGAGTCGATGGCTGACCAATGCAAGGTGGGTCGTCTCCCCTCCAACTTCAATAGAAAAGCCCCAAATTAGCTACTGCTGCTTTCAGAGCAATAGGCTCTGTGCATTGGCCTGTCCCCTGTCCCCAAAGTGCTTAGAGCACAATAACCTTGTGTGGTTAATGAACAGTGTCCCTGCCAGCACTGGGACAAGCTGAGCAATCTGCTGGGGAATGAAAATGCCTCTTCACCCCATCACCAAACCTGCCAAGCACAGAATTCTCTGAAGATATTAGATACCCCAAGCATGACTTGGACAACATTTTTATGTCCAAATTCAAACCCATGTGTCCTTCAAGCCCAGACTGAAGAAGATTTTTGCTGATGGTGTTTGTGGATACCACTGAGGCTTCTTGGTGACCCCTGAGCATTGTACAGACCTACTCTAGCTGAGTATATAATTAAAGTGTAAATATATAATACACAATAAAATATATAATTACAGTACTTCAGGGCTCAAAACCTTGCTTTGGTGACTGTAGCCCCACATGGGCAATGGCTCAGATTGCTTAGAGAAGCTGTGAAAGCCCCATCCCTAGAAGTGTTTAAGGACAGGTTGGATGGATCTCTGAGCAACTTTTTCTAGTGAAGATGTCCCTGTCCACAGCAGGGAGGGGCTGGAACTAAGAGTCCTTAAGGTCCCTTCCAACCCAAATCATTCCACAATTCTTTGATTTTATGGTTTTTGGAGCAGTGTTGTTACCAGTTGAAGGATGATGTAACCTTGGAGTAGCATAATATTATCTTTATGAAACAGGAGCAGAAGGACTGCTACTTGGGATTATCACACAATCATCAAATTGTTTAAGTTGGAAAAGACATCCAAGATCATCATGCCTAATCATTAACCCAACATTGCCAAGTCCACCACTAATCCAGGTCTGTAAGTGCCACATCTACACCTCTTTTAAATACCTCCAGGAATGATGACTCAATGACTTCCCTGCCATCCTATTCTAATGCCTGACCACCCTTCCCTGAATAAATTTTCCTAGTATCCCGTATAAATCTCTTCTGACCATTTCCTTTTGTCCTGTTGCTTGTTACTTGGGAGACCAAACCCCACCTGGTTCCACTCACTGTTACAACAACTTTCAGGCAGTTGTAGAGTGATAAGGTCTCCCCTGAGCCTCCTTCTCTCCAGACTGAGCACCCCCAGCTCCCTGAGCTGCTCCTCACCAGACTTGTGCTCCAGACCCTTCCCCAGCTCCTTACCCTTCTATGGACATGCTCCAGCACCTCAGAGTCCTTGTAGTGAGTGCCCAGAACTGAACACAGCATTCAAGGCGCCCTCACCAGTGTTGAGTACAGGGGCACAATCCCTGTCCTGATCCTGCTGGCCACACTATTGTGGACACAGAGGATGCCATTGGCCTTGGATTAGGTGCTTCTTCCTTTTGTTCTTACTAAAGGGAATGATGGCAGCTTCCTCTGAAGCCTTCCAAACCATCTTCAGCTGATGGTTTGCATCTGGTCACCTAGTGCTGTTTAGGCTATATTTTGTTAATATTATCTAACCTACACGTGAAAATGTCTTGAAATGGGAGATTTAAACTGAGAAAAACATGTAACTTTGGCTCTCAGTGGATGCTTTGAATATTTGATAAACTGCCTAGCTTTCTTTGCAACTCTTTAGACATGATCTTTCAGCTTCAGCAGTCATTTTGGAAAGGGATCTGAGGATAAAGCCCCAGGATCTGCCATGGTAACAACATCATTTTTTATCTGTTTCAAAGGATGGATTTGTCAGTGAGAGAAGACACTGTTGTGATTAAGCTGGTAAGCTTTGGCTTACAACCTTGGACTCTGTTTCAGATCTGCTGGAGGCTTTATTTTTAACATCAAGAACATCAAATTTTTGTGCCCTGGTCCTTTACTCATACATGAGATACCCTTTAACTACTGGTTCTCATCTATCCAAACATTCCCTAGTTCTTGTACCTCAGCGTGTTTCCCTCTTGGCAGGAACTTTTAACCATCCTCTAACAGAGAAACAATAAAACAGAAGCAAACAATGAGCAGCCTGAAAAAGGAGGTTACAAAATTGAAGTACACATTCTACCAAGGGTGGTGGAAAAAAATGCATAATATATAATTTCTACTTTACTAGCAAACTCAGTTCATTATTTATAGTACAGCTGGAAAAAAAAATTGTTTTCCTTAGAATGCTTTTCTTTTTCTCCTGGCGGTTATCAGAAAGAAAAGAACAAGAGTACTCAGATTTGTTTCTAAATTTTAAAAAACATGAAACAAGGAAACAAACCCAAACCCAAAAAAAAATTCAAATATAAGCTGAAGTAAATAAAGCAGATTAAAATGTTAAACCGCAACAAAAAATAATCAAAATATTTCTGCTATGAAGAGATATTTTGAAGGCCCATTTTGCATCAATCCAGAGTTATGCATTGAAGTAAAAATTGCATTACATGAAAGAGCTCATTTTACCAGTTTGGCAGAATAAGCTGACTGAACTCAGCCTCATCTGGTGCCTTTCCAAGTGTATCCATTGTGAAGGGAATGCCTTTTGGATGGAGCATTAGTATCTCCAGACTATTCCTGTCTTCTAAATTTATTTAAGAAAGATGGTTGTAGGACTACTGAAAATTATATTTTCTGTCTTTGTTTTCCTAAAACCTGCAGCTCAAATACTTCTTCAAGTATGTACTGCAGTGTCTTTAAAAGTCAGGTATCAGCTTGAATCATGAAATTATAGAATCCTAGAATGATTTTGGTTGGAAGAGTCCTTAAAGATCATTTAGTTTCAAATCCCCTGCCATTGCAGGCACATCTTCAACTAGATCAGGTTGCTGAAGCCCCATCCAACCTGGTCCAAGATGCATGCAAAGAGTTAATTTTGACTTTAAGTCAGATTTTATTCCAAATGGTTGCAAAAGTCTTCATGTGAGCAAGTAGAGTGGGATACCATGATGCAGCAATCCCTGGACAGAGCATTAAATGAATAAATCTTGCATGTACCTGCTCTGTCCTGGACCACTGCTTGTTTGGGTTTTCATATCTCTCTGAAGACCTTTTCTACTTGGCTGATTACCTGATTAACCAAATTTATAATTTTCCCCTCTCAGTTTGGAGGAGTAAGCTATATTTCCCTTTGAAAGATGAATTCTGGGCAAACTGCTGTTTTAGATCCAGCAGAGAAGATAATCTCATGTGCAGTAATTAGCCCTTCAAGTGAATTTCACAGTTAGTTCCATTAGGAAACTGTCTTTACTGTTCACTTCTCTTAACTGCTCCTGCTTACATGACACACTTGCAAAGCCACAGGTTTAGCTTGGAGGATTTGTCTTAGTTTATGGCTGTGCTGCTTTTAATTTTGTCAATGGTAATGCAATCTTACATTTCTTAGTTTTCATGTACAACAACCATTTTCTTGCATCTGATATTCTTGCTTCATGTTTTTCTCCCCTGTTTGCATCTCATTTTTGGAGTTTATGCCAACATAATGACATGCCATTGAAATCAGAGCCAGCACTCATTAGCTCTAGTAATTACCACCTTCCGCTGTCCTGGAGGGGTAGAGCATTGCTCCTTTTCCCTCTGCCAGCCAAGCTTTTCATTAGTGCAGCCATCCACAGAGTTAACAAATCCTCTTGGAGCAGGGGGCTGCTCCTGTGCCCACCTAGAGTGCAGGAATGGTCTTCTCTCAGCCAGTGGATCTCCTGCCTCTCCTCTCCCTGAATCACAGATATAACAGCCAATGCAAGCTGCCAATGTACATTTGAAAATCTCCCTTGTTATGATTACTTACGACTTCGTTCCACATCAAATTAGTAAAATATTTTCTCTCAAATACCACTCAGATTTCTACCCTTTGTTTCTCTTTTTCTGGAGTTTTCACTACTGTATTCCCCATTGTAACCTTCTAATTGCCTCCTTCTTTCTTCCTGCTTTCTGGGTATCCCTCCTTGCACCAAATCATAACTGTGCTTGCCTCGTGTCTGCATATCACCTCTTGCAAGGATCAAAAATAAAATGAACGAGAAGGATACATGGCTGTAGAGAAACTCCACATCCAGTGTCCCAGAGAATACCTGTTTGTGGTACCAATGCCATTTGGAGTAAAATAAGTGCTGGGGGAGGCAGATCTGGGGACATTGTTCCCTGTCATGCTGTAGATTTACTGAAAATCATTTCAGTGTGTACATTTCAGGATTGTGATGTACTTATCTATGCTTTGCTCACGCTACTAAATAGTTCTTTTATTTTGATTGAAGTTTATTTAATATCCTTTTGTTAAAAGGGGGTTTTACCACTCAGATATGACAAAGGAATAGCATTTGCCTTATTTGCTTGTTGAAACATGGCATAGCTAGGATTTTCTTAAGCATTAGCAGCAGATGGCTAATTTTTCCTTCTCTTCAGGACCACCAGCGATAGGAAGGCTGTTATTTTTGGGGACTGACAATATTCCTTTCTCTTTGACTGCTGGGGTTAAACATCAGAATTTGGTTTTGATTTCTGATTGTTGTGTATCATTGCTGTTCTCCCACCACTGCTAGCTTTTCTCCTGACAGACATTACAGCTACATGACAACAAAGAGCTTGATCTGTTTCCTGGAACCTCAGTGAGCCATGCAAATGACTCTGCAATAATCTGCAGATGCCATGATGTTTCAAGACCCAACGTGAAATTCTTCACTGACAGAAGAGTTGCCCTGTTTGTCATTGTACTGGATCAAGGGTAAGGCCTTCTAGGGCTAATTGGCACTGCAAAACAACTTCTGATGTTTTCTGTTAGGAAAGTGACATTCGAAGACTTATGCCATTAGCTAGAAGATAAAACGGAAATAAATGACCTATTTTTTAAGACAATTAGATTCAGTTTTGGCATTTACATATATTTCTGTCATACAAGCAAATTGATTTACATAAAAATAAAGCAATTTGTCAGAGATGATGGCCCCATTTTAGACTGGAGTCCAATAAAGGGAGGCTGCTTGTGGCAAAGCATCTGTGTCATGGGCTTGGCTAGCCCTGCTTACCTGTATTCATGGACAGGAGAGGTCAGACCACAAAGGGAAACAAATAGGTTTGTTCCCATGGATGCCAATTATCTGTGGGCTGGGTTTAGGTTTGTTTTAATTTGTTTTTCCCCCACATACACTGGCCTAGGTCAGGATCTTTAATACAGGATTTTCAAAGGCAGAATTTTCTAATTTTTGTCCCTATCTGGATAAGAGGCATTTTGAACATTAGAGTGGATGCTGCCTCTTAAAGGAGTTAATCCTGGAGAGAAGGTGTGTGTTTTACCTGGCCTCTGCCCTTTGCCTCCCCACTCTGGGCACTCTCTCCAGCCTAGGGGGATTCAATGTCTGTCAACTGCTCCTACAAGCACGGGCCACCACTGTCACATGCCTTGTGACATACGAGTTTTAGAAGCTCAAATAATGTACAGGATGGCACAAGAAATGCAGAATCTGAATCAGAAGTTTCTTGGAGTTCCTTGAATCTTGGAGGGGCAGCTTTGTTTCATGTGCTGAAATAGAGATGGTGGTTTCAAATCTGGGAGCTTCAAAAATACTCTGGAATAGCATGGAGCTTAGTCTGGAGCTAACCCATGGTGAAGTCTGCTACTGCAGGTGAAATAACCCTAGAGACACATCTGATCTGCCATGGCCCTCATCCACCCAATCATATGCCTAACTTTAGGCCAATTAATAACTTTTCTCAATCAAATTGCTTCTTTGAAGCTAATAGAGATATTCATATCTCCAGGTTAGGCATACACATTATGTTATCTTGCTTAATTAGAGTTTATGATTCCTTCTGTTGGCCAAGATCTAGTGAAAAGATTTTATTAACAATGAAGCCAAAGTTGCATATTTCCAATTCATTTTATTATCTCACCAGGGAGCATTTGTATCGTTAATTAATGAAATTATTATCTCAAATCAGCTTTCATGGTGCTTGAAAATTTTACAAGTATTACAGTGTAAGTATAACAAAAGGAAGAGACCAACTCTGTTAATTTAGTTAAACCTTCAGAATTTATAGATTAGTTCATAGTGAATTTAATTTAACATTCTCTAAAGAGTTTCACAGGTCTTTTTCTGCAAGATATTTTCTCCCTTATCCATCTATTTTAGAACTGGGGTTTTGCACATTTTTCTAGCTAGTTCATTTTTATCCTTAAGGGCATACTGTATTTTTAAATTTCTGAATCTTCCTTACACTTTCACTTCCAAAAATAGCAAAGACCTCCTTTGGAGAAATATGTTTTTAATTTTCAATTTGTCAGAATGAGTAAATAATACATCCTGGTGTAGTAAGTTGTGTCTGCAGGGTGTATAAACCCCTGAACTGGAGAAACAGACACATTTTTAACATAGTGAAAGAGGTAAGAGACTTTTTAAACTCCTGTTTTTCCTTCTCAGGCCTTGAAAACTTATGTGCCTTTGCATATTCAGGGACAGATATTGTGATATGCAGCCAGTCCTGTGCAAAGCTGAAAATGTTCCCTAACATTTGGTCTCAACAAGCTGGTATGGAGCATTCTGGTAGTCATCGCTTCTGTCTGGAAGTCTGTGGGTTTCTGATCAAGTATCTTTCTCTGCCTGTGAAATTACAGATGGGGGTAACAAACCCTGCTCCCAGCATTGCTTCCCTTAAAAAAATCTATTATAGTTAAAGTGCATGACTTACAAATTTTTGCAACTCTGAAGTGCATTTGTAGCATAGATGTACTACACACAACCACAGAACAAGAAGAAATCGCTACCTCCCACTTATTGGGAGTGAGACAAGAGTAGCACATCACATGTCAGATTCTTGATTAACTATAAGGGAAAATGATCCCAGACAGTAGTGCCTGGCTGAATCTACCCAGAACAGGATTAATTTTTGCTATACAGCGGAATTGACTGACGATGGAATGGCCAATATTTGATGGGTGTTGCTGTCAGCAGTACTGCAATAAAACAAAGCAATAAGGAACGGGGCCAGCACTCAGACAGCTGAGCAACACTTGTAAAGGTAATTCTACAGCCTTACAGTTGCTGAGAAAACATGTGCTTTGATGTACTCAATTAGTGTGTAAACTCCAAGCCAAAGGTTTAAAACAGTCTGCATTGCAAAATAGTGTTATTTAGCACATGGAAATGACCTTCAAAGGAATAACAAGAGCATAACTGGAACTCAACAGACCCTTTTTTGAGTAGAAAATGTACCTGATGATGGCATTTCCCCTGCCTTGTGTCAGACAGGCCAATCCAGTGATGGCAGCTGCCCTCTGTTGTCCCAGGACAAGAGGGAGGATCCCTCTTGCTGGCAGGCACAGTGGCTGGGAAGGGCTGGTGTGTCTGCAGTCTGTGTGTGCTGGGCAGGCAGCTCTGCCAGGACATTGCCTGTGGAGCCAGCTGGTTATTGAGGTCTGGCCTGGAAGTGGTTTTTGTGAGCTGCAGCCTTCCCCTGAAGGTCCTGGGGCTCTGGGCATAGATGGAGGAGCGGGAAGAAATGTGTGCATGGACACCAAAGTGAATTGTTAGCTTATTGCTGTGTTCTTGACTTGCCTAAAGGGGTTTTTATGGTTGGTTTTTATTGAAACAATTCAGCAAAATTACTGTTGATACTTTCTGATAAAATGGTTCTCATGACCCTCAGTTCAGCCAGGCATTTCAAGACATGTTGAAATCTAAATCCTTCAGAAAGGCACTGGGACATTGATGAAGTCAGCAGCCATTAACAAGTGTTAGTGCTTATATAACCAAATCCTGTGACATGGTGCTGCATGCTGTAAAATATCTACATGTGAGACAAGTGCCCGGACATGGAAGGGTATGCAATGCTTCCTTTGATGCCCCTCCTTAGCACCCAAGAGACATGGCAAAAAACCTACAGAAGGCTGGCATCCATCAGCAGGCAGAGGCCCAGGGGTGTATGCTTGAAATACATGTGTGATTTCTCACCTCCTTGCACAATCACAGGGCTGTAAACTTAAATGAATTGTAAAGTAGGTTGAAAGTGGATTGTGAAGTGAGAAGTATACTTATGAGGGTATGGTTTTGTTGCCAGTTCTTAAGATAGTTTTTAGATCTCCATACATTTCTGAGCAGCCATTTTATAATCCCCTAAAACCTTCACTACCTTTCTTTGTGATGCTACAGTGCCATCCCATAAGCTACTATGGCAATCTGTTACCATTTTCTGGCAATGTTAGTCCCTTTTATAATAAAAGAAAATTCCTGCACCTGCCTATTCTGCCAAGAAGCCTGTAAAAGGCTCGGGAAACTCAAGAGAGGAACAGCATTTTTAATTGATTTTACAAAGACAACTCTTACAGGCTTTTGTATTTCTGAAGTATCTTATAAGGACATTTAATTCTGCTTTATTTTGAGAGAGAAGTGGTGGAGGGGGATTGCCATGTTACTGGTGAATAGAGGCATTCACACAAGCCAATAAACACTGAAGGTCTTCAGTGACGGATTTTAATCGGAAGTGATCAAAGCCAAGAAAGAGACAGTGTGGCAGCATGAATTCATGTTCATGCTTTCCTAGAGCTCAAGGTTTCTAGTATTTCCAGTGTTTTAAGTACCTCCAGGTAAATTACATAAAAATGGACAATGCTTGCAAGATTGTGTAAGATTCTTGTTATCAAAACAAGGGAAGAGGTCAAAGACTCATCACTCAAATGCAGCAAAAGTCAGCTTTGAAAGGCTTTGCCCTTGTGCTGGAAACCCTGTGTGCTGGCCGCTTTCTTCAAGAATTGTAGAATGGTTTGGATTGGAAAGGGTCTTTAAAGACCATCTAGTCCAGGAAAACCAAGATCATCTGCTCTAGAGAAGTGATGATTCCACCTTGCTCTTGTTTGGTGGAGCCCCTGCTGCTGACAGCAGATGTGCTGTGAACAGCTCAGGCAGGACACCTGACTGGGGAAGTCTGAACTTCTGAACCCAGGGCTGGTGATTCACCATCATTTGGCAGCCAGAATCATAATTGGAGTAGAAATAAAGAAACCCAGTGCTCAGCAAAGGTTGTTTAAACAGTCTTTGGAATATCAAATAAATATGGTAAAATATTTTCTTGCTAAAATGTTATTTGTAATATGTAATTGCATATTTTATCTTTAACACCTAGTTGTGTTTGTTACCTGTCTGATTTTCTGTTCAGTCTTAAACTGTAGCAGCTTATTTAAAACTGCATTTATTATTTTTCTTATGCAGGTTGCATAAATGAGTGTCAATAGGAGCGGTATGGAAATGAATCAATTTGTAATTACAATAGCATTAAATATATTTTGCGAGTGTCTGAATGGAAAACATTTCATATAAAAAATTAATTCCACCCACTTGAAAGAGGAAATCAAAGTTGTGCTTTAGTCTCTGCTCTTTAAAAATAGCTGATAGTCAGCTTTTTATTTTCTTTTCTTTTTTATATTTTAGTTTTTCAGTGGAAATGAAAGTCAATGTTCTTTCTTTAAAACAGAATTATTTAAAGAAACAAGAAAAATGTCTATTTTGGAAAAAATTAATAGCAGACTTCTGGAAAATTTTTCTTGAACTGCAAAGCACTGGTAAATAAGTTTAGTTGGGGAATGGACTTGAAAACAGTTTCTGAAACAAGGGAGAAATGAAGTGCCCATAGGTATTTTGTGCTGTTGTCCAAGCCTTGTCTACAAATCTGGACTTCTTGTCATACAAACGTAGGACATTCTACTCCTATGTGTGTTAGAAACCCATTCCTGTGTCATTTTTTTCAGAGCTCTTCTCTTCATTGATGGCTGAGAACCCTGTTCTCTTCAGAGGAAGCAAAAGATGTTTGAAGATGAAATCTAGTTCCAAAAAACAAAGAAGATTAATTATAGCTTTAAATTAAATAACTTTAATTTAAAAATGAAAATATCTTTAGACATTAGTTGTCCTAGGTGTGCGAAGATGGAGTCTGATTCAGCACAAATGAAGGAAAACGAATTTTTTTTCCTGAGATTCCCAACTGAAAACAAAGATCTATTGAGGGCCAGCTCTCAAAGTCATTTTTTGTTGTCACTGACAAAATGGCAGGTAGAGAGTGACACAATAGGAATGTCAGAAATGAGAAGCTGAGGACACTGAAACTTTGCAATTCATTAACATCTTTCCAATGTATTTTCACTGAAATGCTATTTGAAGCATTCCCTCTAAAGAGCAGAAAAGAACCAGATTGTTCTTTTTGCAGAAGTTTGCAAAATGCTAAATTTATTTTTAACTAAAACTGTCAGTTTCCCACAAAAATAGCTCGAAAATATTTGAAAATTTTCTTGTGTTTCAGTTTAGTGGTAACACCAAATGCTTTGAGTAACTTTTGCTTTTTAATACCATGACATTGCAAAACCAGACGTCATTTCAAGCTGAAAATTCAAACCTGGTGGTTTTAAAAGTATTTTAAAGAATTTGTTTGGCAGAATGTCCTCAGAGACTTTTTTTTTCTATTTTTTGCCAAATGGAATGTCTCTGCAAGAGATATGTGCCTACATAAAGGTTCTGGTTTGTCAAAACATTTTTTTTTTCCACGTAAAACCTTTGTAGGAAAATGTTTGACTGATGCCAGTCCTCAGGACTTGTTGATTAGCAAAACTTTAGGTGCTTACATCTCACATAACCGCCGCATAATGCATGACTTAAAGAAGGCTTTACAATTTTTTAAGACTGACAGAATGAACTGCAGAGATAAAAGGCTTGGCCTGAAAATTCTAGTTCTATTAACATACCCTGTGCCAGTAATGTCCTTCATTTGCTGTTTCAGATGCATTCTGGCCAGACAGAAAGCATGGCTCTATTGCTAAAATTTCCCACATTACGGTACAGGCTAATATTTCAAAAATGAGCCTATGCAGCTTCATTTGTTCAAATTCCACATGAATTTACATGGAAAGCTACATTTGGGGAATTTTTTTCTACCTGTGCTGTGTTTTGACAGGTATGTATGACAGATTCATCTGCAGCAGTCTGTGTCCAGATTATTGCTGAAAGTAGCATGCCCTTTGTGAGTGTATGAACCCAGGAAAAGTTACTGGAAAACAATAGGAATGGAAGAAAAGAAGGTACTTACACAATGCCCATTTGAGGTGAAGTTCTCCAATACGTACTTGTCCTCACCCAAATACTGATCCTCATTCCTCTCGGGTTTTGTGTTGCTGAAATGGCTCCTGAGGTATTAAAAAGTCATTTTTCCCAGCCCCACAACTGAAGAAGTTGAGATGCCTCAGCTGCTGCTTTTCAAGGTTGTTTATTTTCTCTTATCTATTACATTCTTTCTCTGACCTGCTGAGGTCTGTCTGGCAGGTCAGATTGAGGCACACTGACCACCCTTGGGGCGGTGTTAGCTTTTTATACTAAGAACTACGTGTACTTCATTTGCAATAATTTTCCAGTACCTATCACCTATGTTAGACAGTCTGTCTCTTATCTAAACCAATCCAGAAGTGTCACCTTCACAGCAGAAGATGGAGGACAAGAAGAAGAAGAAGAAGAAGAAGAAGAAGAAGAAGAAGAAGAAGAAGAAGAAGGAGGAGGAGGAGGAGGACAGAACACACCCAGATTCCTCCATCTTGCCTCTTGAACCCCCATTCTAAATCCCCAAAATTCTCCTTTTTTGCCCTGTGACAAATTAACTATCATTCTACTCAAAGTCTTGTGGCTTGTAAATCTTCACACAAAGCTGGTAATTTTTTCCATGGGCTAAAATGGAAGGCACAGGTGTTTTTGACTCTGTGCCAAGGCCTCTGAGCCCCTTGCCAGGGTCTTGAATCAGCCAGGGCAGCCAGAGGAATGTCCTGGGTTGTGACACATTCCCTGGTTGGTTGGCCTCGGGTAAAGACCATAGAGGGAAGAACAGAAAGGCTGTCACACAAACTGTGTTCCAAGTGGTGAGGTTTGTGAAAGGCATCAAGAAAAAGCTAGATAACTCCAGCTGGAAACAGACAAACAGAGCAGGTTACCTGGAGCAAGTTGATGCTCTCAGTTCCTCAGTGGGGTCCAGAGAGCAGGTGAAGGACATTGCACAGGTCACTGAGAAGGAGGAAAAGGAGGATCTAGTGAATCACAGAATCACTGAAATTGGAAAAGACCTCTAAGATTGAAGAGGTCCATTAAATTGGCACTGCCAAGTCTACCACTAAACCATATCTCTAGGCACCATATCTAAATAAAGCAGTTTAAAGGCCCATACAGACACTCATTTGGTGATATGTGCCAGCTAATATGAATTGGTCAAGAACAAGTCATGTTAAAATATTTATATGGCTTATTAAGGGGAATTAAAAGGTGTGATATATCTTGACCTGAGCATGACTTTTGGAACTGACTTGCATAAGCAATTTAGGGAATGGTCTAGATGAAATAATGATGAGTGGGGTGAATAATTGCATTAAATTTGCTCTAAAAACTGTTAAGAATTATTCCAACTGAAATTGGCAGTGCATTTTAAGTGGAACCTTGTGGAGGTCTGTCTTGTTTTACCCAGTATAGACATTAATGCCTTGGAAAATGGAATCTGACAAATGCTTATAATCTTCTTAAAATAAACAAATTTGATAAGAATTGGAAGTACTTTGACGGGCCAGATTTTAGTTTAAAATAATCTAGATATTTTGGAGGAGTGATCCAAAATCAACAAGAGGGAGTTCAACCAAGGCAAGAGCAAAGAACTGTGGTTAAGGAAGAAAAAAGTAAAAGACAGCTATCAAATGATAATATCTGCCAGTGCAGCTGTACTGTGAAAACTCATTTGAGAGTTGGAGTGGAGTACAAGCTGGATCCTTTCTGGGAATGCATTGCAAAAAGTGTGATGTGCAGAGCACATGGAAATAAATGTGTGTCTCTTCACTGTGCTAGTGAGACCTCAATTGGAGCACTGGTACTGATCTGTAAAGTAGAATGAGAATGCATAGGAAACACAGAAAATAGTAGTGAGAATGCTAAAAACTTTGGGTTGTATAAGAGAACTCTGAACAAATTATCCTTTTTCCAGAAAAGAATGTCAGGAGCAGAAATTACAACCTTTTCCAGCATTTAAAGTGATGGATACAGCATAGAGTGGGATCATTATTCTCTGTAACTGGGTTGTAGGGTAGGAACTAACCACCTTAACCAGCGAAAACAGCAAAGAGATGTGAACTGGAAAAGGTCACTTTGGGAATTTGTTGGATTACTGTCTTAGGACAGTATTACAGATTGTTCAGGCCAGTGCCTATTAGAGAGGCTTTCCTGGTGGTTACTTGTAGCTATGAGGGACCAGAGGAAGGCGTTGAGAAAATCTACTTAGAGAGTGTCACACAGCCCTGAATTTGGTGATTAATGTTACCTTAAGGGGATTCTTTCTTCAGAAGCAAGTTTGCAAAGATATGTTAGCTGCCTTATCACACACAGACTGAGCAGGAGTAGGTGCCTGCAGGTGAAGACCTGGTACACAATATCGCAGTACACCTGCTGCTGTGGTGCACAAAGACATCAGCATGCACTGTTCTTGTCTGCCTGTCTCTAAATGGGCACAGTCTCTGTGACAACAACAACTTTGACTATGCAAATTCTACATTTTAACTGGGAAAAACCTGATCTTTGCAAATATCCTCAGCTAAAGATAATCAGGAATGGAATAAAAAAATCTCCATCAGCAAACTGGCATTGTCAGTTGCTAGCTGGAGAAACACATTCTTTGTCTGGTGTGCAGAACTGTGCTGAATTGCTTTGCCTTCTCCCTTTTGAAAACATAGAACAATTTAAATTTTCTTTGGCAATACGTGCGGATGCCCCAGATACCTAATAATCAGGTTTAAAAAGTAATAATTCAGAGGTAATAGTGGCAGAGATTTGGTTTCCAAGTCAAGGCCTGAGGCTAGCATTTGATGACAAAAACTTACCTGAAACTGAAGTCCCTCCTTGCATGAAGCCTGGATTCAATGGCCTTCTCTGCTGCCTGGGAGTAGGACAAATTCTTGCCCAAAATAACACCAGAAACTGGGCTCATTAACCTTGGGATCAAGCCAAAGTTCAGTACTCTGGGGTATAACTGTCTTATCCATTGGTTCAGTGATGCCTTATGAATATTGTTGTCAGGCAGCAGAGCAAATCAATTTTAAGGCAGAAGAATTGCAAGCTCATAAATCTGAGATGTCCTAATAACACAATCTTCAAGGAAAAGCGAATAGAAGTGAGTTCCTTTCCTTTGAGGTTGACTGTGAGTAGCCATAAAATCTCTTAGCCTGTCCTGGATTTATGAACAGAGAATAGGAACTTGTCCTGCTCCAACTTATACCGTATTTTATTTGAGAGCAGGAGGAGATTTAGCCAGATAAATCAATGGGTAGTTCCTCTGATCCTTGTCATCGTACGGGTCTTTCCCTAGTACAGTTGCAATCCTATGATCAGTTGCTGAAAATTTTATGTCCTTTTCTGCTATACAGGACCAAGACTGAGCAGTTGAATGTTGGCCTTGCACATTTTAATCAATAAGACATTCCTAAAGGAAAAGTTTGTGCAAATTTCATGCGTGAGGGTCTCTTAAAATAAAGTAACTTTCAGGGCTAGACCTGTACTTTTTCACACTGGCTGTAGGTCTCTCTCCAGACCAATAAACTAAGATCGGTTTAATGTTCAGTGGTTAAAGTAGAAATGTTCCCTTTCTCATCAGGAAAACTTTGAATTGGGTCCTTGACAGGGTATTTTTAAGTATAGAAAATTATCACTTGGTTATTTATACTCTACTGTATTGTAAATCAGTTTGATAGACAAACTGCTTTGGGAATATGTATTACAGAAATATTGAATACAAGTGAGGTCAGAGGCTACAGCAAAACAAAATAAGACCTGAAGGCGTACTGGGAAAAAAAGATTGCTTCTTGCTTTAATGGAAAATTTTGTTAGTTTCTGTTGAATAGTGACAGTTATGTGCTATTTCTGACATTTAGAACAGGTAAAGAATATATTTGTAACTGAACTTTGGTAAATTCTTTGTTTCAACTGTCAAAATTGCCATCAGATGAAAATATTTTTCCAAGGAGCAACTTAAAAATTGTCTATACTGTCTGTACTCCTTGATACTTCACAGACAAACCTTTTCAATGCAGAATTGCCTTTATCTTGTAAAGACACACAAGTTTACCATAACACAGGTTCTGCTGAATGAAAAATCCAGTGACCGCATAGGAAGTCATATAATCTTTGGAGCAGGCTCTATGAGACAGTCTTACATTACAGTCTTCCACTGTAAGGGCAAAGACATTTTTTTTAAATTAGAAGATCCCACCCTAGAAAACTCTTCTGCATGTGCAGAAACAGATCTGTACTGAGCAGAGTACTGAAATGAACTTTGAGTAAGGTGTCTTGGCAACACCTGCTTCAGGACATGAGGTTAAGCCTGGTGTTAGAGAAGTGGCATAATATTTTCAATATATATATTTGCACGTGAGACTTCTGGAATTACTTCAGGATTTGATTTCATCTCGAGCCTGTCATTTTGGGAGAGCTGAGAAGAGCTTCTCCTCTTCTTAAACACGTTTGCAAACACAGAGGGCCAGGCCCATCCCACTGACCTTGATGTACCTTACAGAGGAGGAATGCAGGAGGCTGGTCTCTGTGGTGGCATCCATTCAAAGTTGACTCTCCCTTCAGAGGGTCTAATTTTCACCAATGTGGGTGGTGCAATATCACACTATGTAGCTGAAGTCAAATGAAATCCAGTGAGCTGACCAACCCCAGTGCTGGTGTAGAGGATAGAACATTTTAAATCTAGAAGATAAACTGCAGCCTTACAGACCAACTGTGTTCTCTTGGGTCTGAGACTTGGAAAGGAAACAGCAAAACCATTCTGGGAGGAAGCTAACACTCATATAATGTGCTCAATAACAAAGCCTGGCAGTAAAAACTAGAGGTTCATTACAGCTTTTGAAAATCTCATGCTTCTCAAACCAAGCCCACAACTTCATAGGAAACAGCTCATCAATCTGACTTCCTCAAGGCTGGTAATTACTGGCTGGTTGTTTTTCAATGCCAGCGACCTAATTAGAAGCTTTTAGCAGCAGGACAAAGACGGCCCTGAACACAATGAGCCCGCAATGCATTTAGGCTACATTATATTTGCATGGTCCCTTGCCTGCACGTGTTGCTTGGCCAACATGCCCATAAGCCATGTTGCTGTATTTGCAGGGTGCTAAGGCCAGTTTGAAAGGCACAGCCTCTCAGTAGGTGCCTCTGGTCTCTTTGTGCCTGCTAATAGTAGGTGTGTGGCTTCTAGACAGCCTGGATTGTAAGCAGCTGTGCCGGTTTTGGCTGGGGTAGAGTTAACTCTCTTCACAGTGGCTGGTATGGGGCTGGGTTTTGGATTTGTTCTGGACACAGGGCTGATAATATAGAGATGTTTTTGTTATTGCTGAGCAGGGATTACACAGAGCCAAGGCCTTTTCTCCTTTTTATACTGACACATGGGTAAGGAAGTTGGAGGTGCATGGGAGACTGGGAGGAGACATAGCCAGGACAAGTGACCTAAATGGATGTCCCAGACCACGTGGCACCATGCACAGTATAAAAAGGGGAGGAAGAAGGAGGAAGAGGGGGACATTTGGGGTGATGGCGTTTGTCTTTCCAAGTCACCATTACATGTAATATGACCCTGCTGTCCTGAAGATGCATGAACAGAGATTTATGAACAGAGAATATGAGCTTGTGACTTGAACAGTGACTCAATTCCTTGTTTTGCTTTGCTTGTACATGTGGCTTTTGATTTCCCTATTAAACTGTCTTTATCCCAGCCTGTGAGTTTTCCAGGTTTTACTCTTCTGATTCTCTGCCTGATCCTGCTAGTGGAACAGTGAGTGGGTGGCTGTGTGGGGCTTGGTTTCTGGATGGGGTTAAACCTTGACCACAGCATTCATCTGATTGTGGGCATAGCCTACAAGACCGTCTCAACTGAAGAGTGAATACTGTTGGATCCTGCTGTTCTCTGCCAGGGCTGGACAAGTCAACAGCTGTAGTTTCACAGTGTGATGCAGAGTATGAAAGCATGAAAGCTCCTTTTAACTCTCGTCCCACAGTAAACCCACAGGTGTGGACCTCTGCAGAATAATAGCTGAATTGTCACAAAGTCCTAAAGAGACTTAATAAGGATATCTGAGTGTCTGAGTTTTTTTAGGATGAAGCATCCTGAACTTCTGAAATATTTTGCATCCTGCTTGAAACAGAAATCTGACATTTCTCGCAGTATAAGAACATTGAGAACAAAGCATCTACAAAATGGTTAAGGAAATAAGGAAGGTATCAACAGTAGAGGAAAGAAGAAACAACTCCATGGGAATTGACAGGAGTTTCTCACTCCTGCTAACTGTATAACCCCCCAGTCCACATGAAAATTATTGGGCAGGTGACAAATAGATTTGTCCTGACAAGCTTCACTGTTGATGGCTGGTGTTTGAGCCCTGCTGGAGAGAGTTGCTGAGTGGAAAGATTGAAGCTGCAGTCATTAGAAGCAATTGAACAGATTTAGATGAAACAAACAGGTGCTAGCAAACATTGCAACGTTTTATTTTGGTTTGAATACTGATGCTTTGTAATGTCTACTACTGAGTCACAAATTAGAATAATTTTCCTAGCTAAACTTTCCCAGTTCTGTTGTTTAGGCTGTTTTCATTTACAGTGTAACAGATATTGATACTGTTGTTGGAGCTGTGATGATTTAGGCACCAGGGAAAACATTCTGTAAATGATTTTTTTCTATTTTCCCCCATCTCAACTGAAATGCTAGTAATTTCCAATCGCCTTTGGTAAATTCTTACTCAGCATGCATTTCTTTGTATGGTTATAAATGCTGACATTTCCATTTGCAGTGTTTCAGCTCTCTCAATCTCATCTTTGAAAAATCTGTTAAGGCAACTTTGAAATCTATCCTTCAAAATGTATTTGGAATATTTTTAACTTCCAATTTTGCCTCCATTCTCTTTTCTGTATGTTTAAAAAACCAATAATTCCCTTACTCTTTCAGCTTGCTGATTGATTTGTTTTTCTTCAGAAACTGTCTGAAGGTTGTATAATGAAGCTAAAATGAATTCAACTTCCATCAGTCTCTCTTCCCTTTGGAATCCTACAGCTATTGTATTCACTTTTAAAGCATCTGAATCTAAGATGGAAGGAGGTTTCCAAAGAGCAATTCATCTAAATGTGTCCTAGTCCATAATTTCTGTGTTTTGCCTCTCTCTGTCTCATACAGTTTACACAGGGGACAGCTGGGTAATGTATCTGGAAGCAGAAGACAGATATTTTCTTCACAAAAATTTACATTGTACTTTCTGTAATAGCTAAAATGGTAAAATAATGACAATGCAAGTTATTTCTTATTATTACTGAGGCAATAAAAGTAATAATTATGGATTATTTTGCAGAGTTTTGTGGATATACAACATGTGTAAAGTATTCTAAATACTGCTTTTGCTGCTGTTTTGCATACAGATAACAAGTTATCAGTTTTGGTAGCATCCTTTTTATGTTAAAAAAGTACTTGGAGCATCCTTTTTATGTTAAAAAAGTGCTTGGAGAATACTATAAACGTTATGAAATACATATGGGAAAAGTTCACTTCTCCCCAGTTTTTGACTATGAATCTATAGATCAAGGCAAAAAGCTGAGTTTTGAAAAGTAATTGAAAAGGTATGATGGTGAAAAAGCCACGTTTAAGAGGTGCATTCTTACTGTGGAAAAAAGGAAATATATCTCATGCAAAACCAGGGCAACTCTGAAATCTTCTAATTTCAGAAATAAATCTGTAAGTCTGAAGAGCTGCTATTCAATGAGCAATTCATCTACCCAAAAAGTGACACAGTTTCCTAGCTGAAATGTTTATTGTTCAGAAGCAGCTCTTCAGCAGCCACCAAACCTGGGCTGGCCTCTTTCTGCTGAGATTGAAGCCTGGTGTAGCTCCCAGTGAAAGGGAAAGGGCAGGATAAAGTTATCAGGCCAGTCATGGGCCTTGCAAATAAAGACATTTAAAGTGATTTAGCTTATTAGGCAGACAGTGGAGAATATGAAGTGCATCTTTAATTTATTGCCTTGATATAATTTGCTGAGCAGGAGTGTATGTCTATGTCATATGTACTTCAGCAAGATCCATATAAAGCATCTGCTGGAAGTTTTCCAGTGTTTTAATCTGAAGACAGTTTGCTTAGTCCCTGCCTGCTATTAATGCTCTGGTCTATTAGAAGTGTCAGAGTTTATCCTGTGTTGTTCTGGGCAGTCTGGGAGCTTTTAAGAGAGCAGAACAATTACCCCATATCTGATAATATTTCCTCTTTTTAGGAAAGCAAAAGCATCTTTGATGTTCGTGGCTTGGATTTGATCTCTGCATGAGCTGAGGTGGATCTGGGTGTCTGTGGTTTCATATGTGCTCTTCCTTTGCTCAGCCAATGACCCATATGTGGTGAGACACAGAAAACTAAGAGCAAGAGAAGGAGCTTGGGGCATTTGCCTTTGTCGGGCTCCACCATCAGTCCTTTGCCCAGTAGCTTCCCCCTATGTTGGGTACACCCTGAGCTCCATGGCATGTCCCCAAGTCCCTCCCTGCTTAGGGAATATATAATTCATTATCTGCTTGCTTTCCTCTGAGAATACTTGGGAAGAGCAGGATCAGCTAAATGAACTCTGGTCTTCTCCATCCAGGCAGCTCAGTCATCTCTGCAGACCGAGGTGCAGGCCGCTGCCAGCTCTGCTGATGTCCACCAGGGCAGTTCAAGCTTAGCTGAAACCTGGAAAGGAACTTGTTCAAATAAGTTTCATCTTACTGAAGAGAACTCTCTGCCAGAAGGTACACCTAATGTGCATTACAACTTCTGGTTTTTCCAAAATACCCTGTTCGGCTTCCACCATCCACTCTTTCCACATGAAGAAGTCACAGAAGAATCTCCCTGATAATTTGTGACCAAACACATCAATCAACCTGCCAGCAGCTCTGACCAACATGACAGAATGGAAAGAAGAGCATGAAGTTGAAGCAGCATAGCAAAAATCAGTGTTAATCTAAAGGGTGTGAGTGGTATATCCCCACATTATAGACATATTTTTACAACACTTGCCATCTGAAGCAAAAAAGTTTGTTAGTCTTTTCAATTTTTTTTTCCTAAAAGCCAGCAGCTATTTTGCAAAAGAGCATGGTCATGGTGAAAATTCTTGTATCCATTTTAGGTCTATGCAGCGGCCAAAAGGCTTTCTGCACTGAACCCTTTTTAATGTATTTTATAGTAAATAGGATGAAGAGGTTCCAAATTGGGATACCTGGCTCAGTCAGGTCTGAAGACTTTTTAGCAGAATATCAGTAGCCATGGAAATGGACTAAAGGGAAGCTTGCAAATATTCTGGAAAAGCTTTCAGAGACCAGACTAGCAGACAGGAGGTTTGCAGTCTTTCAAAGGACTAACAAAAGCCTATTGAAGCTTTTGTGCTTAGCATGTTGACAATGTGCAGTGAGAAAGAGCATTGGGAAATGTCAGAGTATGACATTCAAAGATGTTTTGTGTCAGCTGGGATGTGTGTTGTGATTGCTAATGCCTAGAGACCTGACAGGAGGTAATAACCCTCAGGAAAATGTGTGATAGCTGTACCCAAAGGCTTCTGTCCAAGCAGAACGTTAGAGAACACAAAGGGAAACACTCTTTGGGCCTTTTGGATTCACGCAGCTGGATGCTGATGGGGCTTTTTTGTCATCAGTTTGTGGTAACTCACTGTGACATGCTCTTTGTTCCTGACATCCTGCTGGAACAGAAGACCACATGTGATAGATCCTATTTTGAAGGGGCACTCTGACTGAAAACATTGGAGGGAGCTGTGGTGGAGGCAGAGGCTGTCTGGAAGAGTTAATACAAATATTCATCCTTGGATGGAGGAGAACCTGGTGGTGATCCCAGTAGAGCAATTAGTGGTCTCTGAAAGATGTAGGCATGGGAAGAGAAAGCAGGTGGTGAAAAGATGCTCAGCAGCAGGGTATCTTTCCTTATTTTCATAATATTGATAAACTGCCAAAGTTGGTTCCCAACAGAGTCCACAGCATGGTGCTGATAAAGATTTGACATGAACAGGTCTGCTACACATTGGGAATTCCCAGGAACTTTAGGAACTCCAGTATTATAGGTCCATCTGTGAGTATCAAGACACAGACATACAGAAAATAAATGGTAACAGCTTTACAAGTGTAAACAAACCACATCTCTAATTTGTCTAATCAGGTAGTTATGTCTGTGTTTTAAAGACGCCACTAAATCAACACTAAGGCAAGTCTGTAAATTCCAAGGCTTCTGCTATTTTCTTTAAACTTTTGCTCCTAACCTGTATTAGATTTTAGGAGAGGTGCTCCAGCATTCTGGTTGGCTTTGTGGCCCTGTGGTGGATTGCCTTGGCTGGACACTGGGCGCCCACCAAAGCCAGTCCCCTCCTCAGCTGGACAGGGGAGAGAAAACAGAAGGCTCATGAGTTAAGGAGCAGGAGACATCAATGACCAATTACTGCCATGGACAAAACTTAGGGAAATTCCCCAAGTGCTCAGCCTTGTGTGCTCTTGTTAAGCTCAATCTATTTTCTCACACTATGATTACCAGAAGGAGAAATAATTGGAAGAGAACATTTCTTTCTTGTTTCTTTCATTGTTATATTTTCATCTTTCCTCTGCTTGAGAGTTGTCTTTCTGCAAATTATAATATTAATGGGTCTGTTCCTTGTAAATCTAGATGATTATGTGTGCAAATACATTTTAGCCTTCAGCTTCTTCTGGACTAATTATGACTACTAAACCAAAATTTTCCTGCTAGGTTTGGGGGACACTTGTCCAATGCGAAGTGAGTGACTATTGCCAAAATCTTATAATATATTTAAAGTATTTTTATGTTTGTGTAGAAATATCTCTTATATTTGAAAAAGAGAATTTCTGAAGGAGTGTGGCAATTAATAAAAATTGTCTTGAAGATCACTCACATGGGTATGTGAATAACACCACAACTATTGTATTTTTAAACAAACACACTTTCTTTTCTTTCAAGTGACTCCTTATCCCTTGTTCCTGCAACAAATCCAATGCCCTACAGCTAATATAGGCAGGGTTTTTTGCCAGAAATCAAACATTAGCCTTACAGTCATAGGAATGGCAAAATAATAAAATACACCTTTAAGAAACATGAAAGATTACAGTAAAATAGATCTAGCAAAGCTAGCTCACTCATCTTCTCTAAAAGATTCATCTCATTTTTACCCATTAAAATAAACTTATTGAGCAAATTGCTATTTTTCCTCTGAGAAGTGTCTTTCTTTTGATTCATCAAAGTGCCTGGTATCAAGGGAAAATATCTGTGGGCAAACACCTCGAACAAAATGCTCATTAGCTATTCCTCATTTTCATCTATTCATTTTATAGAGTGAGCAGTCACTTCTGCAGGCTGAGATTGATCAGCTGAAATGGCAAATGTGGTGAAAGTGCTCAGAAACATGCCTGGGATGTAAAAAGAAATGTAGTGAATGACTTAGCTTGCTTGCTGTCTTTCATCCAACAGAAAGGAAAAGATCAGGATCATGAATATTGTAGGTCCTATAAAGCCAAAATAAAACAGAGAATATAGAGAGCGATTCAAGGCCTTTTTTTTTTTTTTTTTTTTTTTTTGTGTTTGTATGAGATACAGCAAAAATTGAGAGCCTGAGGGAATCAGAGTTTTTAATACCATCTGCTTTGTGATAGCGGCACGACAATGGTTCTAGGAGTGGAACAGGGTGAGGTCCTGTTCAGAGTTCACTGGGAACTCTTGCAACACCAGTGGTCAAGCTGAGTCAGAATCTACGCTGACCTAGCTCAATATCACACCTCTTACAGCAGAAAAAAGCAGATACCCAGAGGAGACCATATGGACAGAGCAACATACATGGCCTTCTCTGAGTGCTATCCCAGCCTTCAACCATTTGTCACTCAAAGTGTGATCCTAAATATGCTCTGCTCTTCATGAAGTTGTCCCATGAGCAGCACAAAAACATGGCTGGGTTGTGTGGGTCTGAAGGCTGCCAGCATAAATATTGAAAGAAGTCCTGCATTTCTTGTTCCTCATGGCAAGGTTTCCCACTCCTCTGCTATGCTCAAAAATTTTCAGCTGGCAGTCACTCACATGTGCCTATGAGAAAATAAGTGGGGATTCACAATAAATGATTGAAATTGATGAGACATTGGTCTTGTTTAGGTTTTCCTTTCCTCATCCATAAGGGATTGGGTTCACACCCTCAGGATTGCTGTGTGATAGATATCAGCATGAAATATGCATATAAGTGTATTCCTGTCCCCAAATGGTAGAATAGATGCACACTGTTTTGCTTATATTCCATATGAGTTCTATCAACTACAGTATCAGAAAATTTTCCTGGCACCCAGTAAAATGTTTTGCATATTCAAAGAGTAAGGTATCATAAGTAATACTGTCTCACCTTGATATTTTGAAGAATTCCTAGAATAGAAAACTGCAGTTTTGGCTCTTCCCATCAACTCTTCTTTTTCTGGGTCATTACATTTCTTGAAAATTATAGATGCTAGATATTCCGAGGCAGAATATGAAAAATTCATAACAGACAAATCCAAGCTGAAGCTGAAGAAATTATAGTTTTGGCAATGATAGAGATGCACTTAGAAGCATTGCCAAAATTCAGTGAAAATCTTCTACTTAAGGAAATACTAATTCATCTGGCAAAAGAGGAGATCTGAGAAAATCTGCTGACCTAATCTGAAACAGAAAGATAATCCTGCTTTTTACTCTTGTGAATCTTAAAGACTTTTAGATAGAAACTCTTTAGCCTCAGTCTTTCTTTGGCTTGTTATGTTGGTTTAAATTTCTTTGCTTTCACTACCCTGGTTTTTAACATCGTGATTAAATAGTTAGGTAATACTCAATAGTTTCTTTCAGGATAGAAAGATAAAGTTTGCGAATTAAATCTAATTTGATGAGGTACAAGAACAAAAATGCCAACTCAGCATTTGGGCTTAGCTCCTAGCTATTTACCATGCCTCAACAAAGGAATTGTTGAGGAAGGTAATTCTGTTGACTGTTCCAAACTACCAGGCTATCAGGAGAGAATTATGGCTGTGCTTTTTTGTACATCATTCCCACTTGACTCAGTTGTGAGCATCTCCTTGTTAAAAAGGAAATTCTAATTTAAGAAAAGCCAAGAACACAACAAAAACATTAATCTACTGCTTTCAAACTGCTGCTGTGTATCTATCAGTATTAAATTTTAGACACTACAGCACCCATTAATGTTATAAATACTGCTCAAGAAAAAATCAGCTATTCTACCTGATATTGGGTATGGTAGAAGAAGCAATGTTTGAGACAAGTGAGTCAATGTTCTTCATCCTGATTCAGAACCTAGTCCTCGTGCTCCTGGAGCAGCTGTTGGTCTTTGCTGTTGACTTCAAGGGAAAGAGGATCAGCCCTTTTGGTTTTGTGTGGGGAGTGGCAATCAGATTAAACAAAGTCAGTGTTACTGGTTTGAAGGATTTATGTCATTGCAAGCGTTTATTTATTCAATAAATTAATATCTCATCATAGTAAGGGCAATATTCAAAAGACAAATCAAGATAATAACATTCAAAGTATTGCAGGATACTAAAAATAATTGGGATCTATGCTGTATCAGGATGTTTCTTCTCCCTTGCCCTACAACATCTTATTACATGGTGAATTCCTGGAACAGGATGTTTCTGTGCAGTCCTCAATGCATGAGATCACCCTCCCTCCCCCTGAGTTGGAGGCATCAGGCACTACCTGCAAAGGAAGCCTCGACACGCCTCTCTTGTTAGGCCAAGTCTTACATGAGACCTATTGTGAATCACTTTCTATTAAGATTTTTATAGACATTATCACTCACTATCTGAATATCTTCCAACAGCACTTTACAGCGTGAATAACATCTGTCACATGTTGTTTGTTCTCTCTTCCTTTCCGCACTTGGGGAATGGAAATGAATGCAGTGACATTTCCCATTCCAGAAGGGATTTTAAAGAAAAATAAATGCATATTTCCAGGGATTTTAAAGAAAAATTAACATATACTTCCATGTGTTCATGTGTATAGAGATGACAGAGTCAAAGTAACATGCTTTGTCTGGAAGAACCACATGTCAGGGTTACAGTAGTCCCAACTAGGGGTACTTCAATTCATTACCTCACTCAGCCCCCACAGACACTGTCTTCTCTGCACAAACAAGCTGTACTCCCTTTCTAGATGCTTTCTTGTCCTCTTTAATACAATTCCCAGCTCCAGCTCCTTCATCCTGGGGATTTTTGAATGCATTTTTTTCAGAAAATTGAAGCCTCAGCAGAGAAATCAAAAGGACAACTCTGAGTGAACAGAAATTGATTTGCTCATCTGTGTTGCTGGTTGGTCTTCATGTGTAATTACCTTGATTAAGTCTCTCTTTTGGGGAAAAAATCCCCCAAACTTCTTTTTACTTCAAGCAACAAGATACAGGAGCCTCATAGTATGGGGTGACATGATCTGTCATGTCTGATGTAGCACCTCCTCTGGGCCTCAGCCAGTCAAAGCAGGATCTAGGAATGCAGGCAATTTGTGATAACACTGAACTGAATCTGTCAGGAAAGAAGGATGTTTATGGCCTTTTTTTCTTTCTTTCTTGTCTCAACAGATAATACTGAAAAGTTTGGCCCACTTTTGCCCAGACTTAATAGAGGAAGATGATGTTTGGAAATACATGACTTCATGTAGAAATTCAAAGTCTGTTTAGTTTGTTTATTTTAGTCCCATGTTGATTTAACACACTTTCAAGACAGTTTGATGAAGATGAATAAGGAAAATCTGGAGGGATCAGCTGAGGCTCCTGTAGCTTTCCACATCAAGCTGTAAGGGCTTAGCATCAATGGGCTCCAGAAAGTGGCAGCTATGTGGGATCCCCAAGGACACCTCAAACTTTCCTACATCCTTAAGTTTGGGGAACAGGTCTAAGCTGGCAGAATAGCTTACAGGACACTTCAGATCAATCTGGAATGATATATGTGTGGTCAATCTGGAATGATACATGTGTGATCACCAAACTCCACTGACTATATTACAAGAAAAAATTACTACAGATGTTAAACTGTACTCTATCCATGGCTTTTCCCACACCTGTAGAAAATGCCTCCATGTGTTGGCAATCGAAAGAATAAGGAGTTCCTGAAAAAGAGAGCTCAGAAAAACTGCTGCACTCCATGAGCTGAAGGAAGTTTAGTTCTATTTCTCACTGAGGGCAGCAGACGACTGTCAGCTTGTACAGCTTGGAGGCACAGATGCAGAAGGACAGCTGGGGCTGTTCTGCAGTGCCTGGGAGGGCTGTCTGTAAGGCTTCTGCTTCCCAGGTGAGGAACCACACTAAAAAACCAAGACATTCAAAATATCCAAAAGTTTTAACTTCTCCCCCACCTCTGTTTCCTACCATGTCTCCATGTGGTTGTGGCTGGCTTGGAGCTGCTGATGGTGAGTGAGAGTGCCGAGCCCACTGATGGCAGCAGCGAAGTTCACCACGTCTGTGGTTTGGGAGGAAGGTGAAATCTGTTTCAGGAGTGTTTCAGAGTGCCAGAACAGATTAGTAGAGAATTAGTGGAGCTCAGGGAGGTGTGAAAGAAAAAAGATGGAAGGTGGTTTGGGCAGGGCAGCTGAATTTCTTGATATACTGCCTCCCTGACATTCAAGTTGTCTTCTTCTTACCTTGGACTTCAGCCAGTTTGGTATTTCTGGAGAGCTAGGACTTGTGGGCAGTTTCACAGCAGAAAGGTTCATATTCTGGTGTACCTGCTCCTTCAGTTCCCATGTCCCTCTGAGATGTGAGATGCCTTATGCCTCACACCCACCCTGTGCATACATTCAACTCAGCCAAACCCCACCACACTCTGCTCACCTCCTCTGCTCCCCCTGTGCCCGTGCTGGAAACCAAAGCTGCCTGGGAAAGATCTGCAATGTCTCAGCACAGCTCCAGGACAAAATCAGGGAGAACAGAGCCAGAATATGGCACTGGTTTATCACAGCACAAGGCAGCTGTGTCCCCTGACTCAGCCTTGGGAGGGACCTGTCTGGGTGTTTTGCAGCTGGACCAAGAGTGCCACACTTTCAGAAAAGCACATTTTGTCTCATACATGTTTGAATGAGATGGATACTCACCTTTTATGTATATATTATGATAGATCTCACGTCCAATGCAGATCTCACGTCCAAATTCTGCTTCTAGGCTCTAACTATGAATGCTCATATGGTTCATTGCAAAGCACTAACTGGAGGGCAAAGCATTAACTGCTATATTGCTGTAGCAGAAATTAAAATCTCTAAAAATTGTCAGCCTTGTGAGTCGTTTCAAAGCAGTGGGAAGAAATTACAGTTTTGCTGCTTTTTCACTGTTTACTGCAATATGCCATTAATTAAAAAAAATAAAATAACCCAGTTCAAGAAAATCTGTCTTCATGTAAAAAATATTATTCCAAGAAGAAAAACAGTGTGAAATAAGATATGATCAAAATGAACTCTACAAGGTGAGAAGCTGTTGAGTTCTACTCCAGCAAATGCTTTTATTTTCAGAGCTCCTTATAATTGTAACATAGAAGTCAATAAAGTGCAAAGAATGACAAACACTTCTGATGAGCCCTCTCTGAGCAGCACCACTGAAGTGTTCAACCCATAAAATATTTCACTGAAAGGCAAACAGTTCTTGTCAGATTAGGCTAATTCTCCAAGAGAAATAATATTGTTTTAGGTGCTAGAAGCGACAAGCTGGAGATCAAAGGAAATGGCTAATGAATCAAAATGTCTGAAAAGTGACAAAAACCAATTAAACATCTGAATGTTTTTTAACTCTGTGCTGTGGAAAGTGCACACTGTAAGATATGATTTCTAGTTCTCAAAAGGTGGCAATCTGACACCAATCTACAAGTTAAGGTTGGCAAACAACCTAGAGGGACAAAGGTGTGCCATTATTCTGGCTGTGGAAAATACATTTGGACCAGTCTTTATTGCATGAAATCTTGAAAAAAATGCATTTCCTTCTCTGCAAAATCAAAACTTAGTACAACTCCAGAGTCCAGAAAGATGAACAAAAGCTTTGCGTCTGTTAAAGGCAGTTATGAAGATTTCAGGAAGAATCCAGGTAGGTTTAGCTTGGGTTTTTCTTCACAGTGAGTAGGTACAGGGAAGATGTTTTAGTAGGAGAGGCATGACTCCTCTATTTCTCATCACACAGCATGAATGGCACACACTGGGATGGTGCCGTGCAGCTTATTTGCAAACTTCTGTGAGTAACATGACTAAATATTGCCTGGTGATATCAGAAATTAGTGGGAGGTCATGGAAAAGATCCTTTCCTGGGTTTAACTCATCTCGCCTTCCAGTATTCCCCACCTCCTCATTGTCATATTTGGCTCACTTCATTGTACATTACTACAAAGCTTCCAGAAAAGATGTCAAAATACCTGTAAAAAGATAAAAACTAGGAATCTCAGTTTATAAAATATAAATGAGATTGACAGCCTGTGCGGTCATAGGAAGACGATAAAGAAAAATTTTGAACTGATGTTGCTTGCATATTCCCACCTTATTCTCAGTAATATTTTTCCTTGGTTATTTTAAGATAGGGGTATAATTTAGCTGGGAGAACTGGGATATAAACATGAATTTAGAAGAATTTATCTGGAACGTTCTCTGTAGTTCACAGAGATGAAGGGATGATATAGAGATTATTCATGTCCAGACTGATTAGAGATTAGTCTCAGTTATCCAGACCTGAGGATTTCTATTATCTCAGTGAATGCAGCTGGAAAATGGATACAGCTCAGCAGCTATGCAATCTTGGACCTGACTGGCAGAGCCAGTGCCAGAGTTTTTGCAACGAGTGCAACCTGTTATGTCCTGAAAATTGTTTTTGCTCTCCATCCTCATTTTGTGCTGCTCATCATACGTTGCTCAGCAATGAGGCCAGAGGAATAGTTTGGGGTTGGTTTTCACTTTCAGGAAAGCAGAATGAGATGGGCAATTATTTTTAGTCCATTTCCAGCATCTCTCATCTGTGTTACTTGGCTCTTTGTTAAATCCTTCCATGTGTAGGAGATGAAGCACATTGCAGACACATAGAACACTCTGTATCCTGCATCTATGGTGGCAGCTCTTTCTCAGATGTACTTTTTCTCATAATTTATTTCCAAGATGTATGCTCACTTGAGTGTTTTGTAACACACAGTTTAATATGGGGGAGCCCATCAGCTCCTTCCTCTCACATTTTAGTAGAAAAGCAATCCATCAGTCTAAATTACACACTCTGAACCAGACTGTGCAGTTTGGCAGAGGAATGCTCAGTGTGAGGGAGAAGAAAGGTCCTGACTGATGACAGTTGTAGTTTGACTTCATTGGTATGGCTTAAAACATTTTTAGAGAGCAAGCATGCATTAATTAGCATCTTTCATTGTGTGTTTCTTCACAAATCACAGAAGATCCCAGGCTGGAAAGGACCCAGGAAGTTTATCTGGTTCAACTGTTCATTACATCTTGAAAACCTCCCTCGATGGGAACTCTACTACATCCCTGTGGAGGTTGTCTCAGGGATTGGTTGTTATCACTGTTATCACTGCCGCTTGTCTTCTCCCTGTGTGAAGAGAGATCCTCCCTCCTCTTTCTAGCCACACTGTAAGTACTGGAGAGCTGTGATGAGGTCCTCCTGAGCCTTTTCTTCTCCAGAGAGAGAAGACTTGGGTCTTCAGTCCTTCTTCATAGGGCATATTCTCCAGCCTTTGATCATTTTATTGGCACTCATTTGGACTTTTCCCAGTCTGCCTGCATCTTCCTTGAGTTATGGGGATCAGAACTGGACGCAGTCCTTCAAGTGAGGTCTCGCAAGTGCCAAGTAGAATGGGATGATCACTTTTCTAATTTTACTAGTAAAGCCCCTTAATTCTGAGTGGAAGTTCTATTTTTTGGAGTGAATGTCCCAGCTAGACATGAGGCATCAGGGGAAATTGCAAAAATCAGTGGAAGAATCTCCCAGTCTTGTGTTTTAACTTTTCATATTGCTTTTAATTTAGTGTCTCAGAGGGGTCTCAGTAATTTATCTTAATAAATGTATAATTTGCTAGTGAGATTTTTTTTTTCTTTTTAGGTTATTCTAAAGCAACTTGAAAATTTAATTTGCTGAATCTAAATCTCACTGCTGAGCTGGATTTCTTGAATCGATAATCAGACAGTAGCCGAATAATGAGGATAATGGATAATTAGAAAAAGCATATGGCTTCCTGCAGCTTCATTACTCATGCTAGAAAATCACTGGGCGAACGCTCCCAGTCCAATATATTGCCTGAATGCTGAGCAAGTGAAACACAGCTAAATCCTGTGCAGTGCTCAGGCTGAATAAACTGTGGGAGAGGTAAAGAAACCCATTCCCAACTTCCCCCCACAAATGGCATTAATTCTGCTTCTTAGAGAATAGCAGTGAACCTTTATTATCTATTGCACCCACTCTCCAGAAAACCAAGATCTGGTCAGCAATGCAAAACTCTACATCATGACATTGATTCCTTCTGTCCTGAACATGTGGTGGATTTCTCTCTGTGAATGAGGGCATCTCAGGTGGATAACTATGCACGCAGTAGGTAACATTTGAACTGTGAAGGAACAAGATTTGGTCTCAAAGCAATCAAAACACTAAGAACTAATGGAACAACTAGCAGTTTCTCAGTAGATATGAAACCTTTATTGCTTGAACATGTCAATATGTCACAAGGTTTGGAAATGAAAATTATACTCTCCTATAAGACAGCATATCTGATCTTACCTTAGTTATCCTATTTAAGTCCTTAGATGGCTTAAATGTGAAAGGCGTGCTAAAATCATGCTTAGTAATAAAATGCAGGGCACTGGGTTTGTCCTTATCTGCTCTTGGCCCTCTTAGCTCACCAGGTGACATGCCCATATTCTTCACTGTTGAGCTGATGTATAGCAGCTGTATTAGGTCTTGCTAGAACAATCTGATTTAAGAAATATTTATCAGCGAGGTCCTCTTTTCTCTCTTGTTATTTATCTGTGTACTCACCATTTTCTCTCAAACATTAAGATCTCCTATTAACCATATCTGTTGGTCACTGTGATAGTAATTAAGAAGGTTTCTGAGAACTCACTACCAATGTTTGCCGCTTTGTGATCCTCCTTTCTCTTTGTGATGCTTGGTGTCAGTCTCTGATCATCTACAACAGGCAGCTGATTGCATTGGACTTTTCAGACACACACTGGTTACTGCAAATTTTGACCTCCAGGTTGTCTTTTGGGAAAGAGATTACAACTGAACCAATTGGTGCCATTCCCCTATTATTTCTAATGGCAGTCAGCTGCCTATTTTAATCAAGATGTACTGAGATACAGGCTACACTATGAATAATTTTACTGTGAATAACTCTTCAAGGTGAGTTAGCATTTAGCTGTCGTTAATGACACTTGTTAGTGAAGTATTTTCCAAGACTGTTTCCCCATCATGTGTTCTCAATTTCTGCAAAAGGTTTGGCAATACCTAACAGCTGTCTTTCATTGTCCATGAACATGGTAGTTAGTGATGGTTGTGGTCAAGATCTCTGCAAAGAAACACAGAGCTGACCAAAGCAGTGTATCAAAAATAAGGCTGAACAACATCTACATTTTCCCTTTCTCTTCAATATTTTAAATAGGATGATCCAGTATGAGGGATGCACAGCAGTTTTTCAGTCCCACTGATTTACTTTAACAAAAACTTTCCTCTCTGATCTCACAAGAATTGAAACAAAATAAACTTAAAACTGAGCAATTAATTTCTGTTTGGAATGAATGCTCAACTTTAGGTGCCATGATAAAAAGACATAGTGGAGAACAAACGGCAATAATTGAGATCTAGGTAGTAGCTACATAGGTAGCATCCAACTATATTTAATGGATACTGGAAAACAACTTAAAAAAACTTAACAATTGTAGATGAGTGCAAGTTTCTGTGGTGGAAAGGGCACAAGGAAAGTCTAGCTTATCTGTACACTGTATATCTATTTTGTCCAAACAAAGCAATAAATGTATAAATAGAAATGACAGAGTAAGGCCTCTCCAACTTAGTGGAAAACCTCATTTTTTTTGCCATTCTTGCCACTTTTGTCTTCCTTTCTTGTATATATATATAATAAAAGAACCTGGTGGTTTTCAAGAGCTCTGTTACATAAGAAAAAAAAAATTTGAAAAATTGCGAGGAAATCACAAAAATCACATCTTGAAAAAGAAAGGGGAAGAAATTGTTTAAGGATGCATGAACTACGTGTGTTAAATAGTACATGCTGCTAAGCAATTTGAAAAAAGTTAATCAACATCCTTTGAGCATAAGCTCAACACAATTCACAGCCCACAGCTGTGACTCAGAAGGAAAGTTCACTATTAAAATGTCAACCTTGTCATTTACTCCTTTTGGCATTTACTTAATTCTTGGAGGAAAACTTTGTTCATTAGTGCTGGGGATTTTTTTCTTGGTAGCAGTTGTGCTCCAGCGAACACTTCTATTTGCATTCAGTCCTGAAATTTGGACTCTCTTAAGCAGAGCTTACATGTGATCCTGTGCTGTGTTTAATATTTGACTCTCTGCAGCTTTGTGTGTGTACATAACCACAGCACTGCATGGCAAATGATTACGTTAAAAACAAATACCCAGGAGAGTTTTTACAGCAATTAGAAAAAGGAATGGAGCAGAAGACAATAAAATGAGCTTGGAACTTAATTACCTTCTAAAAGAGTCTTCAGGAACACATACATCTAAGACTTGAACACTAAATACATAACAAGTAGGATCATATATTAAAGGCTGGTGTACACACTATTTTCCAGTTGACCAGGCAACTGTCAATGGTGCAGATAAAGCCAAGAAGAGAAAGCTATCAAAAATTGCCTTTTCCTCTTTCCAAAAGGAGCCTCTGCTTGTGCTGAAAAGCTGTTCAGGGGCTATTGAATTCTCACTATGGATATTCACAGTAAAGGGGAGTCCCTTAAATAATTTTGTCATCTTCTCTGAGAGCCAGAGCAGAGGTTGGTGGTCCTGTGGTATGTACAGATCCCTCAAGAGCCATGGAGATTAGGGGAGCAAATTTAAACTATTCCCTGGAGTAGCAAATTGCAGTAGAGAGATATGGGGATTCTCACAGTATTCTCAAACTTCCTTGCAAAGAAATTTCCATAGGCCTGGGTGGTATGAGTTACTCACACATGTTTTACTCCTAAAAAATGTCAGGAGTATGCTTCCGGGAAGGAATGAGCCCTGTGATTATGCTTCTGTTATCTGAATTGGACAAGAAATGTCATGCTCAAAGGAGCAGTGCATTTTTTCTATAAGCCTGATTGTGAGTGACACCCATTACTCACCTTTCAGATGAGCAGATAATTGAAAATGTGCTCTTCTATCATGTCTGACCGGGCCTCTGAGGACATCTCTATTATCTCTCTATTATATCCTTCAGGGAGAATGGAGCTGCTTCTTTAATACTCCATCTCCGGCTTTCACTCACTGTGATGAGCTTCTCAGACATGTTGCTCTCCTGTGTGAGGAACTGCTCTTCAGTGCTCAGCATCCCCTCATAGCTGCCAGCAGAGTAAGGGGCTGCTCCCTGTGGGCAGTGTTCTCATAGTCCATCCCAAAACATTTTCCTGGGACACACAACAGCTCATGTAAGTTAACATCACTCCACTGACTCCACTGTACAATGGACCTGCAGTGGCTGGCATCAGTCTGTCCTGCCCTTTGCTGTTTTGCTCCACGGGCCTCTGTCCTGCCCTTTGCTATCTTGCTCCACGGGCCTCTGTATCTCCTTTCATCCACAGCACATTCACCTGTCCTTTGCTATTATTTCTTTCCCAGTGCTTGCCATCTTCTCTTCTCCATAGTCTCCATTCTCCACTGTGTTTTTACCTGCACCCTGACCAGCTCTTAGCTCTGGTTGCACAGGTGGGAATCCCTTCACAATCATCATAGCCCAACCCAGCTGACTGTGCTGAGATTGCTGATTTTATCAGCTTGAACCTCCCTTCTGATCTCATCTGGGCATAAAAAGTGTCAGGGAGCTGGGAGCTCATGGCTCCTGGGAAGTTGTTCAGAGCAAGCTTCTAGGAGGGCAGGCAATAGAGGTTCCTGTTCCTGTGAGTTTTCCACCTCTGTCACATGAGAGCTGGGCTTACTTCCTGCAGAGAGAGAACCACTTCTGGGAGACCTCACTTGCCCCTGCTCTGGTCCTGATTTACACTGAGTTGAAGGCAGCAATCCTGTGTATGTGAAAAAGAGACAGATGCTTTGAACTGAGGGCTGAACCACTTACACAGAGAAGAAGCAAGATGGTTTTCATCTTGTTTCTTATAGCCACACTGTGTGCTGAACTGGGGTACCTTTAATTTGTAATTAGAACTCACTGGTTTCACAAGGTACGTGTAAGCTCTGCTGTGTCAGCAACTACTGGCAGCCTTACAAGGTTACCCTCAATATTGGAAAAACTCTGGGGAACCAATAGTACTTAAACTGTTTGTAGGATTTCAGTAAATAGGACATTTAGGACATTACTCTGCACCTCAGAAACAATTTATAATCTGAGGCAGGTGCTTGCCTGCTTGTATGTGAAAAATAATCTCTCACTTTGACTCCGAGAAATATCTGTGTGCTAATACCTTTATAATGGACATATCTTACTCAGTTTTGGTGTTGTGGTGGTTTTTGGTGGTTTTTTTTTTTAACAAAAAGGGCTGATGAAAAGAAATAGACTGAGTTTCATCAAAAGAGCTTCCAAAAATCTACCCCTAGACTAATCTATATTTCATTAGATGAAGTACATAAGAGGCTGTATCCCTTTTGATTTACGAGCAAAAGTTTTATGAGAAATATGAGCTGTATAATGTAGCTGATCCATCATTCAGAATAAGTACTATTAATCCTAGACAAAATCAAAATTCTCCTGGGTTGCTATCCAATGATACATGAGATAATTTTCCAGAGGTCCCAGAGCAATACAACATGGCTAAACTGGCCTTCAGACCAAGTGTTATGCTAGAATTTGTGATTCCTTGGAAAAGGATCATTAATATCAATTTTGACCTGAATTAATATACTCAAAGGATGACAACACACTTTGGCCTGAGATTTGTGTACAGCAACAGAGAAGAAGAGAAGGACTTAAAAGGACCTGACTAAAGTTTTGTGTTCTTGCATGCTGTAACTAAGCCATTAGGTGGTGTCGTTTCTTTCCAGCCCTTTCAGTTATTTAGAACACAATGTTACAGCAACACACTTATTATTTTCAGAGCAATGTACAGTGTGTAAGGAAGTCACTCCACTGCAGAGAGCTGGCTTATGATCCTGTGTTCAGGCTCTGTGAGGCTGGTTGTGCATCCCCTTAATACCCACTGCTGACCAAGGCTTTCATTTATTTTCCTCGTGGTTGATTTTCAATCAGGAAAAGAAAAGCTGTGATCAAAATCCCAGAAGAGGAGTGAGAGTCATTCCTGAAATTCAGCCCTACCTCCTATACTGGTTTCTCTTAGCAAGAGAATTCTGGTAGCATTAAGCAGGTCACTTAATCTCTATATACATCAGAGATTGGTAGGAGCATTTGTAAAATGAGTATGACAATGGTCCCAAAGGGCTTTGACATGAAAAAAATGTTGTAAGAAAGCTTGTAAAAGCACTTAAAAATGTATGCAAGATCTGACCAGCAAATGGCTGTTTAATGGTGATCCTCATTGCCCAGAGCTTCAAGATCAAGGAGAAAAGGCAGAATATGAGCAGATAGGGTACACTGGCAAAATGAGGAAAAGGTGAACTTGTGACTTTTGCATGGATTCATTGTAAAAACCAGGGACAATTGAGATGTTTTGAGTCATGAAGGATCTGTGAGGTCTTGGATTTGCCCAGTTCAAAATCTCCCACCACAGCCAGATGGTCCAAATCTAATGAAATGAAAATATACCACTTTTCTAGCTTCTGATCTCTCTTGCACAGAGGACATGGTCCTATCATACCATCTGTTCTGAAAACATTTTAAAAAATCCTTGGGATCTTCATATCAACTGCTTCTTGACAGACTTCCTTGTTGCATTGTGTCTGCTTTCTCATTGCATCCCACCTCACAGAGCATGGTTGGGTTTTATCTTGTCTTTATATGTAAGGAACTTCATCCATTTGCAGCAACAGTCCTAGACAACTAATATAGCTTTCCTAGACAACTAATATAGCTATATATTTAGCAAAGAAATTACCCATCTTTTATGAGAGTTTTCTTGTAAATGTAAAAGAGTATGAATATTTAATGTCATTGTAGTTGTTGAAAGGAGAAGACTCTTTCTGTAGTAGTTCTGGTTGCACCTTCAGAATCAGGTCCTTGGAGACAATAATTTTTTTGCCTCTTGTAAATGTTGAACATAGTAGTTCACTTATTTTCAATTATAACCTCCTTTATTATTCTTGAAAAAGATAAAGCTCAGAGAAAATAGTAACTCTCTGAAACTGTAGAACGCTTTAAGAAATTAGTAATTTTCCCATGTTCTCAAGGATCATGCTATTTGCTAAAGCCATTTTTTCTCATGCTCTCTCTGGGGAGTTAGTATTGTAACTTTTGGTGTTTAACCAGGTTACTAGAATTGCAGAATATGTAGAAATATTAGAAAATATGTAGAAAACAGGCCTTAGCTAGATGTTGCTTGCCCTACTCAGAAACATGGGCTAATAAAATCACAGATGATGCCGGAAAGACCTTGAGGTCTGTTCTATAAAGCTTACCTTTTTGCTGCAGTTATTTCCTCTTTCAGAAAATTTTCCTAGCAGATTTCTCCTTATTTCCCTGCACATTCCCTTCAGATTATGCCTTAGCAGATCTTGCTGCTGGCTATGACCTCCAAGCAATTACTATCTCGATTTTAAATTCTAAACACAGAAAAATTATAAGAGATAGGAAGTGGGGGAGGAAAGGAGGTTGTGGCCTCTATAGTGTTTCTCCGAGTATCCTGAACTTTTCCTTCTCCCTTAAATTGGTGATTTGGCACTTACAGGGCTGCTCCCACCTTCAAAGCATGAACTTCTAGAGAAAACAGAATGTTGTAATGAAGATGAAGAATATATGAAGATGAAGAGTGCAGAAAGATAGGGGCCTTACTGTGAGAGTAAATGGTGACCAGAAAAGCCTACACTTTGCTATTTTGTAGACACTTTAATTTTGCTGTTTTTCTTCCCTTTGCTAAAATTAAAAAAATATAAACCCAGCAAAGTTGGGTATCTTGCACACAGCATCTCATGTCTATATATATCAGGTAGTCTTAATCTGACAGAAATAAAAAAAAAAATACAATAAAGCTGTACACATTCGAACTATGCGCCAAGACTCCCTTAAAAGCCAGAATATGATTATAATTTCAGGATGTGATTAATACCATTTTAAAATGAATATCTGCTGTCAATCACATGAATTGTGTCCTAAAAGTACCTGTTGCCATTTGCTGTTTGTAAGAGAAGCCAGGGAGAATAGTTCAGTTGCAGACATCCCTGTATTGCTGACTTCAGAAAATCTGGTTCCAACCAACACAGCACTTGAAGGGATAAACTCAAACTACCTTCCTGATCACTAGTGTTTTTTTATACTTCCAGAACCAAGCAATTTTGTACTACTGCTGCTGTACTATTAATGATTGTTATCAACTAGACAATTACACAAGAGGCAGCCCCATTTTAATGCTGGCTAAATTGACCTCTCTTAATTGGTTTCCTTATTATGCTGCAATATCTTGTGGGTTCCTTTGGGTTGAGAGTCATTAGATACATCCAAGCTATTATTGTTTTATTGCAATTTTCCCTCATAATTCTAATTTTTTCCACAGGTTTCCTCATTTTAATATTTGTCATAGTCACTTCTGAGCAGCTGCTTTCAGTGCAACTTCCAGCTTTGATTTACCCAGCCTATTAGTACTCAGAACACATTAATTAGTGATGCAAAAGATGGTTAGGACAGATATGTTCTCTCCCAGTGGAGTGCTAGATCTATTTCTCCACTTCTGCTGCTCATTAACATAATTATTTAAAAAAATTGTGTTGGGATGAGGTCTCCTTCCCTCCACTGAGGCAGCTTGTGCTGCCCACCCTCCCACCACTGTTAAGTGCCTGTACTGGAGGTAGGAACTGAAGCCTTCAGGTAGAAAGTTTGAAGCCCCTTTGTCCCCCTGATGCAAGATCCAGTTGTTCAAGAGCGCTTATTACTTCTGGGCCTTGGCTGAATGGGCCCACCCCAGCTCATCCCAAGGCACCAATATCCCACCTAAAAGGCCAGGACTAGGTAATTTTTCACTGCCTCCTGTCCTCGGCCTCTGCTTCCTTTCTCCCTCTTCCATGTTCTACTCATCTTCTGGATATCTGGGTCTCCTTTTTGTTTGACTTTGCTATTACTGTTTTCTTTGTCGTTTATTTAGGTAGGACTGCTGATGGCCACAAAGATGGGTGGTAAATGGGGTGTGACAGGTAATAGCTGTGTAGCCCGAGGGCCTTACTCTGTAAAAGTAATGCATCCATACCCAAGCAAACAAAGAAAGAGAGGAAAAACCAGCCAGATCAGTCTCAGACTGGGGAGGAGTGCATTGCACTGGACATGCTTTTTGGAATATAAGGATTTGAAAGCCTTTGCTGAGGCACTAAGAAATGTGACCAACAGCAAGGGAAAGGTCATTTCAGATGCTGGGAAAGTACTAAATACGGTTTTCCTTCTTTTCTTTAGTCCCCCTTTTGCAGCTGCATTCGCAGAAAGTAGGTGGGCAGGGATGGAGAGTTCATTGCCGGAACAGCCATTCCTTCTGGAGAGGTCCCCTCTGCAGAGCCAGGCTGGACCAGGGAGAGTCCATTCTCCTGTGTGCAAGAGTATTCCTCTGATACAACATTGCCTCTAAGTCTAGGTGACACTTAAGCATCCCAGGGCCTGGCCATGTGTCACTGGTGGAAAAATACACCTGTTCATTCACTCTTAATGATCAATTAATTTCTAATCATAGTTTGTGGACAGCTGTATAAGTAACAGCATTCTGTCGGCAAATGCTATTTGAGAGAAACTAAATTGAATCATGGCCATGGATGTGTCAAAATATGTACAAAAAAAAATAGTTAGATAAAAGTTATAATATTTCAGTTATGACTTTATTATTGTTCTCATTTATTTCAGAGGCAACTGAAACAAAAGAAAACAAAATATTTAAGAACAGTCAAAGTGAAAGGTATTTTTTTTCTTTTGTGATGTACAATGAATCCAAGTGCCAGTGCCTTGAACTTCCCCTCAGAATAAGAAATCTGAACTTCACTAGCCTGAATTATAATACTAATATCCCTTCCTAATAAGGGAATAATAAGCTTGGCTTCCTCATCTATGTTGGACAGCAAATGAGAGCCAGACTTCCTAGTGCAGGATCTGCACACAGAGAAGGAAGAGGGCCATTTCTAATGAGGTATCATATACTCTCTCTCCTACTCTGTGTTACACTTTTTTAGCCCAATATCATAATTAAAATCCATTTTGCCTGTACTTTTAAATACAGCTTCATTCTAGGAATAGCAGGAAGAAGACTGTATTTGTCTAGGATGTGTTCTCCCTTGCCAAATATAAAAACTATCAAAACAAAATGTAGCAATTTGTCTTTCATTTAATGATGAACGTTTTGCTCTGATATTTGTTCACATTTCCAGAACTATCTTAATTAAACTGCTGTAATCCATGTTTTCATACCAAACATGGTAGTTTTTTTGTTCAAGAGACACAGAGCTGGAACATTTTGATGCTTCTGAAGTGAGAGTGTATATGAAAATTATTTCATAAATTTTGGAGGCACATGAAGAGAAATAATTGTGTTTTATGTAGAATTAATTCCCTTGGAAAATGCTGCTGTGAAAAAAATCACAGTAGTCTATAAATCACTGTGACATTCTCTGTTGTTCGACAGTTACTGGCTAGAAAACTTAAATTCAAATTGCAAAATAAAGATGTGAAACAAAGTCCATCACAATGACAGGAAAATTTCCATTTTCTTTTCTAGTTTTAAGAGGGTTGTCCAGATCAAACCTTACAAACCTAATCAAGGTGGGAATGATGGTAAAAATGCTCCTGTGTGTTTTGCAATGTTCTTCAGTCTCAACTCCAGCATCTGGTTGTCATCTACCCTCTTTCAGCTATCTGAGTCACCCAGCTTTAATATTGTCATGGCTAATTAGTGAATCCTGCCTCACGCAAAGATAGCTGTGATGGATTTGTATGGGTGAAATGTGCAATTATTGTGTGATCCTGTGCTGATATTGCTGTATCTGCCAGAATCTTTCTTGTAAATGTACATCCTTATCATCTTGGAATTACCATTCTCCTCGTTGCTGTCCTTAAGGTGAACAGGTGAGCCTTTTTTTGACAGAAACTAAAATAGCCTCTCCACGTAAAAACTTGAGCATTGTTGATAATCACATATTTATTTACTAGAAAAGCTTTCATTATTTTTCGATTTTCTGTGGTCTAGGTTTAATGACTGGTTGATGATATAAGAACAGCTAGCCATGTATCTGCCCTGAGGAAAAACTGAGGAAGTTTTCAGAGATGTACACTGCCCTTTGCAAGGCAGATGACATTTTGATTTTTAAAGTGTTTTTGAGCATACAGTGTTTCCCCATATAAACTGCAAAGGGGAGTATGAGGAGTCTCTATTTATTCCCCACGGTCACAAACTAGGGTGCAGCTCTCTCCTGATAATCTCTGGGAAATGATGCTGTGCTCCCTTTTCCCAAGAAAAGGAATGTGCTCCATCAAGCCTGGCCTTGAACATTTGCAGGGTTGGGGAATCTACAGCTCCTCTGGACACCCTATGACAGTGTCTCACCACTCATACAGTAAAGCATTTTGTCCCAGTATAAAATTTAAACTTATCCTGTTTCAGTGTAAAGTTTTGCAATAACCCACTTTTTCTGTTGGTGAAACTGCCACAACCAAGCTCCTCAGTACTGCTGCAGCCTGTAGGTCCAACCACCCTATTTCACCCATGTGTCAATACTGAAAGTAAAAGGTTGAGTCTCAGTTCATAGAAGGAACCAGAGCAGGAAATCAGCTCTGTTGTACATGTGGAACACACCAAGAAACTGGGAAGGTCTGTGTACACCTACAGCACAGCACAGTGTTGCTTCTGCACAAAAAAAACATCAGGTAACTGTTTTACTTCAGTGCTGCTCTATTAACCTGATCCGCAAACCACAGCAGAGCTAACCAGCTTGGATTTGGTGCCTTACACTGTCACAAAGCCAGTTCTAGCTACTGGGTCCTTTTCCTGCATTCCCCTGTGTGCTGCAGATACACTCCAGCAGCAGTTCCCACTTCCACCCCCTCTGCTTCAACCGTGACACTCCAGCCTCACCATCACCTGCATCCTGGCTAAGCAAGCTTGTACCAGTTTGCACCCCCAACTCAAAAGAGTGCACTTGTGGGAAAACTGACTTACCCAGAGTTAAAGGGTCAGTGACTGTCCTTATTTGCACACTCTCCATTTATCCATTACATTCTTATTAGAGTGGCTACTGTGACAGCTGGAGAAATATGAAGTCCCTTTAACCTCTTTAATCAAGTTCTGGTGCAGTATCAGTATGGTCCAACAGATCTCTTTGAAGCTTTTAATTTTCATGCTCTTTTCATCTACTTTCTGGGCATGGGCTGAGAGAAGAATTTCTCATGTCTCCACAGAGGTAAGCTGGAATTAGACTGTTAGTGATGATCTTGCGATTGCTCTGGCAATATAATTTAGGCGGTCATCAGTCTATAATGAAGTCTTGGATCCCTTCTGGCATTTTCATTTGTGATGGCTGAGTGCTTTGCCTCCTTTTTTTGCTGTGTGATTTTCAGATAATTGTTCCAACTTACACATAATTATATTAGATCTGCTATTTAAGTGCCGTATAGTGCTTGGAGTTTTTTTTTAAAGCCTGCTGCTGTTATCAAACTTAAAAGAACATGGAAATGTGAGATTTTCACAGCAAAAGTGGACTTCCAGTCTAAGTTGCCTTTTTATACCTTACTCACTCTGTAACCCAAAGCACCAAGTGCACAGTTATGTACCACCCACAGCCCTGAAATCCTGCTGCAGCCAAAGTTTAGCAGGAGAGACTGAAGTAGGAGGATAAACACTTGACCTCTCTTTTCTTAGCTCTTATTACTTATACTCAGGTAACCAAACTTTAAGCTGAAGAGATGGGTGTCAGTGAAGTAACTTTACTGAAAGTAACCACTTTGGGGCTTGAAAGATGTTACCTTGTCTTTTGAAAGCACTTAATCTCACAAATGGTTTTGGATTGAGCTCTGCTCATGAATCTTTGTGGCACAAAGACAATGCATTTAAGCTACTAGAACAATGCTTAACTTCTCTTGAACTTACAGGTGCTTCCGACTTGCCTGGTGCTCAACTCTTACTTCAAGCATTACAGATTAATTTGCAGAAACAGACTTTCCCCTGAGTGGAGGTTGTTGCTTGGTTTTTTTTAATTATTTCTTCTTTTGTCAATTCCTATGTTTTAAAAATATATTGTGATTTATGTGCTTCTGAGTATATATAATTTCCTTAAACAGATAGTATTCTCCAAGTGCAGTTTCATTCTTTGAATTTCCCTGTGTGCCTTTTCCTGGGCACCAAAACAAGACAGAAAGCCAACAAGCCTAGCAGGGTCTGAGTGAGCGTTTGTTTAGTTTTAACACCCAGCACTCTGAATTGCTTATCAAGGACTGAGGTCTCAGCCTGTGTGGGATTAGGTAAATATGATTTTAAAATATTCAGAATGAGCTATGGGTGAAATATATAAGTACTTTACAATTTATCTGTTGGAGGAAGCAGGATAAGAGGTGATGGTTCTTCTTTAGGTTTTGAATGATTGCAGTAAAATTGGGCATGCACTAAACACATAATTTTAGATAGGCCTGATGAATGTGTTAATAAAAGTGTCTGATGTGTCTCTTGCTTAGACCCCATTTTCAGTTGGTTTTTTTGTTGCCAGAATTTCACCATCTGAAGTGAAGCTCTGCCTGTCATGTCTACTCAGGTGGAATCACAAACAAGTTTTGTTTCTCCTTTTGATTGGCATACAATTTGTCTTGAGAATATGCCATTTATTCTTCTGATGAAGTCTTCAAGTCTTAGCACTTGCATCTTGTAGAAAAACAAGCTTGTATGTGCTCAAGAGGCACTTGCTACGCTTTGATTTCTCCTTGCTGTTTTCAAGTGTAGATGCTTAGACTCTAAAGCAATCTCTGTGCCATCAGTGCTTTTAAATGGACTATAAATATTGCATAAAGTGACCAAGGACCTCTAGCACTGCGTAGATGGGAACAGAGCTTTGGTCTGGAATGCTCTTTCTGAACTGAGGAAATTTTGGCCTAATCTTCGTACCCTATTCCTCATGCAAACCTAAATGATGGGGTAGCACTGTGGTCTGACTTCCAAGGCTTTAAAAAGCTCAGTTCCTATTGATGAGAGTTGTTCTAATGAATACAGTCCTTTGCAGTGTCTTTGATGCCTGTCTGATGATCAAAGTAGCAGGGTGAAAGAAACTGCAAAGCATATGGCCAATTTCTTTTTTCATATGTAAAAGTGGGGAAAAGATCTGTGGGAGGAGCTGTACTGTCAAAATTCCTCAAAAGTCAATGCAAGAGGCTTTAGGATTGCTCTCCCACTGCAGCAGTGTTAAGCTATATGAATAGCACTGTGATCTACCCTAATAAAAATAAAAGAAACCTTCACATATCTATACATTTTCCTTCAAATATTACGAAACTTAATTTGAAATACTCTACTTCCGCAAAACTAACAAAATTTGAATGTCTTATTTCCACCCCCTCCTCTGCCTATCTACAACTGATGCTCTCACTGTGACCACCACTACATTTTCTTCAGTAGAATTAATGACATTTTTTGTGTTTGCAGCCAGAGGAATCTCTATGGTACAAGGGAACAGTTTGTTTCAAAATCTCACAAAAGTTGTTATAGAAATTGCTCATGGAATGCAAGGAGAACTTCATATGAGATAGAGAAGGAACTTCTCAGTGGTCAATAGCTTAGGGGATAGTGCAGTCTCTCCAAATTAAACTCTTTGTTTGATTTTGAAATAGCTTTCACGTGTGAAGGAGGGAATTAGCCATCTCCCTTCAAAATAATTGATCACTGGCCACTTGCTGTTCCAGCTGTCACGAACTGTCCTCTGTTTTGGCTTAAAAACAAAACTTATCTGGTTTTGGACTGCTGGAGCTTAAAAAGTAATGATCCAGATGAATAACCTCTTGGTTTTTCACTGCCATGGAAGCAGCATTAGTCATTCACTGGTGCCAGATATCATAGTTAGCCCCATAATTTTGGCATGCTAGTCACTGAAGAGGACTTCAGGGCTCTTCCATGGATCATTAGGGCTGTAGCACACAGTGACAATTTACCTAAAACAATTTTCTGCCATCCTTAGCTCATATTTGGGTAAAATTTGAGCTCAGAGAATTGTGAAGTAGGTAGGAGTTTCAGTGCCAATATTACAGGACTGTCAATGAAGGAGATGGAGAGTTCCCCCACTTTGTAGATCTTGCTGTGACCAGCCTAAGGCATCCTTCTTATAGGTTCTGCTAATACTTCCCACTGTCTGGGCTTGTCTGCTGAGGCCATAAATATTCAAAGTGGCAACATGATGCTTGAACGCTAAATAGTCCTGCTTCAGTGAGACAAAAGTAGCTATTTTCTATGGTGTTGTCAGAGAGAAGCAATGTATAAAGCATGTGAAAATAAGACTCGACAAGAGCAGGTAAGAATCAACTGCTAGTTCATGAAGCACACAGCAAGTATCCTTTGTTTCCCTTTGCACAAATCACCCTGATAATCTAGTATTAAGACAAATGAGTTTATCTGATAATTAGAGAAGATTTAAATAATTAAATGTGGTTTGGAAGTAATTAACTCTGTGCTCCAGAAAATCACACACAATGGAAAGAAGAAGTAAAGACCATTTTCCAAGTGGTCTTCCATATGTAGGTGAAGTTGATGGCTGTGAATATATACCCAAGGAGATGGGCTCCAAGAAAGTAGAGTCTAGCAGCCGTGAGGATACTATAAATCATTACTTCAGTTCCTCTATGTTTTGTCTAGATTTTCCCTTGTTTGAGGGAAAACTATTTTTAAGGCTCTTAAAAGAGGAGTGGGATGGCAATAGAGTATTCCTTCATTGCTCAGTACCTAGTCCTAGTTTCTGCCATAGCTGTTTTTGTTCATGCTTTTTCAGATTACTTTTCTTGTTTACTAAATGTTATTTCAGCATGTTTCTTTGTTCTGTGTTTGGGACAATTTGTCTTAAACCTGAGCTTCCCTCAGAGCAGTGGGAGCAGCTGCAGCAGAGCTCAGCAGCAGCTGGCTGCTCCAATGTTCACCCATCTTCCCAGCAAGATTTTGAAGGTACAGAGGTGTTGTTGTCAGTATCCCACCTAGCAGACAAGAAGGCCAGTTGGGTTACATCTGCAGGGTGGTTGTTGGAGGCTCAATTAGATACACTCTGAGGTTAAATTCCTCAGCCTACAGGGGACCTTGCAGCCAAATTCTTTGATGCTAGTGAAGGTCACTGACATTGTTGGCAGTAGCACAGGTTGCCTTCTGCAGGGCTGAACCCTTGCTTCTTCATTATTGAAGACACTGCCAGCAGTGGGAAGGGGTATTTTATCAAGTCCAAGCTCTTCCCCTTCAGTCCACACACTTTGGCAACCTCTGTGCTTCAGCAAAGAGGAAAATCAACTCTGGTACTCAAGAAGATGTTAAAATAAAAATCAACACCATGCAATTATCGGCAGCTCCAGCCCAACAGCCAGAATCCTGCCCCGCATCAAAAGCAATATCATGGAGCCCAACATTGGAACATTAGTGCAAGCTTAATATTGTTCCTTTGAACTTAGGTTGTTTTCAGCTTGCTCTGTTATTATTTCCTGTATTGTTTGTTTTACTAAGGAGACAACAGGAAGATAAAAAACAGTTTGCCCTGTTTTTCATAAGCAGCACAGCTTACCAGTTCTGACAGAGGTATTGCAGGCAGCAGGAATATCCTTCCTCTTGCTGCAGCCAAAATGTAACAACTGGTCTATCTCTGCCTTAGCTTTCATTACATTTTGTGCCCTTACTTTGACCAAAACCTCATTGCTCTATAACTTCCTTTTCCAAAGGCAAGAGACCTTTCTATTTCCACATTAAATTGTTAAATATGTGCACATGTGTTGTTTGAATTTATTGTTTGACCTCCTTGATATTTTATATCTATGACCAATACTTTTATATATTTTTTAAAAAAAATTTTAAACACAGATCTTTCCTCCATCTTGTCTGGGTTTAATATACTTCTTATTCTTCTCTCTGAAATGATACACAAATCAAATTGTTTTCCTTTTTTCCCTCACAAACTACCTATTCCTCTGGCCCTCTTAACAGTACTGCTCTCCATCTCTTTAAGTTTCAAATAAAATCCTCAAATAACGATCAGAATTTTACCCATTTCTCCAGTTTTTGTGCCATACCTCTAGCATCTTTTTATGTCCTTCTCCACTAAGAAGCAGTTAAATCTAAGTGAAGAGCAGAAATATTTGCAGTTAGTCACTATATCAGTCTTTTCAGCATCAGATGGCTAAATTAGTTTCCCTTATTTCCAGTAATGCTTTGTCTTCAGTGAAGAACTTGCAGACCTACTTTCACATGTTCTTCCACTTAATATAAACTCATCTTCTTTGGGATTTTATTTTTAATGATTGAATTTTCTATAATGGTTTCAGCAATTACAGGACTAATAAGAATAACCCACAGTCTCTTGGTTCTATTGGCTATTTGGTGGAGAAATGTGCCACCCATCCCATCTAGAAGTAATTTACCCTTCTATTACCCATCACACTTATTCTACATCCTTTAAGTAGGATACAAAATTATTCATTAATGATATGATTATTAATAAAACTCTCCTCCTGATAGCACTGCCTGAGTATCTGTGAAAACCAGACCTCAAAATTAAATTAAGTAGTGGTTTCTCAGTCCAGTGAAACCTCTTTCATTTTTTTCCCAGTGAGCTTGAGACAGATTCTGTTGTGCCCATGCCATTGTTTCTACCTTTACACTTTTATGCTCAGTTCCTTTGTTGATGCACCCCACTGCCTTTAGCTTCATCTCTGTCCTTCTGCACGCTGCTTTTTCATGATACATCTGCTCTAAATGTGGCTGCTATTTTACCACACGCTGTTATTCCTTCCAGTGTCTGATTTCACATTCTGTTCCAATAGTTTGACCTTGCCCAGTCTGTTTGCCAGGCCTCCTGCGTAAGTGCATGATGGGGAAACAGTTTTTACCAGCCATGCTCAGCAATCCATCGGGGAGAAAAACAGCCCCTTAGAAGCTCTGTCAGCTGCTTGGCTGCTGTTTCTATCAGTGTGAGTTTCCTTCCTCATGCTCCATCTGTGCTTGCCAAGTTTTTCGTTACCTCATTTGTTACTCCTGAGAACCAAAATCACTCCCAGTTTCCCCCCTAATTTCTTTCTGTTCTAAACTCATTTCTGTGAGGCGTGCCAAGACTGTTTTGTAGGCATTCAGGATAAAAATGTCTATTATTCTGATTTTTCATCATGACTGGAAATATTCTTGGTGTCATTCACCTATGCTAACTTCAACTATTTCAAATTTAGTGTTTGGAGTTTGAACCAGTCGCACAGACATCCCTTATCTCTGATGCAGAGTGGGCACAACTGGTTGTGGATAGCATGGAGGTCTTTTATCCTTCATCTCTACTCTAATGTCCTCTTTATCAAGAGAGTTTCTCCAGTTAAACCTCATGTGTCTCTGTATAGGATGTCTATCCTTCTTGCCATGAGAGGAGTGAACAGACTTGTTTCTTCAGACTGTTGACCTGATTCAAACTTTTTGATATTTATGGTTATATTCTCACTAATTTTACTTATGTAAACCTGTCAATAATTTGATAAAGGACTAAAGAAATCTTTATTTATAGCTCTTGCTTCATCACTAAGTTGGGACATGTTCATGCCTCATCACTCTATACTTCAACAAAACCAGCATGTTAGATGGTAACGAGGTGCTACCTGGAGTTGTGAAGGGAAAAAACCTAGCACAGATACATGACTAAGCTCTGTGACAGTACATAAACTGCATCCTAGACTCATAATTACACGCACCTCTAAAATGTTGCCATGCATAGAGGTATCTTGAGTTTTCCTAAGCAACTAGACTTGAATCTCAGTTTATAACATGTATTAGTTGATGGGACACAAGCTTTTTCCAGCAGACCAGGAGCAGCTTGGTGCCCTGCTGCAAATCAGTCCTGTGGGTCCCTTCCACAGTCCTAGTACTGGAAGCATAATCTAAACATTTTATGTTCTTTCAGTGACTCAGAAACACTCCCTGAGTTTGACAACCTCTGCAGAGATTTTCTGCTCATAACATGCTCCCTGCAAAGAGAAGCAGCACCTGAGGGACTAGACCTGGTTTAAGAGAAATGCATTCCTGATTTCTGCTGTGGCTACATGCCATGGCTGAAGTGTTGGATTATTTTAGTGGACCTGGTTCTCAGAAATGGAAGAGAACAAATTTTTGCATAATTAGAGCATAAATTTACCTGGAATTTATTCACAGTTACTTGTGAGTAACAGTATCTAATCAAAAATTTCTCCTGGGACATGTCTGCACCAGTACTTTCAATTAGGGAGTCATTACAAAGCAAGCACACACATTTCTGAGGAACTCAGTTTTGTAGTAAACAGAGTTGGTGTTGCTTGCTGGCATTGCACATAAAACCCTTCTGAAATAAGCTGATTGCATAGGCGATATCAAAGTGAAGAAAGCAGAGCCCTTATGGGTCAATGCTTTATGTCAAAAATGTGGTTTTGACAATTTTTTTACTCCACTAACCTAGAAACCAGTGTAGACATTTTGTTATAGATAAATGGTGGTCACATGAGAAAGATTAACTCAGTGCTCAAGTCAAGCATTCTGTGAAAGGGTTGGGTAGTTTCCAATAGAGTTTTCAAACCATCTGAGATAGAAAAAGACATCTGATTAGATCATTCTGTCCTCACAGCATCAGCCTGAAGCTCAGACATAAATGTGATATGGTCTTGGTCTCTTTTCCTATAGTCTGCTGATTTCAAGCTCTTGCAGGAAATTCTCTATTTCAGTTTGAACTCTACTAGCATTTGCCTTCCTGAATATTTGATCATGATATTAGATTAAAAAAATAGTCTAATTTATGCTCGTCTGTCCCCAGAATGCTGATAGCTCAGTGCAGCATGCAGGAATTTATGTGCCACTAGATTTGATATATAAGAAGCATTTGTCCATTTAGCTTTCTGCGTTCCATAAGGCTATGGATTTCCTTGTTGTGTGTAGGAGCTGTCACCCTGGATCAGAGCTATGGTGATTCATTGGCTTAATGCTACTGGAGCCAGAAGTAACATTCACATGAGAATTTCAATTAAAACTCAGAAGAGATGTAAGATACACACTTTTAGAGGGGAGGGTGATTCATCATTGGGAAGGAACTAGCCTTGGAAGCAGCTAATTTTTAATTTGTGTTTGCAAATTAGAATTGGAAGTCTTTCTGGAAGATATGCTGTAGCCAAATACAGGTTATTGTGTTAATTACAAGGATAGCTGAGTGAAATCAGATGGCATATGCCTGAAGAATGGGCTACATGAAGAGACAGTTTTTTCAGTTAATTTGTCCCACATGCAAAAGAACAAAGTCCCTAAGAGCAGAAAAGACCATCTTTCATGGCAGAACAAAGACCTCTGACTTCTCCTTCTCCTCCAGTCTTCTGAAGTTGAGAAGGTTTCATGCTGCTGGCTTGGTGCTTCATTTTGACAGGGACCATTGGCACAGCACTGATTCAGTGCTGAAGGTATTAATTTCTGATGAGGGCCTGGGTTTAGAAAGTATAAGGCCTTCTGCAAAATCAGCATGTGTTTTGCATGGGAGAAAAAGGATGTGGCAGAAGGTATACATGAGGAGTAAGACTGGAATATCAAATTTGTAATTTTTGGTTTCTAGGAACTGTATTAGGAAAAGTGTTCTAGGAAGTGCAATCAGCTGGGGTTTGGTTTTTCTGGTGCATTTGAAATAGTCAGTAAATTTAGAATGCATTGCATCATACCCTGGGACATGATTGTGCATTGGAGCCACAAGTAGCACATCTTTGCTTCTCAAATTTTATTCATGCAGGACAAACCCAGTAGGTGCTCTTGTTTACAACCTTCTTTCTAAGACCATTGTGATCTCCTGCGGTTTTCCACGCTGGAAAGGGTCATATTTCATCTGTAGCAGTAAAATAAATACATATGTAAATCAGGACCTCATTTGCTGCTGAGGCACGACATCTGCAGGGTGATGTTTGTTCATGCTTTTTTTTTTTTTTTTTTTCTTTCTGGGATGGTATAGACACTTTTGTCTGAGTATAGTTTTTCTTTCATGTTTCCTGCTCTTGCCTTTAATTTATCCTTCAAGATTTACACTCTTGGACAGCTATCCAGAGACACCAAACTGCAAAGAGAAATCCCAGAGTCCTCCATGTGCTCTAGAGTTCAGGTCTGTAATAATAGGCAGGACTAATGGGAACTGAAGAAAAGATCAGCTGTTTGTAGCAGCTTGAAGCACATAGAGTTGCAAAAGTAACAGGTCTTGTCTCAATTGTTTACAGGCTTTGGCCAAAGTGGTAACAGCTAGCTGCCAAAAGCTTGCAAAATCAGCTTATAAAAGTACTCTACCAATAGTGTTGTGTTTCTCAAAGTTACTGAGTATTGTCCCACCAGGATGCAGGGTGGCTGCAGGGCTGTAGAGCCTGTGAAAGACAGCTTTGGCTGCAGTGGTGTGCTGTTATCTAACTTCACTACGCCAGATCCTAGGAGCAAAATCCAGCAAAGCGTGTTCACGGGTTCTGTGCTGCACATGAGGAGCCTGACAGCATTTCACGTCACCTTGCTTCATGTCTTTGCTCCAGACAATGCCAGAGTTCTCTTCAAGACAATGGCAAGATGTTGCTGCTGAGGATGATTCACAACCTTTTCCACAAGCAGCAGGTATGAGATATAACCCTACCCAAGTATTACAGCTTTACCTCTCCAGAACTTCCTTTGTGCTGCTCTCCATGACCGGCTGCACAAACTTTTAGCTTCATGCTGTAACAAAACCACTCAGCTTGGCTGAATTTGCAGCTTTCCAGGTACTTTGCACTGTGAAAGCATTCACAAAGAGGAATAATTTTGTCTGAGTGTCATGGAGGTGGGACATGAAGACTGAGTGGCAGGTGGTTGTGGTCATTCTGATCCACAGAGGGTTACATGGAGCCAGGATTCTTCTCTGGTCCATCATAATGAGTTTTACAGACACAGATTAGGGTGTGTGAGGAAAACAGTCAATATGTTGGGCATGTTCCCTCATTGCAGAATGCCTGGAAAGTTTTCTTGTCAGAAAACTTGCTTGAAATTGTACATTTATCTGGAGCTCAGACATCTGACCTAAAGTTTCAAGGAAGCCCTTCAGCCAAAGTGGCAGCTACAGGTCTGATTGATCTGAAGATACCCTTCTTTAGAAGATGATATGATGTTAGGGGTCTTCCCTCGGGATGATGAGACAAGCTGTTGCTGTTTCTTTTGACTACCATGTGAGATATCATGCTAGTAGGCTTCAGCTGAAGTCCCAGCAGGTTAATTTCTACCTTCACCCTGTAGGGTTCAAAGAGAGCCCTGGGAAGGGAAAGAGTGTTCCTTACCTCTCCTCGTGAATATGTGCCACTGGCTCAGTGCCTGGGCTGTGCAGGCCTGGCCTCACTTAAACAAGAATTAGAGCTCTATGAATTTTATCAAATATAGTTTGAAGTCAGTTGGAAGTCTGGTGACAAAGGACCTTCAATCTGGCAGTAGGATGAAGATCCCACTCCATCTAAGTACTTTAAATGTAGACCTTTTCTTGTGTCCTGGCTCTAAGTAGCCACTTCTCTGCACTGATTTTCTGTAGAGAGAAAAGTATTTGACCTCCTGTTGGGCTCTTGTTCTGAGTACTAAAAAGTTGGTGCTTAATAGCTGGTAATTTTGAGTGAGAGTAAAGTCTATTTAGCACTACAGGTGTTAAAATGTGAAAAATCAGACAGAAATCTAGTCAGGGTGACAGAATGACACATTCAAGAAGGACTCTGAAAATTTCTATGGTCAAGAAAAGGAAGACTACCTCAAAAAGCCTTGTTTCTAGTCCCTCTCTCTCACTGTTTTCCATGAACACTGAACTGGAGCAGGCAGCAATTCTCCCTGATGCATTTCCTTCACACTAACAGTGGTCTATGCATGTATGAATTTTGAAGACAGTTGGCTCTTATTGAATTACTGAGCTAGTCTATCAAACGATATCCTGACTTCACTGGAATTTCACATCCTGAGTTTGTTGGTTGTTATATCTTTTGTTACATTTTTCATAAGGCTGTCATGGCAACAGAGGGAGAATGTGATTTTCCTTCAAAACCTCTCTGTTTGTTATCCAGATGAAGGGATGGTGTGCCTCTGGTTATGACTGTAACCACCCTTATGAAACACCTTCCACAGGGGCATGTCTAAACAGGTATTTGCTCAGCTTCACTGGCTCATCTGTTTTCCCCTTCTGTGGACAAGCAAGAAAAGGCAATTTGTCTTCAATAGTTCAATAAATAAACTCCAAAACAGCAGGATTTTCTCTATGTGCTCTGCAGCACGGACATTCAGCACCTCGCCTCCAGCATGAAACTGCTCCTTGTCCCACTTGCTGCCCTTTCTGTCCCAAGCTATGAGAGCTGCAAGCAGTTAGGGAAACAAGGCTTCAAAATGAAAGGATGAATTGCTGCAGATTTGGGTCTGGAATATGTCAAATTAAAAAAGAGAGATAAACCACCCCTTCTGCCAAGCACTGCAATATATTTGCCTGTGATATTTTGTCTTTGCTCATGTGTTGCTTGTGGCAATTTGGCAGCTTATTCTTTAAGTCCTCACAGTCAGCTGCTTTATCCCTGATTTTTATGTTTTATTTTCCATTGACTAATTTCTTCTCCTAACTGCTTCTACCTCCTGTGTGGCTGAATCAATGCCTTTCCCTCTTTGGTAGCTAAACCTGAGATATTTGTATTGGTGTTAGCTGCACAAAACTACCAAGCTTCAAAAGATATTCACTGTACTAGTTTCTCTGTGAGTTATTAAAAACTGATCACAATCTTAATTTCTTTCATTTCCAGGCAGCCTTTTTATAGGACATGAACTTTAAAAGCTAGTTCTTAATGACGTGCTAGAGCCATGAGACGAGGATCTGGCTATTGTCGCATTCAATTTATTTTAAGATTTCACATTACTAGTCAGGAAACATAGGTGCAGATCATGAACTAGGAATTCCATTTTGCATGCTGATGCTCCCATGAGATTGTTTTTCTTTGTTGTATGCTTTGTTGTATTTAAAAGACATTTTGAAAATTCATGCACAGAAAAATTTTCCATTATCTTGGGGTAATTCAGATCCATCAGAGGATGTAAAATATGTCAATAACACATGAAAATTGCACTACATTAATTAATGCTAAATCTATCTATAATTCCCAAGGTATTGCTAGACAAACCTCATTATGGTAATGGGAACTGCATTTATTAAAAATGTTATCATTGTGGATTTCTGTTATGAAAGGATGCACTTGCAAGGACTGTGTTTCTTATTGTTAATTTGCACATGCAAAAATATGTGTAGCTCTTGGAAAGTTACATTGCCTTTTCAAATAAACTTCAGATGTTTGTATATAAGCAGCAATTTTTTGTGATAAACAGGTAATACCCTAGAGCTCTTCCAGAGTATTTATGCAAGACAGATAATTAACCAAGCAGAAATTTATTTTTCTTTAACGATTATTTGCAGCAATTTCAAGAACAAATCTCCATTCTTTTCTGACAGTTTTTAAATAAATTTCATTTTCCTTTGTTTCTTTCGGTTTCTGGTACTCAGGATTATGGCTTACTTCAGATTTTGAAATTTTTTTTAACTTCAATTCAATTAAACTAATATTCAGCTGTGATGCTTTTTGAATTATTTGCATTTTCTCTCTTTGGATTTTCTCTCTAATAATTTAATTTATACTGAATTTACAGCAATTGACACCTTCTGTCTTTAAAAATATCTTGTAATAATGTCTAGTATCAGTTCTATCTAGTAACAGGTTATAATATTCCTGTTACCACTTCTTCTGCAACCGTCTTGCAGAGTTTCTGTCACTTCTGTCTCAGAGTCACAATTTGCCTCTTGCTCCATGTACCAGGGTGGAGAAAAGGTGTGACTCACAGCTAGCAAGAAAAATGCTCTATGGGACAATGGCTTAAATGTGCTTTGGACTGCCTCCTACTCCCACCCTGTCTTGAGGCCATGGAGGGATTCAGTCTGCTCCTCTCATTTACATCACGGCATTCACTCATGCCTGTTTATGGGGGGTGAGATCAGAAATCCACATCCTGCAGAGCAGGGGAGCAAGGATAGCAGTCTAGTTTACTCCACTTGAACTTGGGAGTTCTGTTCTCCTGGACCACAAATTCATACCAAGAACTGATGCCAATTTTTTTCACACATCCCAAATTAAATAAATGTCAACCAGCCATCTTGGAGTGTGCAAACTGGAGTGGTGCTGACACCAACACCGCGTCACAGTCCAAGTTCACCCTGCAGAGTGGAGTCTCTTGCTATGCGCTACAGGATTTTAAAACAAGCTTTTAAAGAAATAGTGGGGGACTTGTACTGTGGGCAGCCAGCCATGATCACCACAGGCTGGGCATTCCATAGTGGAAATGCCTAACAAAGTCCTTGGACACTTCTGGACTTTTTGTCCCATGAGCCTTTGGATCTGCCTTCCCTGCTTTCACTGCAGTCCTTGTAGCTGATGGTACCTGGTACTTTATGTGTCCTACTTGACACAATCATATCCAAGGGGAGCAGGGAGAGACGGAAATTATTTAAGGCTGAAACAGAGAGGAAGGGTAAATTACAGCACAGTCAGAAAAGTCATGGCACAATATTGGCTGAAGACATGGGACTTAAGTACTGATGAAAAAGCAGCAGAGGGGGAAAAAACACCAACTTCTGAAAACAATGGGGAAAATAATCCCATGGGTTTTTGCCTTTCCAGACAGTAGGACAGAAGCAGCTCTGTTTTCTGTCTGCAGAGTGGGGATGTTGGCAGGGGAAAAGCACGGCAGGTGTGTTGTCATATTCCCCTCTGGGCTGAGCAACAAATGTTCATCTGAAATCTTACCGGTGCAAAGCAGAGTGAGAGTATGAAAAGGTGGGAGAGTGGCATTCCCAGTATTCTGAAAATATGTGCTGCAAATGAGCAACAGATGGAGCCTCCAGCATCAGCAGCCTTTTCAAGCAGGCTTGCTCACGTTGCAGGCTTGTCAGGTGTTTGAATGGTGGGAAAGGCTCTGATGATGAGGTTCCTAGTACCCACATGCAACTTAAGTTCCACTAACCATTACCCCAGAGCAATGAATTTCTGTTCTTTCCTGGCCTTTCCTAACACTGCATACATTCCTCATCCTACCATATACAAGAAGTTTTTTTGGGAAAAGGTGGATGAAGTGCCTGGATACATGAAGATACTTGCTAAGCTTTGACACTCCAGCTTTCCACTGGATCAATGTGTCTGTTGGTGACTGGAATCTGTGCCCTGGTGACAGATGGGAGCTGTAGGTTGATTGTCCAGCTAATGTTTAATATTCAGCAGCTAGTATCCCTCATCCTTGCTGCAGTTGTTTCTGCAGTGCAACAGATAGTAACCAGATGACAGTATGGAAGTGAATCTGTCTAGAAAATCCCACAAGCACCCAAATTACACGTGATGGGTGGAAATCAGAAACACTAAGGTCCTCCAGGCTCCGTGACAAAGTGCTTCTCCTACACACGATGATTTGCCCTCTTCACTAATAAAAAATTAATGGAACGGCCTACCATTTGCAAGGTCTCCTTCAGAGCCTGATAAAAGGATGACTTCAGCCAATTTATCACTCATATACTTTTTTTGGTTTTTGTCTTTCGTTTGTTTTGTTTTAATCTTTACAACATTGCTTGATTTACTGTCTCGCTTGCAGTTTATTCTTCTATTAATTCTCAGATAGAATGTCAATGGCTAAGATGCTATTTTAATGAACTATCAGTTCTAAAACACTGCAGACTTATGCCCTAATTAAACAGAAACATGATGCAGGGTTGTGAAATTGTTCTGTAAAGAACTGCCTACAGCTATAGCTGAAAACTGTTCCACAGGAATATTAAGGAGACAGCTCCTGTCTACAAGACATCTGCTGAAGTCAAAAGTAATAACAAAAATCAAGCACATTTGTGCTTTTACAGTTTAGAGTTTGCTTGTGTTGTGAGACAAATGACCCCTGACTGTGGCAGTGTGTGCTGGGGGGGAGTGGCAGGACTTGGTCGTGCTGCTGGCACTGGCACCAGCTCACCCCAGTGCTGCGAGGCTTGCTGTCACTGCATTGCTGTGCCGTGCCTGTCACCAGGCCATGTGTTTTCAGAGTTATTTCCTTTTTTTTGCCTGTGAGAATGAGCACTGCTGTGCCAAACAAAACAGAATGAACAATGATTTGGAGTGTTTGCTGAAACACAAATGTTCTTGCAGAGCCTGAAGTGGCAGTGTGGGACAGGCAACAGCAGATTATTGTTCAGATCAGTGATTTTCATAGCATATTTGAGACTGACCTGGAGGCTTCTTCTAGCTTGTAGAATCTCACAGTCTCCAAAAATATTCTATGGCTCTGTTCTGGTTCAGAGATGTTCTGTATGTGCTATGTTAGTCTTTAGAAATTATTTGAAAAGGGTCCAGAATCCTTCTTAGGGAATAGAAAAGGAAGTTATCCCAGGAGAGGAAACAGGACATAAGGATTGAAGACTTCACATCTGTGTGCTAAAATCAAATGGTGATCAGAAGGGTGGGGATTTGTTCATGGGATGCGACTGCCTTATCCACTTCAGAAGCTCATCCTGTCCCTGGGGCAACCTTGCCCATATGTCCAGCTTTGGTTTTTCTCAGATCAGATTGCGGGGAAGGGAAGGGTGAGAGTATGAGGATGGGAGAACAGAAGTAGTATCCCCTGAAGTTTCACATTGGTCCATGTGAAAAACCCATTATTTGATAGCTCTTATTCTGCTCTGTATGTGCACAGGCTGTGTGTGTGTCATCTAGGGGTTTGATCCAACTTTATCTGAACTTGTCACCCTGGTATCTTCCTATGGCCAGTAGAAAGGAAAAGGTACATCCAGAGCAAAATTTTCCTTGTCCAAAGACAGATGTTGAAGACAACAAACAGGAGTAGCAATCACTGAAATTTAAACTTAGAGGAATTGCATTCTTCATTTCTCAGTGATACAAACCTGGGGAACTTCTATTCTGCCTTTCTACACCATGCAATCAAAGAGCTGGGATATTCACCAGCAAGTACCCTGGATATTTGGAACATGTCTTGAGTTGCATGGATGGATGTTGGCTTTCCCAGCTTTTACAGAGATGGAGCAATTGAGAGGTGTTTTTAAAGCTTTTATTCTGTTATCAGTCTCGATGAAGGGTGAGACATAAGAGGTGTAAAACTCTATGCTATTCTATCAGAAGCCAACCTATTTCCTGGTTACAATACCTTATAAATAATTTTCAGCCTGTTAGCTTTTGCCACACAATCCTGATAATACTTCTAGCACCAACCATCTATATTTTTACCCTACATGGTCCTGCTACAATGCATCTTTCATAGTCCAAATTCTCTAAAATATCTGGTCTTTTTGCAAGGCCATATTTTGAAACTTGTTGAAACTAGTTTCTAGTCCAATCTCTGTCTCAGCAATGTCATCTCTATTTCATGGCCCTCCTACATCAGCACACCTTATCTCAGAGTTTGCATACAGATGTACAAGACTGTGAGGGCTTTCAGCCAGGTTTTGAGAATTCCTTACAAATCTGTTTCTCACAGATGGACATTTTTTTTTGAGGTGGTCATTTGAGGTGGTCATTCAGATTGCCAGGCTGTGTGTCCCCAGGCCATTTGGAATGACAAAGGGTGCCCGTCCAGGGGAGACAAAGTCTGTTCACCCTTTCCAGGTAAGGCTTTGTAACTGCCCAAGATGATCCTGCAGACACTGCAGTTATTGGAGCAGCTCTAAACCATCTTCTTACACCTATATACTCATTGCTTTTGGCATTTCTTGGCTTGAATGGATTGAAAAAGAATTGAAGTTTTCAGATTAATTTAATTTACATGAGAAAAAACGGTGAAGAAAAAGATTTTTCACTGTCCATGTGGTTCTGTACCAGCAAAACTGAATTCTGGAAACAGGATAACTCTCTTGCAAAGAAAGAAAGGCAAATATCTTCTCAAACACCTCATACCTTCTCAAAGGATTATATTTTTATCCTTTGTCCTTTATGAAAGACTTCAAAAGCAGTATGAATATATGTGAAGAAATGAAAAGTCAAGGCAAAATTAAGAAGGCATAAGCTCTCCCATTTCTGCATGTATTGCTGTCTCTGTCATGGTCAGGTGCACAGAGCACTACAGCAGCAGGGCCTGGGCACCCACAGGGTTTTGCTTTGAAGCCCTGGAGAAATTTGAATGTCCCCCTGTCCCTCCCTTGGGCTGCCTAGGTTCTCTGATCCCAGCTTGTAAGCCCACATGCAAAGGGTTCAGTTCCTGGTAACCAGGACAAAAGCTGGCAGCCCAGAGGCTTTCCCAAGCCATCACTTTGGTATTGTGCCTGACATAATTCTTAAAATGGCAGCTTGGCCATGTGACCTGTGGTTCTGGTTCCAAAAAGATTAGAGATGTGCTTGTGTATGCTTCCCCCCTCTAAGTTGTGTTCTTCTATAAACTTAAAATTGCATGTCAGCTGCCGTATAAGATGCATAATATTCAGGGACTTTCTCTTTTTTTTTTCTTTTTTTTTTTGTTTGGTGGTTCCCAGTGATGAGGACCACATTCTCTTTGCTCTCTGTTCTGATTAGGGGGAGTGTGTGATGGAGTTACCTGGGGAAAAGGCAAATGAGAGACAGACCTTCATCTCCTGCTTGACATTGCCTGCTCTGGTGTGTCCCACCTGCAAGGCCAGTCATCATAGCTCCACCAGATTCTGCACAGTTAAGCCAGAACTGCCTCAGCTGCTCTCTGGTCTCACATAAAAGATAAACTGAGTCCTTACAGACAGAGCCTGGCTTTTGCAGGCAGAGGCACAGAAATGAAGGGAGAAGGGAGGGTTCTCTGCAGCCTGCCAGCTAGCTGCCTCCTGTGCAGTCTCTCTTTACTGAATAGGAATAAATAGAAAAGGGCCCAGATGGGCTACTTATGATTGACAGGTGTCAGGATGTGTCTACAGCTTTGTCAGTCAAGCTGCTCCATATCAATTGAACAACTAAATGGTACAGGGTACCACTTGTTTTCCCAATCTGAAATGCTTATTATAATCAAGCCAGAAGATATAGATTCCAGTATTTAGCATTTTTATCCACAGCTAAATATGTGTCATAGAAATTCAGCCCTATTCTTAGTAAATTCTCTTGAGTAAAGTTTGGGTTCATATGTGTGAACAATAGTATGTGTGTGAAGTGTATTCATAAACTGCATGGCTATCATTCAGCATTTTTATTGTCTCTGAAGGTGATTCTGGGAAAAGAACTGCATTTTCAGATTCCATGCCTTTCCAAAATTTGCATGAACAAATAACCACTGCAACTCTCACTGTGTATATTTGTAATGTATAGTTGTAATGTATATTTGTAATGATTGCCATGTTGAGACCAACAACTATCTTTTAACTTAAACATAAAATGATGCCATTTTTGCAAGTGCTACTCAATGTTCAAAACTTTGTTTGTATCAAATGGTATTAACAAAAATCCATGTTTTATTAGGTATGGGTGGGTTTTTTGATTTTTTGTGTCTTTTGTTGTATTTGTTTGTTGGTTTGATTTTAATCATAATTAATTATTCCTCTGTGTTAGAAAATGTAGTTTTCCAGGTAGGTAACAGAAAAAATGTTGCCATATATATGTGATATATGACATTAGAAAGAGTGATCAGTGAGTTGAGGTAACTGTTGGTGAAGTCTGCAAAGACACTACCTAACTTTGATAAATTGATAGGAGACACTCACAAGTAATTATCCATGAGTAGCCCCTGGCTTTCTCTGTGTGTCACATTCAAGAGGACCAGGTCCTTTTCGTCTCCTCCAATATGTCCGTGTTGTATTTTTGCACATGGCTTTTTAATTCCTTCCATGAAGCAAAAAATAACCCCCATAGTTGCTAAATTGAGTCAAAGCTCTTTTCTAGGAAGGAAACACAGAATTTTCCTCTGTAGCCTCAGAAGGTCCCTTGCTGACCATATTCTCTGTTTGTGTGAGGTTATGTATGTTTTTGGTAGATGTTGCTTGTGCTCAGCAAGGTAAAAAAATGTTGTATTAAGAACTTGTTTCTTCATTCAAGTCTCAGGGCAAAAAACAAAATAAACATTATTTTTCTTGTGTACAGCCAGTTCACAGGAACTCCCCTGTGGAAACACACATGTATACTTAAGGCTGGAGAATAAATGCTCTGACTCAGAGTCCTAAGGAGTAAGCAGCTCTTGTTCCCACCAGCAGGCAGCTGCTGCCTTTCAGCTCAGCCAGGCTCTGTTGCCTCCATCAGCTCCCTGCCAGACATACATACAAATCATCTTCTGTCTCATGTCTGAGGTTTGGTTTTCCTCTGATGATTTGGTTTTGCTGGTTACGTGTTTATTCCATGAGTAGCAGAACAGAGTTGGGCTGACACATCTTGCACAATTACCTGTGCATCTCATCTTATCTGGGTGTATTCTCCTTTCAGTACTGTGCAGATGCTATCTCTTTTCTGAAGAAAGATTTAGTGAATGGAGAGGTGACAGAAACATGATAGCACAAGTCAGGATTTATAATATATTTGGCTAAATTTGGGTTGCATTTTGCTCTAGTATTTCTTGACCACTTTCTGATTCTGGTGTTTCTTGACATGCTGTCATTCTGCCAAGCATTTTAGTTTTGTGTTGATTATCTCTTGTCCATTACAGCAGCAAACAAGACCACTAGTCAGATTTCATACACAAAACTGAGCCAGTTATTGAAAAGATATGTATAAAGCTTAAAAGCTGTTTCTAACTGCAGTGCAGTTCAAGAAAAATGTCACCCAAAAGCCTTCCTCCTCCAAAAGCCTCATCATAAAATAACAATCAATAGAGTCCTTTGTTCTTTGTACTACCACTGCACTCAGCTTTGAGTTGACAGGGTCTAATAATAAAGACAGGTTAATGTCATCTAGCATTTGTAAAAGGCTTTTGTTATTATAAAAGGTTAATTAGGTCATCTCATCTTCAGTATTAAATTTTAGAAATTCATAAAAGTTTTCCTAAGGATTGGATAAGCAGCATGCTAGATTTGTTTGAACCATAAGAAAAATAAATTTAAACCAAGGTTTCACCTCTCTTTCAGTGAGCTAAGTGATATACTTCCAAAAACTAACTTGGCTATGCAGCCTCTACCTCTGGCTGTTCTGCTTCATGAGGCTGTACAATTTCACCTTTTTTCTTACACTAAAGAAGAGTGATATTCGAGAGCTGTCCAACTATTTTATTTCATGGAAAGGGATTTTTAAAAATATAGACATTTTGCACCAAAATGTAGTTGTTGCTGATTAAGTTTACATGTTATGAGTGAATAAATAAAAAAAAAAAGGTTCTTTTTTGGAAGACCATCCCAAATCCATACACATTATGAATTGAATATTTCTGTGTGTTTGTATGAGATCCTGTGGTGACTCACAAAAATAATAGACCCGATACTTCCTTGTTCTCTAAATCCCTTGGCACTTTTTCTTCTTGGTTGGGCTATTCCAACAAGACCAAATATTTTATACAAATTATTTGACCATCTATAGTACAACATCACTGGTGATCTAGTTTAAAAATGACTCTAAACTTTTAGGGAGAATGGGAGACTAAGATATCTGAATGAAAATCTTCATGAAGTTTGCTGTAGTTTAAAATGGACACATAGCTGATACTGGCTTGAAATAATCTGCTTTCAGCCTTTTCACAAGGAAAACTATATGGAGATGGCACATTCAGAGAAAAATAAATGCAACTACCTTAATATCTGAATTTCCCACAGGATGAGAATTTTGATGTTTCTATTGACCCTACAAAAATGCAGGAATTTGAAGCTCACTTGGGAGAAAAAATATTTCAGGCAAACCATATTAAAAATATAAACTATCTTTTCTGAAACTGAGTAATTTTCATCAGCTCCACAGGGTTTAGGTACCTTTGAAGGGAAAACACTTTTATAAACACCAAATCTATGCTCAGACACAAATAAGGAAATATCCAATTTTGAAAATCTTGCTTATTACACTTTATAATGTTCCAAGCTCATCTGTAATTAATGAGACACTCTTGCTCTGAAGATGATGAAATTTGTTCCTGGGATGCACAGTACACAGAACTCCTCAAAGCTCCCATATCTGGGATAATTTGGCTGTGAGAGTCCTGTCCTATGACTCTTCAGCACCATCCTTATTCCTAAATGCATTCTAGGACAGACTAAATGTTGCATGTCTGAAATGAGGATGGCAGCAGCACAGCCTGGTAAGCCTTACCTGTGCCTCCTGTAGTATTCCAAAAGACTTGTCAATGCATGCTGCATCGTGATAAGTTTTGATTTTGTCCTGATTCAGAAAAATACAGGGAAAACTCACAGGCTGGAGAGGATGCTAAAGATTAGGCAGGCATTTGAAAAAATTTGCAGAAATGAGGCTTGTAATGTTGTCTCCAGTAAGAGTTATGTTTAACTGTGAGAAGAGCTTTGCAGTACAAAGCAAATGTAGTTGTCAAAGTGTAAGTTTGACCATTAAGCTGGCAGTGATGATTAACAAACCAAAATATTTTATGGCTCATAAACTCTTGATAGACAAGTTCCTTATGCAAATAACAACCTTTTAATACCTTGCCCAAAGCGAACTCCCTCTGAGATGATAAAATACTTTAAATAATTGAGATTTTACTTGTATCTTCCATGTATTAGGGAGAGTCTGGAGCTTCTCAGGAGGGCAACAGCCTGAATTTTATGTGCAAGTTCACTTTCCTGGGATCCCGAACCAGTTTTGCAGGCCTGGGGTATAGATGTGTTCTGCAGAACTTCTGCCTGTGCAGCCTCACCAAAATTGAAAACCGAATGACACAGCTTTGTTGTTGTCTGTAATACTGATTGTATGTGGGGAAATGTAGCATAAGCTGCTGAGTCATAGACTTCCAGAGTGAGCTATAACATATTAAGAAAATAGCCTTTTTAAAACATATTCTTAAAAAATTAGTTTTAATTTCCTAATATTTTATTTATAAAATTTTAACATTTACCTGGTCTTGGCACGTCACTAATTACATGTTTATACAGGAGAGAAACATTATTAATACTTCTTCCCTGCAAAATACTTTCCCCAGGCAAAGCTGACTGCAAATACTTTTTGCACCTTGTTCAAGAAGTTTCTTTGTACAACACACCTGAGTTGTTCTTTAAAGATGGCATCCCCAGCAGGATATGGGACTGCCTAGCAGGCAGCAGGGCAGGCAGTAATTGTTCCTGCATCAGCCCCTGGGCAAACTGGAACAGAGTTGTGCAGAAGAAGGACCTGGCCAAACTTCCTTCTCCCACTTTCTTCCAGATCTTTCTTCTGCTTCTGATGCAAGGCAAGAAGAACGGGATGTCAGCCAATTGTGTTTTGTCCTTGGATATCCTCAATTTAACCAGCACACTAGAATACATGTCTCCACCCCTGTCCCATTCACAGATGGAAAGAAAATAAATATCTTGTGATCTTCTTCAAGTGGGAGTCTCTTTGTCCTCCTCTGAAGTTATTTTGTGCCATATTACAAATCCTTAATTAGTGCAATGAGCCGGAAACATGTAGCATTGTGCCTGTGATTGACCCCACAGTAGCTGCAAACTTCCATCTGGCACAGAAAAAAAAAAGAAAAAAGAACTTTCACAGAATAGAAGAGGATGTGCTCATTAGATATGAACTAGAAACCTATTTTAGGAAGATGTGGCATTAGGAAACAATGGCAATACATCAGATAAATCATTCCAAACCAGGAGATATGAACAGGATAGTACTAAGCAGCTGCTTTCTTCAAGCAGCCCAGAAGCAGGACTGCAGCAAATGGGCCCTGCAGCATGGTGACCTTACTCAGTTTGTTCCTGGCAGGTGAGGGAAAGCCCAAAGTGACATTTGAGAATCGTGAGTGGTGTGAAAGTGGGAACTTTATGAGGAGAGGTGTTAGACCAGTACCAAGAATAGCATAGAAATAAAGCTTTTGTTTTAAAAATCCCTTCCCACCTGAACTATTCTATGACTCCACTGGAGTGCTGGAGCGCCTCTCCTGTGAAGACAGGCTGAGAGAGTTAGGCTTGTTCAGTCTGGAGAAGAGAAGGCTCTGGGGTGACATTGTAGTGGCAGTTCAGTACTTAAAGGGGCCTATAAGAAAGAGAGGGTCAAACTTTTTAGTAGGGCCTATTGCAATGGACAAGGGGTAATGATTTAAACTAAAAGAGGGTATATTTACAGTAGATAGAAGGAAGAATTTTTTACAATGACATTGGTGAAACACTGGCAAACTGGTTACTCAAAGAGGATGTCCTGTCCCTGGAAACATCCAAGATGAGGTTGGACTGGGCTCTGAACAACCTGATCTAGAGGAAAATGTGCCAACTCATTGTAGGAGGTTGTAGTAATGACTTTTACGGTCCCTTCCATCTCAGATTTTCCTACGACACTATGATTCTATGTTAAAGAGAAATATGAACCAGATGAAGCTTAGAATTTCTGCCTTTGCAGCAAGAATCATCAACCAAAAACCAGAAGATAGAGGTAGGCAAGGGAGCTAAAGACAGAGGTATGCAAGGGAGCTAAACACTCCAGACTCATTGAAATTTAAATTTGGATTACACTGAAAATCCAGAGGCATTACTTACCATGACTCCAAATACTGGGAACCTACAAATAAAACCAAGGACAGAGGACAGCAAATGAGCCAACATGCAGGGGAGGCAGGGGTTGATCCTCATTTGCTTGCAGTCAAGTGCTTTTGCAAAAGCAGCACAGAGGTGCTGCAGGTCTGGCAGGAGGTGAAGCTGAGCAGAAGTGCACCTGGCACACGTCCCCAAGGCAGGCACAGAGCTGATGCCTTGGGCCATGCGAGGGCAGCACAGCTGTACAGCCATGAAGCAGCAGCTCATGCCTGTTGTGTAGCCTAACAGCAAACCAGCACTCTGGAACAGAAAAAAAGGTGCCTCATCACTACATGATCCATGGCAGATGTGTTTCAGTCCGTGTGGAGACAAAAATGTTGTTTGAGAAGAAAGCTACATCTTTCAACACAGCAGGAGATAAAATAAGATGTTAACAGGCCCCTTACCTCAGCTACCCAGCAACTAGAAAGGATTAGATCTTCTCTGAAAATCTTCTTGATAGCAGCACCTGCTGAGATTTGGAAATTCCTATCTTATAGCTCATTAAAATGCAGACAACAGCCTGTTTCTGCTTCCTGAATTACAGTTACAGCACAAAGGGGCCAATCTCACAGCCTTTAACCCTGTACACAATTCTTTTGCTGAAACTGAGTTTGAATAGCAACTTCAGGACCAATTCACAGGGGCTAAAATTTAACCTGAAATAATTGCCAGGTTGGGGAGCCCTTGAAGCTCTCTTGTCTGTTAGAGAGAAATGAAGGGGGTCTCCACAAATGAGTAGAAGATTGTGCAGGTGGAACATGGGTACTAGAACTGTCTTTTGTGATTGACACCATAAAGCTTGCTGCATGAGTGATCCCAGAGTTTCACAGAAGGGGAATTCATGAGTGCCTGACCACTGCTTCAGCCTATCTGAAGGCAACCTTCCAGTTTATGTTACTCAGGACTTTGGACTGTGTGATCACAGCTGTCCTTCTGTTCCCAAAAATCCAGGAAATCTACTTCAAATGGAATGTTAATATTCTTCCAGCTGTTTTTTTGATTGCAAATGTAACTATATGGTTTGTGAAGTAAGAATTGTTTCCATTGTGAGCATCACTCCATGTTAACAGTGTGATCCAGGAGCCACATGAACGGTATTAATAGCATCTCCATCCTTGGGAATACTCAATAATTGATAGGAGAAGGTTCTGAGCAACGTGCCACAATCACAGAGATGATTTTCTATTAGAAATATCTCCAGACCTCCCTCCCAATCCAAGTTATTTAGGATTTTTTGATTCTCTTGCCTAGACTATTAGGACTTTTGGTCTTGTATTATTTAAGAGGATACATGGTCTGTCAAAAATAAATCTAATAATTTCCTGGAATCAGATTGTCTAGTGTTGGCTCGTGTGTCTATTGGACTTGCATCACATTCTGGAAAGGGAGCACATCTGAAAAAACAAGTGGACTGTTGCAGAATGAGAAAGGAAAAGCTGAAATTCAATTCCAGGAGAAGACTAGAGTGCATAATATTGCTAAGCAAACAAAATAACTAGAGCATTCAAAATTTTGCTTAGTAATTCTTCTGTACACAGAATAGCAGGGCTTTTCACTTGTTATTCTGACAGAAGGGCTTTCAGTTTTGTTTGTATAAACTTCTGAGCCTGAGTTAAGCCCTTTTCAATATGCAGGGTGAAAACTGCCTCAACCCTTCCCCCAAAGGACAAACAGGCCTTAATTTTGTTGTTTGAAATCTTAAAGATCTTAATTCTTAGCATCTTCAGTCATCTCTCATGAGGGGAGGACTCGCTGCCATGAGTGGAACCATTGAATCTCTTGAACAATCAGTGCTTGCTCTTGGCTGTGTATGAATTTCATATTGATCCAGGGGATCAGTGCCAGTTCCATGTACTCCAAATGACTAAGTGTGCTCTGAATACACACTGCAGAAGTACTAAACCAAACCTGCAAATATCTAAAGCAGATATTCTTACAGGAATGCTGAGTGAGACTTGAAGTATTTGGCTAGGGGATACACGTGTACAGTACACCTCACATAGTTACACATACAAAGTAGCCATATTAATGAACTGTATCTTAGTAATTAGAGAAAGTGAGATTTTTGTGGACATGAATTTTGGTAGTGATCCTGGTAAATTCAATTAAGCTTGTGCCCATTGTTTTAATGGTTATATCAGTGAATCAACGAAATGTGCTTTAAAAACTAGACTTGCTAATAATTACAAGAACAGCTTTGTAATTTAAATGTCAATTCAAAACAAATCCCTGTTGCGTTTTACTGCCTACATACACTGATTTACTCTGGAAGCATTCCAGGGCCCATACATGTACTCTGAATGTGTTACTCTGCTTTCTAATTTCACCTGATGTTTTAACAGTTGTGGAAAGCTTCTGGCAAATTACAATTCAGCATTCTCCTTCTGCATTATACTGTAAAAAATTTAACAGATAAGTTTAGTCTCTTATAGATGCTTGTACTTCAGGATCTGCATTGCTGTGGGCTATATACCTTGTACACAATATGAACAGCCTGATGGCTGAACAGAGTGTCAGTGAGCTTCAGCAAACACATTAGAAACAAATTTTCTTCTGGAGATTCTGAGAGGGTTACGGCATACTGAAATTACTGTCTCTCTGTAAGAGCTGATGTGTTTCTTCTACAAGCAGTTTGTCCTGGTGGCTTTGGGCACCAGGGGGGACAGACTGAAAATGCAACCCAGACTTTCCCAACTCCTTGGGAAAGACAATGTTATTTTGGCAAGTATTAGAACTGTTTAATAAAAGAGTAGAAGACCAAGGCCATGCAAAGTGCACAACTAAAAAACTCCACCATAATCATGACTTATTCCCCAGAGGAGAAGGATGGGAGAAACATGTTTCAGGGAAGGCAACTCATATATCTGGGAAGATAATTCATTGTAAGTTAATCCAAGCATACCACAGAAATATCTCTGTTGGTGACTGTTCTGCATAGATGCCGTTCTTGATTTGTGAATAGCCAGCACCAGGGACTGGGAAAATGTCTCATATTGACTCATGCACTCCTTCACGAGTTATTCATAAATAAGTAGTGCTATCTAATTCTGGCTAACAAAAATGTCTCATGTAAAATTAATAGAAGCAAAACCCAGAAGGATCTTTCTGCATTAAGAATATGTCCCCCAAAAGCAATCGTCTGGGGAAGCTTTAAAAGAAATGTTCCTGACTACTCAGTGTGCCTGCAAAAGGAAGGTGCTGGGCACCCACAAGTGAGCTGCTAACTTTTCATTCTTATTACTGAGAACAGAAAAAAAATATTCAAGGAGCAAGATTCAGAGCATTTTTTCCACTGTCTGTATGCAATATATCTGCTACTGAGACATTATAATGTTTGCTTGCTTTTACTTTCACATGAATTCCAAGAAACATTAAAGCATCCAAAATCCCAATGAGGTTTTCCTAGTATTAATAATAGGAATATTCAGTGCACCTCTAAAGCAAAGCTGAAGGAAAGCAGTCGGAGTGATCAGGCTTTGTGTAACTGGCACATTTCTAGGTCAAAGGGGATTGGTTTCAAAAGCACAGACCTCACGTGGGAATTGTCTTGGCAGCACTTTGCACTTTTGATACTGAACTCAAATCAAAACAAGGTATCCATTCCCTACACAGGAAGTCCACTGAGTATAAAGACACCCTAATGAAAGCAATTTTTTGGAGTTATTCTAGCCTTCAATGCTTCTTCTGTAACTGGTTAAGATCTATTTACAAAAACAAAAACCAATCAAACAAAGCACAAACAAACAAATAAACACAACAACAAATAAACAACCCCAAAATCAGAGATTGGAAAAGTCATGTTAGATGATGCTGAGGACAGAGATCAGACACCTCTCTGGGGTCTGGGAACCATTGGGTGATGTGAGAAAGGACCCAAACTTAGGCTTTTCACAGCGTGAAGAGGTGATCTCATCACTAGCTGAGTAGAGAGTTCCTCTCTTTTGTAGTATTGTGAAGAGAACTCCTGTCCCATCCCTGGCCTTCTACACTGCTTTGAATAAATTGCTCGTCAGAAAGAATACAACACACAACTTACAACTATTTTCTCTTTGATTTCACTTAAAACTCTAGGAAGGTTTGAATTTATGTGTGCACATACACACATGCAGAGATTATTTTTCCATTCTGCTGTTGGGATGAACAATAAGTGGTTAAGGCAGCTGTTGTACAGACCAGCTCCGTGGATGGTCAAGGTGTGGTTTCTGCCGAGTGTGTGGACTGATTGCAGCTGAGGCCACTGAAGGCACTGAATGGCCAACACCTGAAGAAGATGCTCCAGGAACCAGGCATGACTTCTTTACCAGACTGAACCTGAGTGAATCCTACAACCTGGTCTTATTAGTACTTTGCGGTGCTAATAAACTGTGTGAACTACATGAACAGCAATGGTATTCAGAGATGAGTTAATCCCCAATTACTGGAAAAAAAAAGACCTTTTCACCCATCACTGAGTAATCTATTCTTATTAGTCAAGGTCTAAAGAAAGCAACAACCCATTTGCTGAGCTCTCCAATAGATAAACTGTTCCAAGAACCAGAGAGTTTCAGTTCCAAGGAAGATTTTAATTGCCTAAGAATTTCCTATTACATTCTGGTATCCATGAATGGAAATATGGTGAATGAAGGTAAAAGTTACTTATCTTTCCTGGCAGCACAGTCCCACAACAAGACATCTTAGAGGTGTCACCTACAACAGGAAAACTACCTGCCATTTGATGCTGTCAGCATGAAGAGCACTAGAGGTAATTATACTTAATAGTGCCAGGTGAAGAGGTGCAGAGAAGGCCAACCTATATTCATTACTGCTTCAGAAACTGCTATTAGGCCCATTTAAAAACAAGCTCTGATGGCATCTTCCCAAAAGACCTGAAACTGGGTCAGTTCTGGTTTAAACTTCCATGATGTTGTTCTGCACCATAACTCCTGTAATCGTTGTCTCTAGAGGGTGATTTTCAAAGGCTCCAGGACAGGAGCTTTGCAAACAATTGGTTTTTTCACTCTTCAGCTAACTGAAAAATTGAGATTGAAATTAGCTGCAGTCTCTATCAAATGGCAACTTTTTTTTTTTCCTTAAACAACATACAAAAGAATAAAGTCCATTTCAGGATTCAAAGCTTGCAATGTTTTCCTGTGCTTTTTTAAGATGTTAATTTGTTTAAAAAGCTTTAAGATTAGATTTTTATTGTTTTGCCTGTCTCTTCTCCTCCTGGGGGTGAAACTATTTGCTGTATTTACATCTATGTGCAAGTAGCTATGATCCCCTTTATCCCTTTGTCCTAGTTACATTTTCAGTGTAACTCCCTCTCCCCCTGCCAAGTTGTCTGTCCTCTTCAGAGCAGACACAAGCCCATCACACAAGGTTGTGGCTATTAATATAAACTGATTGTTTTGTCCTCTAAGCTTGTCTCTCTAACCACCATTTAGGAGAGGGAAGGTGCTGTCCATCCAAAGCTGTCAAGAGCTTGTAGCTAGCAGAGTTAGCAACATGAAATCTTGATAGCACCCTTCACCTGAGGAAGGGAAACTCCTGGGTATAGCTAGCTGAGAAAAATATTTTCATGTGAGCTAAGTCTAATGGACCTTGTCTCTGTCAGCTTAGCAAATAGACTGCAATGCCTGGATGAGTCCATTATCAGAGACAGCTCCTGGAGACTGAGTGAGGCAACAGAAGACCGAAAAAAGACATAGATAAGGCTTGTCTGGAAAAAAAAAAGGCAAAGAGATTGAAGAATCAAGACACCTAAACAGTTAGCCTAATTAAATTCTTGGAAAAAACTCTGGAATGCAACAAGAAAAAAGTGAAACAGTGAAACTCTAAGGAGAGACTGAGAAACTGAGTATTCAATGTAGAATACTCAGGAGTAAAATGTTTTAACCAGTGTACTTCATGAACTAGGAAAACATTGGCCTAACACTGGGTGGACAGGATTTCTAAAAAAAGAAACTGTCGATTCTTTGCTGTCAAAAAGAAGAGTGTCTTGGAAAACTTTAATCAAGTCTGAGATTCAAACAATTGGGGCTGAAAAAACAACCCCAGTGTTGTATCTGTTACATGTTTTGCTGATTATTTTAATGGTAGAGGGGAGAATAGAGATATTAAGTTGGCCTATGAAACAAGTTGCTGGAGACTGTGAGACAGGCTCAGACTCCAAAATAATTGAAAAAGTGGTCTCTTAATAAGGACAAGTGCAAATTACCATGAAGGCAGAAATGCTTCAGTAAATACAGAACGAGGGACTACTGAGTGAGTCAACAGTCATGAATTTTTACATCCTGCCCAGATCTGACCTTTTAATGACACTGAACCCATGGAAAAAATCACATCCAGAGAAGTGATTATTCAAGGGTTGAGCAGGAGGAGTTGATATTAGTCATTATGTTGTTATTGGATTGAAAGTCTATAACTCCAAAACCAATAAGATGCTGACACTTCAGCTGGATTGCAGATGGACCCAGTTTCATCACTGAACTGCAATACAGCAGGAAATGCTAAAACTGTTGGACTGATGTAGGTAATGGCTATGTCAGTGCTTACAGATTTCCATAGGGAGGGAAATGTCACCACATTAATTTTGTGGATTTTTGCTCTCTGCTTGATTCAATCCAAGTCAAAAGGAAGCTTGCCATCTGCCAGCATGCTGGGGAACTTATAGTCTGGACTGCTGCAAAGTTTATTCCCCTGCTCCATGATTGGGAAAGAGATCAGCCAATGCAGCAATGACTCCATTGTCATTGGTGGCTGTGGGAGCATGGAGGACCAGATGTGTCCCATTCCCTCTGCCCCTGCAGCTGTCAGTGGAGGAACAGGGTGTAAAACTGTATTTGTACTATCTTGAAGCTGACGAATTGAACTACAGTTGCCATTATGTACTTCTACACAGCCTGTATGAGAGCAAGGCTCCTTTGCCATGGTAGTAGACACTACTGCACCTTCCAAAATATGGCTGGCTTTTCTCATCAATTCATTCAGCAGTAACCTTCACCTCACCAAGCCCAGCTGCCTGCTTTGTGGCTGTAGTGGCAGGATGGATGCCACCCTTTGTCCCCAGATGTCTGCCACTCTACCAAATTGGCCGCATTGCCAAGACACGCTGACAGGTTTGTTGGCTACTCTGATTTGCTCTCTGAAATTCTTGGTAGCCAGTGCAAGCATAGCTTGTGCCTATGCAGAAATGCTGCCTGATTATTTTACTGAGAGCTTTATTTTCAACACAGAGAACACTGCAATCGAAAATGATCACATGGAACAAGTAGAAACTCCTGGGAGAAATAGACTTCATTTACTGCCAGTTGACTAAAAGATCAAATGCAGCTGTAGTAATGAAAAGCAAGGACTGCAGAGCAGATAAGACCTGCTAGTTGAAGGTATTGGTGAGAAAATGGCAAAGGGAGTTTTGCTGCCTAGTATCTGTAGCAAGAGACTCCAGTGGTATCTAAAGGTTTCAGAAAAATTTGGCACATATTAAATAATGTGCAACAGGGCTATGAAATTTACAAACCCCATAGTACTTCAGTATCTGCCAGACTTCTGTAAATCTTTTGAAGATTTCTCAGTTTCTTTCCCCTTATTTCCACTTTTTGTGGATGCCCTTCACTACAAAAGTACATGGGGGAAGCCTAAGAGTAGGGTGCAAACTGAATAGTTTCCAGAGGAAGAATTCACTCATATTTTCTCATCCTTGCTCTTTGGGCCTGAACAAATGACATTTTGGGAGGACTGGTAACATGGTAAAGTTTCCTGGTGCTGTACAAACAACGAGCTAAAGTGTATTTCAGGAAGAAGTTTTTGTATCAATGCAGTCAATGGATCAAGGTAAAAGGACAGCGAGAACTGCGGGCAGTTGTGCCTGGAGCTTCTATTTGTGAGGCCACACTGGGATAAACAAAGGTTTTTTGCTGCTGCCTCAGCAGAAATTACTCTCAATTCAGGGACTCTACATACTTAGTGAGATTAGCATATGTTTCAAAGAAACAATTTGTTAAATAAGATATAGCAAAGGAAGCTTGCAGTGGAAGTGAGTAATACTTGGAGAGGAACAAGCAGGAGAAAAATTTTTGACAAATACCTTCCAGATGCTGCAGCTTACACATTTCTGTGCTCATGAGAGCATCTGTCTACACCAGTGTTTGGTCTCAAGCAGCCAAGACTGGGTGCTAAGCTGCCTGAAGCTGGGGAAGGCAGAAGAAGCCATTGCTCTTCAGCTGCTGCATCCAGTGTCTTGGTAAAATTGGTGCAAACCTGACAATTGGGAGCCTCACAGAGGCTGTCTGGTGGAAGCCTGGCAGGGCACCCACTAATTAAAGCAGTCAATAATTTTCAGTAGAACTCAAGGCCATTGATGTTTTGCATTCAATCTCCCTCTTCCCCTGACTGCAGAAGGGCACAGCCACACAGAGGCACAGCCTGCCTTGGGTGAGGCAGGGCTCTTCCTCCCCACTTCACTCTACTTGGGAGAGCTGTTTAAAGAATGTGAGGAATATTTCAAACTGGTGGTCCTCTCTGCATATGCACAGGCAGGAGCAAGCTCTTTGGTGGGGTACCTGACAGCTACTTCCCCTCAGGGGCACACACATCCCTCAGAAAGGCAGCAGAAGGTCATGTTTTAATGAAAATACAAAATGTTAAACCTGCGTTGATGCTGTTCTAGACCTGAAACTTGAGTGTTTGGGGAGCTGATAGCATCCACACACTAAAATGGGCAAATCTGCATTTTTAACTCAGATCCATGCCATTCTTGACTGATTAGATTTTGTAACTCCAGTTGTAGCAATGCAAACTGGACTGAAGGTCAGGCTTTGGTCCATGGCATCGTTCTCACTCCACCAGAGGTGGGCTTATGTCCTCAGGGGAATGGGATAAAGGAAATAAACACAGATATAGAATCATAGAGAGTTTAGGTCGAAAGGGACTTTGAACCCCTTTGCAATGAGCAAGGACACCCACAACTAGATCAGGTTGCTCAGAGCCCTGTCCAGCCTGTCCCTAGGGCTGAGGCATTGACTCCTTCCTTCTATGGGCAACCTGTGCCTGTGTTTTACTGCCCTCAAAATAAAAAATGTCTTACTTATAAAAGAGATATGGGGCAACAGGCCCTACTAAAAGATCTGTCCCCATCTTTCTTATAAAGGCCCTTTAGGTACTGGTAGGATGCAATAATAGCTCCCTGGAGTCTTCTCTTCTCTGGGCTGAACAGCCCAACTCTCTCTCAATTCTCTGTCTTCATGGGAGAGGTGTTCCATCCCTCTGATCAGCTTTATGGCCTTCCTCTGGACTAACTCCAAGAGGTCCATATCTTTCCTGTGCTGGAGACCCCAGAACAGGGCACAGTACTCCAGAGGGGTCTCACCAGAGCAGAGCAGAAGGTCAGAATCCCCTCCCTTGACATTCTGCCCACACTGCTTTTGTTGCAGCCCTGGACAGAATTGCCTTTCTGGGCTGCAAATGCACATTGCCAGGTCACGTCCAGCCTCCCACCTACCAGCATTCCCTCAGAGCTGCTCTCAGTCCTTTCCTCCCTCACCTTGCATTAATACTGAGGATTACCCCAACCTATTGTTGGCCCTGTTGTTGGCCTTGTGGAACCTCATGAGGTTCACATGGGCCTTTTTCTTTCAGTTGATAGAAGTGCACATAAATGAACTTACTCATAAGACAATCTTTCTGCATTCATTTATTCTTTCAAGTTTATATTTGAAATAATTTGGTAACTACCCAGAATCACAGTAATGAGGTTGCATGCCCACTGACGGCAGAAATATGTTAGTAGCCCTGCGACAAAAGGCAGCTGAGCTGTGAAATAAGGGAGCACACAAAGAGCTAAGCAAAAGGGTCAGAATAGTGGCTGCAAAGGTTTTAGCCGCGCTGACAGGGTGATGCATGTGAACTGAAGCAAATAGAGCTGGAGGAGATGTTTGTGGGACTATTAATTTTAATGCAATGCAAAATATCCAATGACAAGGAAGGAAGGAAGTTACACTTCAATGCCATAGAAGATGATTCAGACAGTAACAAAGGTCAGATGAGGAGAATCTGGGGAAAGATATTAAGACAGATGCCTATGTGATGTCTCCTATTGAGTTCTTGATTGGATCTGAACAAAAAGAAATGAAGAAAAAGGAGTACCTCCATTTGGAGGATGTGATTTGAAAGATTACCATGACTAGTCTAAATCTGGAACAGACAACTGGGAAGAAAAACAATTTCTTGCTATGACATTTAAGTTTTTAATGAGTAAAGGGCAAGTTCAGATTAATGCCTTATCTAATAGAGGTAGCAAGTCTAAATCTGAAGTTCATTCCAGCCAGCCAGCTAGGGTGTCTGAAATATGTTTGCCCAGATGAATTTAGGATTTTAGGAATTTTTAATAACACTCAGATTTGAATGAATGACCATAGTCACTGATGGATTAAAGACATTCAAATACAAGAGCCCCTGGCACACTCCAGCGTTATCCTCTATGAAGAAGTCAGAAATAATGCTCAAAAATAATATGTGGAGATTTAGCACAAGTTCTTTTGTCAGTAGCGTGAAAATAAAAAGAAGATAAGGAAATGCAGTGTACATTTAGGCTGTATTTTAACCCTTCTCTGTGGCCTGTTATCAGCTAACAAAACACATGCCACTTATAAAGGTGGATTAGGGGATTTTTGTGTGTGTATTTTGTTGGTTTTGGTTTTTTGGTTTTTGGTTTGTTTTTTTTTTTTAATTGCTGGCTTCCTTATCCTTGTAAGGCTGAGCATCTGTATTCAATGAAGGGTCTAATTTAAGAGTTAGGCTCAAGCACTTCAAGATTTCTTTGTTTTTTTCCATCAATTTTTTCTATACAATAGGAAATTTGGCTCTTTTGTCAAGCTATGTCTACTTTATTCAGAATAAGCAGCTATTTTATTCCAGCTGTCAGGTGAAGGTTGTCCAGCTCTACTAAGTGTTACAGAAAATGAACAGCTCTGACATCTGGAAGGCATGAAGGGCAGCCATAAGATTAGAATTTGTGTTTGTATTGCAGTAAGTGCTAGCATTTGATATTCATCACTTGTAGAAAAATGATTATTTTCTCTCTAGACAGGAAAAGTAGAAGTCAGCATTGGGACTTCAAATTTTGTAAACAAGAGTTATTGAGAGGTGGTTGGGGTGGGATCCAGTGAAAAACCAAGGAAAGGAACCACTGGATGAAATGTGTAAAATAAATAGTGCCTGGTTTATAAAAGCAGCCAAAGTTTAATGGGCTGTGACACCCTGTTGGAGGCTGTGGAGCCTCAAAACTGGAGCAAACTGGGGCCAGGGGGGTGGTGAAGAAGGAAACATCAGCAAGCTCAGTGAACAGGCAAGCTGCAAACATTTGGCATTAAACAAAGAACAGATAAGGATCAACATAGAGTCTGTATGTTGGACTTTGTAAAATCAGCTGCATGACTCAGTGAGTCCAAGATAAAGAGAATGGGATCATTCCAAATAGGCAAAAGCAATGGGATTGTTCCCAGATCTAAAGCTGTATCTCCAAGATGTATTTAAAACCCTGGACACAAAGCTGCAGTCATTCAATGTTTGGGAATATCACCCCTGAATTAACAGGTTAAGGCTTTCTCAGCTCCTCCAGCAGTACCCAATCCCCTGATCCAGGACTAAATAGAATAAATAAGCCTTTGCAGCAGCCACATCATGTACAGTTTGAATTGTCATCCTTCAGTCTCTCTGCTGCTCCAGCAAATTGAGAGTCTCACAGTTTCTCCAGAAGGATTGCATTCCCATTCAGGATGTTTGTCACGGAGGCAGGAAGGCAGTCCTGCATGCCAAGAAACAATCTATTTCTATTAAATAAATGCATTTGCAATTTTGTACTGTCCTGACCGTGGCTGGTGCCCCTATTCATGACTTCATACAGTGTCCTGAGTCTCTCTGCTCAGTATTTGTTCAAAATTTTTTTTCCTTATCCTATGCATTATTAAAGATTCTTATATGCAAAACCCTCACAGCTGTCCCTACAAGCACCAAAGAATTGTTTGATTCATGAGATAAATGCTGCAGACCAGAGAACATCCCAGAGTATAGTTTTGTATAATTTGTTGAGAACCTTTGGGTCCATACGGAACAGTTTGAAACTTGCTGAAACACATTTTTAAGGCTGTCCTGAACTAGGGTCACATTTCTCAATTTCCAAGGCATTATTTTAAGTCATAAATAACTAGAGCCAGTAGAAATCAAATGTTCCTGGGGAAGAAAAGCCCCATAAAGCAGAGAATGTGCTAGTAGTTGACTTGCCTCTGAATTGTTGTCTTTTTGCATCCACCTGTGCTTTTTAATATACGTAATCACAATACTGGTTTCAGAAGTTACATACACACATGCTTTAAAATATTTTAAAGCACCTTTGACATGTAAAGAATAAGGGAGACAATACAGCTGTGTTCAGGGAGGCATTTTCTGGTTCTGATATCCTAGCTCTGCTTGCATAGCATTGCTGTCTTGATTTTTCCCCCTTGTCTGTATGGATGGTTTCATTCATCTTGTTTTGTACAATGCAAGATGTGTGATGTGAGTCACTGTTGAACTCACTCCCCTTTCTCCAGCCAGTCATATCAGTCTTGTTTATTGTCACTACCCAGGAAAATGACAGCTCCCAGCAACCTCAGAAATTTTTCTTCTGTAATTTTCAAACAGTGGGAATAGCAGAGGCTTCAGTGTTATGGCCAAAGCACTGCTTTCTACCTTTCTGAGATTCTGCCAGCAATGACCCACCAAGAGCTTGTTCCTGTTACACCCAAACAGGTCACAAAATCAGTAACAGGCAGCATAATATTCTGTGCCTTACTGTGTGGGTGGGATATGGAATGTGGACAATGACATTCAGGAGAGAAGAATGAGAAACCAATTAGAAAAGGAAAGAAGCCCAGACGTAGTACTGAAAGAAGAGATTACACCTGCACAAAGGAAAATGTAACTACAGCGATCCAGTCAGAAAAAAAATGTCTGTAGAAAAGCGAGGTTATGCCCCATCAGGTCCTGGAAGCTCAATGTTCTTTCTGTTTCTTAAGACCTGTGAATATGGCCTGGGGACACACAGAGAAGTGGTAGGCTTTTAGTCATGTGGGACAGAGCTTTTCTGTGGCCTTCAGCAAAAGTGTCTCACCAGCCTGGCAAAGAATACCAAGAACAGAATTGGGACTGTCATGAGCAGCAGTCATGGTGACAGTGCTCATGCAGCTGTGTTCAAACTACACAAAGTAAATCTGAAGATTTCAAAACTTTAACAAAAAATTATTTTTCTGGAGGGGTTTTCTTCCTCTCTGGTGCACTCTCTTCAGTTTCTCTGGGATGTCTGCAATCTGCCTTAGACAGCTTTAAATTCCATTTTAGGGTCCCACTGGCTCACCTAAGAGTCAAAGCACAAAGCACTAAAAAGTTTTCTGCTCCATCATTCTGTATTTTAGGTGATAAAAGATACCAGCTGTTGGGGCTTTGGCTGCACAATGTTTCACTAAACATGAATTAATTGGAAGCACACAGACTAATACCATACTTTGAAATCAAAGCAGCCAGGTCCTGTTGTGATTTATTGATAAAAGGCAGCTGAAGAAGGATGGGAAAAAGGTCAGGACAGAGAAAAGAGCAATCACTGTTTAGGAGTCAAGAAAGTGTGTGGAGGCACTTGTGTTACTGTGGTTTGCAGAAACTGAAGCAGCAAGGGGGCTAATCAGCTGAGCTCATTAATAGAGGAAAACAGGGACAGAAAGTGTGCCTGCTGCTAGGAGAGACTTCTGAGAGAAGAGCCTAGAGAGCCTGGAAAATGTCATGGTGCTAAGTTGTTCTCTGCTGCCAGAAGCTGGAAGGAGCCAGTCCGGAGGAGGATCCCCACACTGGGAGCATCAGCTAAACCCCTGCTCCTGGTTTGCTGACACTACGGCAAACACAGACTCATTGGAGGAAGAAAATTGTGGTACAAAATTCTGGGGGGGGTCCCCTGTGCAGTGGCAGGGGAAGCTGGTCCAGAGTCAGATTGGCCAAGGACACAGAGGCAGAGTTCAGGGGGAGCTCACTGAGCTGCTGTATGGTGAATGAAAGGTGAGGGGGCTGCCAGCAGTCCTGGGTGTCAGTGACCCCCACCTGGTGATGTCAAGACCAGCAGTAGAAGTACAACCATATGACGACTAAAAAAGAGGAGACAAAGGTTATTCTGCAAAGGTTTCCATCTGACTTGAGTGATGGCTCTGGGAGGCAGTAAGTGGATTGAGAAACCTCAGCATGGGGTGCTGGTCAATAAATAAATTTTCCTAGGGTACAGCCAAGGTCAAATAAAAGACTGAGAAAAGAGCAGAAAATGGGCACCAAAAAATACTTCAATTTAGGTCTGGAGCTGGGTAGACACACAAAAAAGACCAGAACCTAAAAAGATTAAGGGTCTACCACCACAGGTAAATCTAAAACCAGTGATATATTGAACATTTGGCTAATATAATGAGGAATGAAAGGGATCAGTGTGTGTTTTAGTATATAGTAATGCCCTTGACTTGTTGATTGGACCCAGCAGAGTACAGCCATAAAGACTAACTGGAATAAATCCTGAGCCTAGAGCACAGCCGTGGAAAGCTATTGCTTCTTCAGAAGGGACAATTGCAGAGCAAATGGGGAGAGAAATCATTGCACTGACCATCATGAGTGAAACCCAAGGCAGAAAATGTGGCTTGTTCAAATGTTAAGAGTGACAAGAGAGGGAAAGTAAGTTGCAGAAGAGTGCAGGGTGGCTGCAGTTTAACAGGAGAATATTCCTCTTCTCTCCTTATCTGACTTCCCGGGGTTTCAACATCCTCCCCTGCCAGCCCAATATTTCTTAGTCATTCCTTCTCTCTGCCTGTGCCATGGAGCATGGTACCGAGGGTACAGATGAACTTAGTGCTGGGGCAAAAAAATGGTGGCGTGTCAGTGTGTGCAGGTCACTATGGGTCAGAGAGAAATGGGGAAAGTGTCTCAGGAATAAAACCTCCTGGGAAGAGTTAAAAAATCCACACACACAACAGAAAACCGCAAATAAAACAGTGTGAGGAGGGAAAGATAATGAGAGGAGCCTAAGAGAGGGAAAATAGAGAGGCTTGAATGAAAATGGGAAGGTACAGAAGGGGATACACAGAGAAGGGAATTAACAGAGGGAAGGAACAACACTGCTGTTTGGAAAGAAGTGAGGAAGAAGAACAAACATGAAACCGAGATACAAAAGCAATGGAATAGTATGAAATTAATGAATTGAAGAATTAAATAAACACAGGCAGCTTTTTAGGCATTGTCCCCAGAAGAAAACATGTAAAATTCAATGCACAGAAAAGGACATGTGTGAGTAGGGTAAGTGTTACCCTGCTTTTTCTACTAATTCCCAGTTTTACTACCTGTGGTATCTGACTCCTTATGTCATGCTCACATGGTGACACAACAGAATTATATGAATTATATGTTGAATTAGATTATTTTGTATTTTGCTAGCATAATTTTCTCCTTTTAAGTTCTTGCTTGGCTCAGAAGTCTGAATGTAGAAATAAGTGAAAAGATGAGGCTCAATGAATTCCATCCACATTATGAAGTTCAAGAAAAGAAGCCATACTGTGTAGAAATTCAAGATAGCCAATAGACTGGCATGGCAGAGCAGAGGAGCTTTCCCTCTTGCACTGTGCAGAAATGTAGAGAAGACTGCCAGACTATGGATTCTTAGAGTGCGTATCCATGGAAATTGTGTGGGCTCACTTCAGAGTTGGTGTCACAAAGGCCAAAGCATTTTCTAGCCAGAAGAGAAAAACTCAGTGGCTAATGCAAGGATGGAAGGCAGAACAAGTGGATCCCAAAAGCCCTGAAAGAGTTTGTAACAGTTGAATTTCACCAATCCAAACAAAATTATGAAATAACAGAAAAAAATCTGCAAACACAAGGGCTTCTTTGCTGGACCTTGCCTGAGAGGAAAAACGGCCATGAGCTGACCTGTAAAGGGAACGTTTTGTGTGGTTTAAGTCTGGAAAAGGAAGAGAAACAAACTAGAGTTTGGTGTGGGGAAGCTGTGTTTTCCACCTGTGATTCTAACCAACAGCTCTGTAGAGAGAGGCTGATGAACAAGTGTGCTCAGTCTTGGGCATGGTCTTCACTTTCCAGCTCAGGAGTGGATTCTCAGCTTGTAGAAATCAAATGAATTTATGCTGGCAGAGGAGTTGAGACCTTTTTCTCACAAGAACAGGAAAATGAATTCTACTCCCTATTTTGCAGACCTCTTGCCTTCAATCCATTCTTTTCATCAATGCGTCATCAAGCAGCTTATCCCCATGTGACACAATCTGCTAGGTTAGAAAACATATTATCATTTGAACTATGATAAGAAGTGACAATAATACAGGCAAGGTTTCATTTACATAGTTTTTAAAGCACAATAATACTTATACAATTGGTGAAAAAAACAAGAGAAAAGGATCATGGCTTGAAGTTCTGTGCAATACTTTATAAATCAAAACACACCATTAATTCATGTTATGAACTACTGGAATTGATGACAAAGCCTCATGAGGGAATCAATACAGAGAATGTTTCTAATAAGGTCTCAAGAATAGAATACCTGCTCTTCAGTGGAAAAGGTGTGTTACCATAGAAAAATATGTAATGAAGAACAACAGAGAAACAAAATTAGAAGACGCTGAACTGGACTTGGAGAGTGAATAGCCCTAAATGAATTGTTCCTTAGTTTATATTAAATGATAGTTGATTGCCATATCAAAAATATATTTTTTATTTCTTTACCTTCTTGCAGGCAGCTCCCCCGAGCTGAATGAATCAGAATATCAGTGGATATGCTACAAGGCCATTTGTACCCTGACAGGTGTGTGCAGAGAAGTAGAGGGTCTAACTGAGTAGGGCTTTCCCTGCAGATATTCCCCTGATGCACGTCCTTGTGGAGTCTCTCAGCACATAGCAGCCAGCCAAAGGATGAAGATGGAGAGTGGGCTCCTCTTAGGCCTGTTACAGGCACTAGTGACAGAGAGGTTCTCATCAAGACTGTAGCAGTCCTTCTGTATTAGGATCCTAATCTAAGTTTTTCTTGCTATTTCCTGAAAAGATAACTGTAGTTGGAATTATGTGGGGAGGGATTCTGTTTTTCCAAGCTTCCTTCTCCTATGCTCCTCAAACAAATATGAGAATGAGAAACACGAGGAACGATGGATGTGTTGCCTGGTGTGACTTATGCTGTCTGGTTGTCACTTAGGCTGACACAGTTGACAGAGTGAAAATATTTCTCTTCTCCATGCCTCCTGCAGTAACATCTAGAGGCTGCACCCTTCAGAAGTCCAGTCAAACTTTGTTATGGCCCATACAAGATCTACTTTAGAATTTTTGCCAGACTTTACGTGACCATGTAAGCTTTCAACTCAACACATAGCTTAGTCTGTCACCGCCAGAAGCTACAGGCCATGTACACTTCTGTTTTCCTACAAAGGCTCCCAGAAGCAGTGCTTTGAGCTCAAACGTGACTTGGTTTCTGAAAAAGTCACGATACTGGAGCAATGTTTCAACTTCAGAAGACAAAAAAGATGTAGAACAGATGATCAGTTTTGTCTCCAAAATAATAGTGCATATACTCAGGACAGGATTTTAATTGAAGGCTTAATTTAAAATTCTAGGTGTTCAGGAATTTCTAGTGTACTTGGAATTCTGGATCTCCAAGAATTTATCCTGCATAAAAAATTTTTTTAGATTTAAACATGTAGGAAAATATTACAGCTTTAGTGTGTGCCAACTGTCAATATCTGCTTGCATTCTTCAGTTGTGAGAAATGGACACAACTATTTTGGAAACGATGGAAAAAACCTCCCAAAAACAAACCCCCCCCCAAAACCAAAAACCAAACCAAACCAAACCAACCAAACAACCAACCAAACAAACAAAAAACAAAACAAAACCAAAAAACCCCACCAATCCAAGTCTGGAAATCTTAATGATTAGTTGCAGTTTCTGTGAAAAGTATTTATTTGCTGGTTCGCTTAAATTTTTTGGCTACTGCATATTTGAAATGTAAATGCTTATGCTTTGTGGAAAATACAAATAAGAACATATAGGAAAATAGATTTTAATATATAGGGTAGGAAAGCTTAGCAGAAGGGTAATATTGGGCAAGAGAATAAGAAAAATTCAGACTTTTTGCTGTATATTAGCCAGGCATGAAAAGGACCCAATGTCCATAGAAGATACAGATTTCAGTACATATTGTTTCAGGCCTAGAAACACTTTGTTTGATATCAAAGAAAGTGGGCATGAAAGCACACAAGAAGTCTTTGGCTTTTTCAGGAGCAGTCAAGCATCTGAATGTGGGAATCCATAAAGTTAGAGGGTTTTTAGGAAATGGTCAAAAAAGAGTATTTAGGCCTCAGGATGTGGCCCTAAGATTCTGTTACAGCAGAAAAGTTTCCCAAGCAAGCAGAAAAGTTTCCCAAGCAGTAGACGTGACAAATAACAATAGGACTCTGTAGATGTGGCTTTAGGATGGCAACAAGTTTATTTAATGTATATCTTTAGAAGGTTACTGTGAATAGAGCTCTGTTCTTTGTCTTTTATGAACCAGTCTTTGTTTTAACTACTCTTACGTATGTTTTATAGGATTGGATGGAAAGCTTGTCAATATGTCTTGTTTTGGTGTGATTGGCTGAAATCTAAACTGAGATGATTTTATGTCATTCCGTTTTACCCCACCTTCGGGGACATTTTTCCTTTAGGCCAGCATGCTGTTAACATCTAACAATGTTCTGAGGCTGATGTACTAATAAACAAAAAAGGCTGGTCTGAGTTTGTCCAGTGTGGTCCATATTTGGACTTTTTGCCGCGGCAAGTGGGTTCCTCTCTTAAGACGTGGGTTCCTGAAACCATTGGATCTATAGCTACCCTGGTGCTCCGGCACCAGGTCATGAGTTCGTTCCTCACACGGGGCACCAAAATGCCGGAGCACCAGGGTAGCTATAGATCCAATGGTTTCAGGAACCCACGTCTTAAGAGAGGAACCCACTTGCCGCGGCAAAAAGTCCAAATATGGACCACACTGGACAAACTCAGACCAGCCTTTTTTGTTTATTAGTACATCAGCCTCAGAACATTGTTAGATGTTAACAGCATGCTGGCCTAAAGGAAAAATGTCCCCGAAGGTGGGGTAAAACGGAATGACATAAAATCATCTCAGTTTAGATTTCAGCCAATCACACCAAAACAAGACATATTGACAAGCTTTCCATCCAATCCTATAAAACATACGTAAGAGTAGTTAAAACAAAGACTGGTTCATAAAAGACAAAGAACAGAGCTCTATTCACAGTAACCTTCTAAAGATATACATTAAATAAACTTGTTGCCATCCTAAAGCCACATCTACAGAGTCCTATTGTTATTTGTCACGTCTACTGCTTGGGAAACTTTTCTGCTTGCTTGGGAAACTTTTCTGCTGTAACAGAATCTTAGGGCCACATCCTGAGGCCTAAATACTCTTTTTTGACCATTTCCTAAAAACCCTCTAACTTTATGGATTCCCACACTGAACAGTGATTTTCATGTTGACCAACAATATTAGGTGTCATAGTTTTTAAATATCTGTCTTTGAGACCAACAAAAATACAGCACTTCTTGTCTTGGGTTAATGAATGTGCACAGCTGGACTTCCCATTCCAGGTGCACATTTAAGATGTCAAAGATGCTCCCTTCCTGCATTATGGGAAAAAAAAGTCTCAACATATTTCACAGGTCTTCTGAAAAGGCAGAGAATGTGACAACAGGTAATTTTAAACAGGTAACAGCCTGGTGTTTATGGCATCTCCAAGACTGCTTGTGTAAGTAGCAAATGAATCTGTGCTCCGCTTTTCAAGTGAGTGCTGAACCACTGTTTTATTAGTTTTTCTCAGGAGGAAGCAAATTTGTACATTCTGGCCACCTTATTAGTTGTTCTGCAATGTACTGTGCAAAAAGAAACCGAAGAACAAACCCTTTCTATTTCCCATATTGGTAGGAGAGAAGGATTGTTTCAGCCATCTCTGTAACCCAGCAGGCAGGGGACATGCCCAACCTGCAAGAAATACAGATTAAATTTTCTCCCTCATCTGCTACCAGATTGGTTATACAAACTGTGTAAGACATTCTTTCTGAGACAGCAGTGCGTTTTTCTTCTCAGAAAAAGTGGAACCAAACAGATTTAACATTTTGTTGAAATAATATTTCTGAATCCCTATGAACCTTAGCTCCTTTTTTTCCCTTGCAATCTCCTTTCTTCTTCATCAGATGTAACCAAATAGTAAGGGTTCTGTCAAACCCCAAGCAAAGGCATAGACCAAACTCAGCAAAACTACAACTCAGTAAAACTGAAATACTTTGTCTTTTGTATGTGTGCTCTTGCTATTTGTTTGCTTTCTTTTACATTACTACAACAATTGTGTGTAGCTTCAGGGCAAAAAATGTTTTAGTGGAAAGGGAAGATCTTATACCATTGCACAAATTGAAAGATAGAGTTAAAAATCTTGTTTATTGCCTTTAGAAATAGAAGTGTCTCCAAAGAAATAAAAGTTTAACATAATGTGAAAAGTTCAAGTACTGTCCTTTGTAAAAAACTTGTAAAATTAAACTGTTCTGAGTTTTTCAACAGCACTTTTTTCTTCATATCTGACTCAGAGGGACCTTATTGATATCTTGAGAGGAACATCTTGAAATCTTTAAGTTGACACATCCATGCCTTAGAATAATAGCACAGGGCAGTTTTTCTTCCAGACTTCCCAGAAGTCTGGCGAGACAGCTATTTTTATGCCACCAGCTTTGCCAGCTCATCTTCCACTTTCTCATTGCATTGCTGATATTCTCAGAAGCTCCTGACACCAACCGAATCATTAGGGAGAGATCCAAATTGCTCAAATCTTCCAGTGTCCTTCTGGTAGACCATCAGCTCCCTAGCATGAGTGTCTAGAATTTCTGGATTGCCACTGGAAATGGGATTAGCCATTTAAAGATTCAGAGCAATCATCTAGCAGTGCATGCCTTGAGACCTTCAGAGTGAGGCTTGCCTGTGAAGAATGACTGAACATGTGAAAAGCAGATGAAAAAGCTCATTATTCTTTAAGACTATGGAATCCCACACAGTTTATGCAAGGATAAGGAACTTGTGAACATGGAACTGTAATAGGTCTTTCAGGAAAGTAAGGTCTAGATCAAATTGAAAGAGTTGACAAAGGTATCATTCTCATCTTCTTCCAGCTTCCAGAACCTCTTCCAAGGAAGATGACTTAAAATCTTTGTTTTCAAGAAAACCCAAAGGAAAATCACCTTGCTCAGGCTTCACTGCAAGAGGGAGCTTTTGGAAAATCTGCAGGCACAGAAGGATCTTTTTAGTTCAGAAACATCTTCAGTTTCCAGTTGTGCAAAAATTACATAGTGCAAATCCATCAAATCCATGTTGTGCGACCTGCAGTGGACAGCACCCATGAAAAATGAAAAACATAAAAGTGCATTTAATTATTAATATCGCTGTCATGGTTTGAGCTTGGCACAGAGCTAGTGCTTTCTATGAAAATGCTTCACTTTGGTGTCTGTTGTGAGATGTGACTAGGAATAAGCAAAACAGGCTCTAACTTAAACATAAAGGACACTTTATTACTTAAACTACAGGAAAATAGGGAAAGACTATAAGGAAAAAGAAGAAAAGAATTGAAAACCTTACAAAACTACTTTCTTCTTCCCCACTCTCTGACTTTCTCAATCTAATACATTCTCTCAAAAACACTAATTGCTCAGCTCGGCACGACACTTTAGTATACTCAAACTGCAGTTTATGAAGAAGAAAGGAGTTTTTTTTGTTCTATAGGCTTCTCTTGGAAACACACTGAAACTTCGGATGCTTCTTTGTCACTTCGGCACCGCTTGGAAAAAAAGTCTTTTTGCTGCTTGTGACATGTTCTTTCTATGCTCAGTGCTCTCACCACTGAGACATGGCCAGAGCTGCTTTTAGGGTTGTTTTTTAAGGATGCTTTGTCTCACTCTAAAAAGGTACAGTCTCTGCTTTTGGGACATCTGTCTCCTTCATATTTTTCTAACTTTTTGGGGCCGGGGGGTTTTCACGAATGAACTTTCTTGGTTTTGAGGCACTGCTTCTCTCTAAATGCAGTCTGTGTCACAGGAACAACTGAGTCTATGGCTACAAGAAAAAGTTCAGCTAAAAGGCTACTCTAAATCATCTCTCTCTATCTAATCATCTCTACATTCTTCGGGCTAGGAGCCAGTGTCTCATCTCTTCTCTTATCTCTTTTCTTATTCAGCTTCGAGGAGGATTAGCATTTTTGCAAGGCTTCAATCATGCAAGAAAGGGTTAAAAGTTTTCAGTCTCTGTCGGTCTCGGAGCGACTCTCACGCACGCTGCTCACACGCTGCCGCTCTGGCCGGGCAGTCTTCTTCTCTCCCTCTTTTCTTGGCTGGCTGCTCTCCTGGGGGGGGGGGGGGGGCTGGCTGCCTGATGTCTCGATGTCTCTTGGGGCTCCTCTACCCTTCCATCCTTGAAAGCCCCTCAACTCCCACCTCTGTCCAGGCCTCGGGCCTACCGCATGGCCGCCCCTCCCCCGCCCAGCAGCAGCGGGCTGGGCGGGGGGAGAGATCTGACTTCTTCGCCGCGATGTCTAAAAAGAGGGAGTGCCAAGGGCAGTGCCCTGCTTTTAACCCCTGTGTATTCTCGGAGGTGTGTCTAAACCCCACTGGCTACACCGGGTGCCAGTCTCAAACCCAAAACCTTCATTGGTTTGACCACAGCTTCCCAGAATTCCCACTCCTTCCTGGTCAAACCACCACACTCTACTCTTCACTTCTGAGAATACACTTTCTAAAATTATCAACAGAATTACAAAACACTTCTACACAACAATACCTTAGATTCATTATCTATCTACTTTAACTTAGTACATGCTTTTCTTATTCTTTTTGGTCTCATCTCACAGTTTTATCTCATCACTCTCTCGTAATTCGATTCCCGGTCAGGGAACCAAAAAATGTCATGGTTTGAGCCTGGCACAGAGCCAGTGCCTTCCATGAAAATGCCTCACCTTGGTGTCTGCTGTGAGATGTGACCAGGAATAAGCAAAACAGGCTCTAACTTAAACATAAAGGACACTTTATTACTTAAACTACAGGAAAATAGGGAAAGACTATAAGGAAAAAGAAGAAAAGAATTGAAAACCTTACAAAACTACTTTCTTCCTCCCCACTCTCTGACTTTCTCAATCCAATACATTCTCTCAAAAACACTAACTGCTCAGCTCGGCACGACACTTTAGTATACTCAAACTGCAGTTTATGAAGAGGAAAGGAGTCTTTCTTGTTCTATAGGCTTCTCTTGGAAACACACTGAAACTTCGGATGCTTCTTTGTCACTTCGGCACCGCTTGGAAAAAAAGTCTTTTTGCCGCTTGTGACATGTTCTTTCTATGCTCAGTGCTCTCACCACTGAGACATGGCCAGAGCTGCTTTTAGGGTTGTTTTTTAAGGATGCTTTGTCTCACTCTAAAAAGGCACAGTCTCTGCTTTTGGGACATCTGTCTCCCTCATATTTTTCCAACTTTCTGGGGCCGGGGGGTTTTCACGAATGAACTGTCTTGGTTTTGAGGCACTGCTTCTCTCTAAATGCAGTCTGTGTCACAGGAACAACTGAGTCTATGGCTACAAGAAAAAGTTCAGCTAAAAGGCTACTCTAAATCATCTCTCTCCATCCAATCATCTCTACATTCTTCGGGCCAGGAGCCAGTGTCTCATCTCTTCTCCTATCTCTCTTCTTATTCAGCTTCGAGGAGGATTAGCATTTTTGCAAGGCTTCAATCATGCAAGAAAGGGTTAAAAGTTTTCAGTCTCTGTCGGTCTCGGAGCAACTCTCACGCACGCTGCTCACACGCTGCCGCTCTGGCCGGGCAGTCTTCTTCTCTCCCTCTTTTCTTGGCTGGCTGCTCTCCTGGTGGGGGGGGGGGGGGCTGGCTGCCCGATGTCTCGATGTCTCTTGGGGCTCCTCTACCCTTCCATCCTTGAAAGCCCCTCAACTCCCACCTCTGTCCAGGCCTCGAGCCTACCGCATAGCCGCCCCTCCCCCGCCCAGCAGCAGCGGGCTGGGCGGGGGGAGAGATCTGACTTCTTCACCGCGATGTCTAAAAAGAGGGAGTGTCAAGAGCAGTGCCCTGCTTTTAACCCCTGTATATTCTCAGAAGTGTGTCTAAACCCCACTAGCTACACCGAGTGCCAGTCTCAAACCCAAAACCTTCATTAGTTTGACCACAGCTTCCCAGAATTCCCACTCCTTCCTAGTCAAACCACCACAATCGTTTCTGGCGATCAGTTGCTACCTTTAATATCAACAGTAGCTCAAGGCTGTCAGGGTTCATAAAGGTCAGAAGACCCTTGCCAGAAGGTGCTCCATGTGCAGATTTGAAAAGGACCAGTTCCCAGACTTGTATCTTTGCATATATTTGCAATGGTATTTGATATTCTTCCCCTGACTCAAGCAAGTGGATAATAATTCTCCAAAGTGAAGTGTGCTCTGCTCTTTTAAGTCACTCCTCCCTGTGTGGCCCCTTTTCCTGGTCAGACTGTGGCATATCCTCAAAGCTCTGTGTGCAGTATGCAAAGCTCTTTGGTGTGAAGATTCCTAAGCTGCTGTGAAACATTTTCCAAAAGTCTTTTACTCAAATAGCACTACTTTTTCCTCTCTTCCTAATATGAAAGCAATGCATTTCTGCTTTATCTTTTTTGTGTCTGTAATGGAACTTTAATGGGCTGAAATTTCTCCATGCTACTTGCTTCTTTGAAAGCAACTGATGTATCAAGGTATACTATATTAAGGATTGACAACTGGGAGGAATAAGAGCACAAGAAATCAGTTCCCCAAATTATCAAAATTACTCAAACCCCCTAAATCTAAAAGAATGTTGCTAAATGCTTTAATTTTTGAAAACCATGGGCAAATAAAATAGCAAAAAAAAGCAAATACTGCATCTAAGAATGCACATGCAGTGTAATTTAACAGAACGAAAACAGTTTTAGTAGTAACATTCACATACTTTTGAAGTTTTAAAAACACAGGCCAGCCCATTTAGGATAAATCTTGACCAAGCATCAGATTTTAAGTAGAGAATATGAAGGTTTATTTTACCTGCAAAGAAGAACTGCAGACTGAGCTTGGGTACAAGGCCAAAGGAGCAGTGCCCAAGGGCAAAGACCTTTTTTATCTAATCATCAGTACGACTGTGTTAGTATGCTAAATGCTCCATAAAATCATCTTGCAAATACAGAAGCAGAAAATGCTTAGCCTTTGTCTCCAGAGAGACTAGATCTACCTTCTAACTTTCCCTTTGTACCCAGTAGTCATGACATTCAGTAGTCAGTCCTTGTGGAGAATCTGGAAAAGCTCTCCTTCACAGGCACCTGAAAAGCTCTCCTTCACAGGCACCTGCAGCCTATGCCTTAGCTTATAAAATAAATTACACATCCTCTGAGGCACTTAAAGTCTTCAAAAGTTTACTAGTACTGCCATATCCCCTCTTTAAAATGGCCTTCTCAATTCTCAAGTGTGTGTTACATGCTCTTTAGGTCAGGAGCTATCACCTTTTGTGTGTGTGCAGCAGGAATTCTGCAGGGCTCCTGCAGGGTACCACTGATGTTTTACAACTCCTTAGACAGCTAAAGAATCTGGTGAGGGTGAAACTCTGCTTCACTGCACCCACCTGCATGCAGCTCAGGTGCCCAGCCTGGGACCACAGGCTTATTCAGGTTGCCTCATTGTTGCAGCAGAGAGAGAGGTAAGAATCACCAGGTAAGAATTAAAATCACCTTGTAGGTAGGACTGAGAACTCCTGGCTTCCTGGCTTATGTGCCCTGCTTACCAGGGAGGGGTGAGCCTGATCCTACACCTGCCACAGAGTAATCCCTTGTGTTCCTGCAAAGTGGTGGCTCATTCCAAGAATAAGGACAAAATGCAGTCATGGATTGGTTCATATTTTTAAGTAATTTAACAGAATGTTCACTATTTCTACTGGCTTTTGATGTAAATGCTGAGTAGATGAAGCACTTATCACAGCAACTAGGGGACTATCCTAAGACCAGACTGCAGGATAAATCCCAAAGCAGAGGGGGGTTGAACAATAACTATTTGTTATGTCTGTGAACAGACAAGTAATCCAGCACAGTTTGCTAACCTTCAGTAACACATTTGTGTGACTGAGTACAAGTTTAAGATTGCTCTGAAAGCTAGTAAGCAGTTTTTGGTGGCAATCCAAGAGCAGCATTGCACATCATTGAAGCAAAGGCAATGCCCCACGTTAGAGTGAGGACAGGGCAAATATATGGACTATGAATTATTTCCCATGCACAGCAGGATATTGATCCTCTGTACTTGTGTTTAGGTTAAAACCAGTATTGTTAAGTCTCCTAACCAGTATTGTTAAGTCTCCTTCAGCCCAGCAAGAAACTCAGCATGGCCCACCAAAGTCATGGGCTCCAGGCATGTTGGAGTAGCAGCATCTGTGATCTCTGGGCATCCTGTGTTTGCAAGGGCCTTGTAGCACTAGACTTTGCAGGGAAAAACTCACCATCATAGACATTCACTTATAACTAAGCTTTGCAATGCAAAAGTTTTAAAAAATAAACAGAATAAATGGTCCATTCAAATGGTTCTTCTAATTTTTTTTTTCTGAAATGTTTGTTGCCCTTATAAACACACTAAGCAATTATGGGAAAATTATTTTGCTAATGTCTAAAAAGATTACATGTGTTTAAATTTATGCTGTATTTAATTTAGCTCTGCTCAGAACTATTGTTGTGATTAATTGAAGAGGTACTGACACGTAGGAAGTATTTTGTATAATAAAAAGAATCAACGACGCAGAACTCCTAAGTCACAAATTCCCTTGCAGCTTAAAGCCGAGTCCATGTCTTATGGGGAATATTTCCATGCTAGTAAGCCACAACATCAGCCTCAGAGAGCTGCAAATCAGGAAACTTCTCCCAAATGCCTCCTCCACAGGAGCTGGAACAGTGAGCCAACCAGTTATGCTGCAGCTGGGATCATTAGCAGTGGCTAGTGCCAGTGGGCACAGTTTTACCCCAGACTTTCCATTTTGATCCTGGAGGGTACCAGCTTAGTTGGCAATGATGTCCATCCCCAGTAACAATTATGTGCTACTTAAACACTGGCATCACTGATAAAGAGTTTAAAGGAGCTGGTCTTGCTCTGCTGGTCCATTTACCTGTCCTTGTAGCCTGAAGGGTCTTCCTGTTACAGTAAAGGGAATTTTTTTGTGCAGTGCAGAATGCTGACTCTAATGGCAGCACAGATTTGTTCCAGCGTTTTCTAGTATGTTTTACTTCTACCATTTTCCAAGAAAATTCCCTGGATAGATTTCTTTTCATATTAGGTATAATTCTCCTTCCAGACTTTCATAATACAGTTCTACACAGTCTTGTGTGGAGCTAGAAAGTGGGGTCTGATATCCAAACACAAACCAAAAAGGTGACTGGTTCTGACAAGGACTTTTACACAATCCACTACCAGATGTTTCAGAAAAACAGAGAAAAAATGCTGAGAAATATGTTCAAAAGAAAACTGTCCTCTTGAAGTCTGTGTATGTCATACTTATGTGCAACACATAAAAATAGATCTCTGTTATTTGGTCACATAAATACTGGTTATACATATAATCTCATCTGTATAATTGCAGTCATTGTTATCTCCTAAACTGATAGCTCTTTTTTCAATTTCATGCAAGGTTTGGCCTTCGGAATAATTTGTGGGAATGTGTTTCCATTTTAAATGATGATTTGCATCTGAAAGCATTTAATCTAACTGATTCAAAAATATGTCACCTTCTAGTTCCAAAACACAGTGACACAGGTGTGCAATTAATGCTGTCTTTTTGGTGAGGCAGCGTGGATTTATGATGCCCCTGAGGTACAGCCCAAGGGGCACTGCAGCCCAGGCTGGATTTTCAATGGCAGATTATAAGGTATATCTTCAGAGCAATGTTTGTATACATCTTAGAACAGTTGTGAGCCCTACTCCCTCATAAATAACCCTGGATTCATAGGAAAATTGGGGAAATACAGACTTTATTAGAATAAATCACTCTAGTTCATTTATTTGTAGAAATATAATTCTTTTTGCTTGTGAATCACCTTTAGAGAAGTTTCCTTCTGGTCAGCTATCTGCCAGGATCCAGGGAGCTGTATTTTCCCTGGGTGTTTTATTAAATGATTTGTGTGTACACAGAGAAAAATCTTTTAAGTGCTGCAGATGCTTTGAACGATAATCCTGCTGGAAACTCCATCTGTACTGAATGTTAAAACGTATCAAGACTGAAAAAGCTTCAAGAAAATCCACAACCCAGTTTCAGCTACATCTGTGCCACCCTACTAATTGCTACTACTCTTTAGTTTATAAGATTTTAAAGATACCTTCCAATCACTTGTTTCCAGAAAGAAAAATATATTGTGATTCTTTGGCCTAATTTTATGAAAATGTCTTTTTAAATTTTTCTTCCAAGCTGTCCTTATTTGCAGAAGTGACCAAAAGCCAAAATGTTTTAGTTCAGATTGCTGAAAAACCAATGAAGATTAAACTGATATTGGGTTTATTGTACTGCTGATAACCTCTCAGAAACTGCAGAGATGTTGCATGGCACTTTGCAGCTCTTTTCCTAGGAAATGCAATTGATCATGAGTCTTAAATTTTGTTTAGCACTAATCAGTCCTTTGAGACTATAAAAATAAATGCTCTTCATGCCCTGAACCGTATTTTAAAAAACCTATTTTCTATTTCTGTCTTTTCTCATGCAACCCCTTAATTTCTGCTACTTACATAAAAGAAAGCATTACCCTTTTCCATCCATACATAGAGTCTGAAATTAATTTGGTATAAAGAGCCAAAATACTAAAGTGTGATTAATTTTTTTATAGAAATAAACACAGTCAAGTGGCAATCTGCCAAACTATGGTAGCTTTTGCCTTCTCCCTGTGTGCTTCTTTTACTAGAACATCTTGGAAAACAGAGTGATGTCTTCCAGTTTGCACTTTTAGCAGGAATTGACCTTCAGGAGTAGCTCTGGTCACCAGCATAGCCTCAGGCAGCTGCTGATGAGGGTTTTCCCTAAGCACTGTTATCCATAATGGTCTGAGGGTCTGACCAGGATTTCTAATTTCCCAGTGCCCTCACACACATCTTGAGTTGCACCAGAAGTCCTTCATGTTGGGATAATCCTGCCTGTTTCTTCTCCATACCCTTCTTCCCTCGTTCATTGTTCAAAATCTTTTACTAAATTGGTTTTGATCTGATGATCCAGTTATTTATCAACAGTTACTAATAATTCCAGCTTGTATAAGTGTCCTAGAATAACCAAATGACATGGCATAGAGCTTCACACTTCATGACTATTTCAAGATATTGGACAAAATCTAATGACAATCGTATGTTTTTCATCCGATGCCTTTCCCAGAATTACAGGAACTTCTCTTTTTTTTAGCGATTTTATCTACTGCAACAAAATCAACAAGAAACAAAAAAACTCAAATAAAAAAAGCAGGATTTTTTTCATAATATACTGGAACAACTGCAGTGGTAGAAATGCAGTGCTTTGTGTTTGATAAATCAGTGAGATCTAATCCTAATACAATGAAGTTAAAAGGAAAATTGGTCAATTTTTCATGTTTATGTGGGGACAGGTGACACTGACTGCTATTGCACCTTCAAAACATCTGCTAATTGACATTACAGCAGTAAAGGTGGGCAACATGAAATTCTATACAGCTAAGACTTGGTTTACATCCTTAGTCATGAAGTGTGAAGCTATTGTGTAACAAAGTGAGAAAAGGTTCTGTGAGGTTTAGCTCTGAATGACAGCGAAGAGCACTTGCCAACCTCCAACAGTGCCTTTATTATGAGAGTCTGTGCTCAGGATATGCAGTTTGTGGGTGAGACTTGTTCCCAGCTCATCTGATGTTAATGGAAGCCTTCACAGGGACAGGCATGCAGAACTGGAACTAAAGCTGTAAAGAAATTGAAAGGAGACGACTTGCACCATCCTTGTGCCATGATTTAACAGAGGGAAGGAAACTATCTGAGTTCCCATAGCAGGCAGCTGTGTGAAGGAGTATGTCACAGCTCCAGCTCAGTCCCAGGTCTACCCTCTGACGTGCCACAGAGTCCAGAGGGATGAGCACATATCAAAAAGGTATTTCTGAACAATATGGACCAAATGAGAGCCTATATCTCAAATCTGGAAAAACCCCTTGTAAAGACAAAGCCTTTAGAGAGCTTGTTCAAGGGTAAAAACCAATAAAGATCATTGGCTAAAGGTCTGGAAAAGAGCAGATTACAGGCACCAGGCTTAAAAAGATATGAGCAAGAGAAAGTGCTTTAATTCCTTGTAAATGCAATAGATGTAAATACATGTAATATTTGCTGTGACTAAAGAGAGGGACAATTAAAGAGACGGATTGGTTTTATGGAAAGACAAAATTGTGACGTATTAAAAAAATAACACATAAAAAGTGAGGAAGTGGGAGGAAAAGCAGTTATTTCTGAAGTATGGATGGGTCAGATAATCTCATGCTAAGCACAAAGCTCAGTATTAGTGAAGATCAGTATTCTCTCCAGTTTCCTCCAGTTTTGTCAGTGGTGGCAGAGCAGTGGTGTAGGTCTGAGGAGCTACACAGATACTGCCTTTCTTCTCTCTTATGTGAGACATCTCCAAACTGCATTTAGAAATGTTTTGGCTCAGATCAGGCTCAGATCCTTTTTCTTGCACCCCCACAAGTAAAGGACAAGGCCAGTATTTGTTCCTAAACTGAATATCTGCCTTGGTAAGACTAACTCACACTAACAAGTATTTATTTGTTAAAGACCTCAAAATGAAACTTCTACTGAACAAGGCTCACATTGCAGAATTAGACTCATCCATAAGGACCCATTTTTGTTCAGGACATCAGGGAAAGAGTAATTTCTTCCTGTCCTAAAGATCTGAGAACTCCAAATCTGTTTTTCTAGCAACACAAGTATGAAACATCTCCTTCAGCAATGCAGACATGTCATTCTGCTACTGTCAGACTCTGAATCTGAAATTTAACTAGAGATGGAGTGATGTCATCATGGTCCTGCTGAGTTGTGTAATTCTATTGTTATAGAATTACTGAGCCTTCCTCATATTTCATGTATTTATTAGGGTTCCAAACTATTTCTAGGCATATTTTTCCTTAATGCTAGTCCTGCAATTTTTTAATGTGGTTTATAGCTTTCAAATAAAAAATGTCAAGATCACCATGTTGATGAAAAAACTTTCAGAAGGCATAGATTAAAAGGGAAATGGGATTTTGACAGTGATGCAGAGGTCATGCTAATCCTCACAAGAGAGTTAATGCCTTGTTGACTTGTACATTTACCTAAGGCAAATGCTGTATCTTCTAGTTTGAACTGTGGGCACAGTGTGCTGTGAAATCATTGCAAACCCACACACTTCAGCTGATGCAGATGATGATTCTGTGATTCTATGTGGGTTCACTTCTCCAGACACGATCTTTCCATAATGCAAAAAGCCAAGAAAACTTCTAAGCAGATTTCTCTCCTTCAGCACAGTCTGAAATTGTTGTAGGAAGAAAAAGACTATAAAGCTGGAATAGGAATTTCATTCTCTAGTGCTATACCTGAAACACTGAAAATGTTGTCTGATGGACAGAGGTTCTGAAAAGTAGAGGTGACACAGGCCCTGATTGTCTATTGAATGCATACTATGCAACCCTCCCAACCCCCACAAAAAAAAAAAATCCAAACTACTTTGTCTTGCAGCCTTCTCCCTGTTTTGTTCTATTAAAATAGAATGTCCACCTTTAATGTTTTGGAGGGAATTTCACAAGATCTCATTTTGCTGCATAAAAAATTGCAGTGGCTGTCATTAAAACTGGCTGCCTGTTAGCAGGCCGATGTCCCAGGAAGTCGATGGTATAATTAAAAGAGTGTGGGCTGTTACGACCCACTCCAGAAGGTGAGGGTAACCCAGGTCCATATTAACAGATCCCTTGGGGTGGATTAGAGTGGAAGGGGACTGGATGAACAGTGTTTGTAAATATACACATGTAGGGCTTATTTTAGAACAATTTGGTTGCAATGGAAAGCAGGCATGCAGCCATTTTCCTTACTGTTATCTACAGTAATATGTCAATATGAAAGCATAAAAATATTACTTAAGAAAGTGCATAAAGAAAGAGAAAGAAAGAAAGAAAGAAAGAAAGAAAGAAAGAAAGAAAGAAAGAAAGAAAGAATGTGAGTAGTAAGATACAGAAGCACCATCCCAGATCTTGGGATGAGACTTGATTGTTGCCATCTTTGATATTCCTTGGTCAAATACACTCGGGCTCATTGGGAGCACCCAGGCACCTCCCCTGGGGCCGAGTTTTCAGTCCTCTGGTGGAAAGCCTCAGAAATGAGTCTGGGGGCACTTTGGGGTCTTTGATGGTTTGTGACACCTCCTAAGACATGACAGCTGCCTATCACATCAGTGCAGTTCAGCCAGGAATGCCCCATGAGGAGGGATGAAAACCCTCAGGACCTTTCCCAGATGGTGATGTGGGGGGAGCTTTACAACTGAGTGACTTATGTAAGGAAGGAAGGACAACTGGAATGATGAAAAACACCATCCCACCTCACAGGATCTGCCTCTTATCAGCCTCAAAGCCAGTTTGTTGCCTCCAGTGGTGATTGTTCAGCCCCTCTGGTTTGCCATCAGACACCCAAAACCTCACCTCTTTCACCTCTTGCAGGGATGCAAACATGTCTTCAGCAAAGCACCCTGCCCCTCGCACAAGTGGTCAAATGTTCTGAGTCATTATTCATTAATAGACCAGTCTGTCACATGGGCAGATGCTGATGTTCTGGTGGGAGGCATTGGCTCTACTCTTACACAGGGGAACAGAAAGCAGTGACTTTCTAGAATTCTCAAGGAAAGAATGGAGGAATTTGACCCCTTAGCAAAGCAGATTTGTTTATAAAATGCATATGAATTAGAATTTCCAGGAGAAGAAAGACAAAAATAAAAACCCAGCCCAATCCATAAAAACCCCAAGCCCAGAATGCTGGTAATGTGATTGACAGAAAACACTTCAGCAAAATACCATCTGAGTCCTCTTGTCCTCTTGTCCTCTGAGGGCGGCTGCTATGGGAAAATTCCTTGCATCAGATGGTGACAAATGACAAATGTTTGTTGCAAGTGGCATGGCCCAGGAGGTCTACATGGGGTCACAAGAGGAATTATGGGAATACACACTGTTGGGGGGGTGATTCCCATTGACACACTTTAAGGGGGGTGAAGATAAGGATCAGCAATGCATTTGTTTGAGTCTCATACAAGCAGTATGGGCAGAAGGGCTGAGACATGGAGCCCAAGTACATAGCACAGATGGGGACATTTCCACTGCTGCCTTTCAGTGGTGGTGGAGGGACCCACAGAGGGAAGCATGCTGATTTATCCAATAGTGAAGGGAGGCTTACAGAGTAATTAACCATTGTTTTCTGTAGTATGGCATGTTTAACTTCCCTGTTGTGATTATTATTCAAACATGAGGCTTAGGAAAGCAAACGTGGGGAAGTGCTCTTGGAACAGCTCATGCACAATGCTCTCAGTGCTGAGTGTTTTCTTCTGTAAATGGTCTTTGTTAGAAGCTCATGTGGATCTACAGAATCCACTCGTGGTCCCTACACTCATATTCCTTGCCAGAGAGGTCTCCTAGCTATTTTCCTTGGCTGTTTCATCAGTACAGCTAGCTTTTTCTTTCAGGCTATGCTGGATGCCACATAATGGTGTGACTAATTGAAGTACTTTCTTTCCCTTCTCCTCCCCCAGATCTCTTGATTAATATTTTGTTGTATACCTTAATTAGCACTTTTCTGGCTTCTGGCTGCTTGTAACTCAGAGGTTTCTGAATAGACTCTAGTAAAACTTTACACATTGAATTATGACAAATATTCCAAATACAAACTCCTTACTAGATTTGCAATTATATCATGCCCACAGAATTCTATTAAAAACCCAGCATGACACTGCAGATGGTGAAATGGGGAATGGGCTGCTTCCTGTATGCATGGAAGTAATTCTGGTAAATCCCATCATAATCATGTTACAAAGTTAGACCATTAAAAGGAGAAAAGCAATTGTTAGCCTTTCTAATAAAGTTTGTGTTTTCTGGGGTTTTTATTTCAGTGGCTCAGTTTCCTGCCCACTGAATCATGCTCTCAAATGTGGTTTGTATACAAAGACACAGAGGAAACCAGCTCTGCCATAGTTTTCTTGTAAAAAACACCTGTATTCACTGTAAGAACTAGCCTTTGTAATTTCACTTAAAGAAATTTAAAATGTCTTAAACTTCTGCTTTTAGCCTCACACATGTAAATTTATCCTGAATGAAGCCCAAGGTATCTTCACAATGGGTGGGAAAGATCAAGCTTTACACAGTTTAAAGAGGGTCAGGAAGAAGATGGCATCCCAAACATGGCAATATGGTCTCCTCTTCAGCAGCAATGAAGCCACCTGCAATTTGGGGCCTACTGATATGAATCCATTGAAAAGGGGGTCCTGTGAGACTCTGTGAACATGGCTTAATATAAGGAAGTGCCTACTTTAAGCTTACACCTGACTTGCTCTTGGAGGGGGACAGAACATCACTAGTGTGAATTTATTTGATGTAACTACTCTTCTTGACCTTATAACTATTGCTTTCACATTATAGGTTGCTAGTGAAAATTTACATTTTCTGGGAAAGGGTAAATTTCCTGGGTTTTGTATGGCTGGGCTTTTTTTTGGTGTTTTTTGTTTTGTTTTGGGTGTTTGTGGATTTTTTGTTTGTTTGATTGGGCTTTTTGTTTTTGGGGGTTTTTTTGTGTGTGTTTTTTCTTTGTTTGTTTGTTTTTTGGTAAGGACCTGGCTATAAAATTTCTCTTAATATGGGAATGAACCCCTATAGCTGAACCTCTATAGCTAAACCCCTGTGAGGAAATATGCCTTCTTCATATGTCATGACTTAGCAAATCAATTACATTTCCACAAAATGGAAACGGCAGAAGTACAGAAAGACAATAAATTCCATCATTGCTCTGGACATGTGATCCTTGATGGAATACTTTTTAAATTTATTTATATATTTTAAATAGAAATTTTTGCTTTGGGCATTGCATCACTTGCTTGGAATGAAGATTATGGTAACTGAGACTTTACTGACATCAACTACATTAATACAAGCCATCTACATTTATGAAAGAAGAAAGACATCAGTAACTGAAACAAGCAATACATATGTTCTTCCTGCTGAATAAAGCCCAGTTCTGAGGACAGATGCTTGGATGGTGTGCAATAATAATCTGTCTTTCTATAAAAACTGTCACTCTGTGTCTTATAAAAATTTAATAAAGCAGGCATGTAGAGCCAGATGGTAATTTCCTGTTATTAAAGCTTTAAGGACAAATTAATCTCTGTTGTACCCTCCATTGACTTCAACACTGTCTCTATTGACTTGAATGAAATTACGTTGCAGATAATTTGGATGTGGATTCTGGAGGATGGGGGTCATTTAGGTACCTTTTAGGGACTCATCTGTGTAAACCTTCTACATTTCATATAGCTGTCATGAATTGTCTGTATCTTTGGACACAATGTCACCATATAGTTCCTTGCACTACTAAGACACCAGCTTTGCCCTGTACCATGGAGCATGGTGCTAAGGTTTTGGAAACAGCCTGGTGCTAAGGTATTTGGAAATAGCCTGAAATAGACTGGGATAAAGATTTATAGTGCTGAAGTGACATTAAAATGTTGCAGGGTTTGGAGCAAGTTCAAATATATCTGTGGAACTGTGAAGTGCATATTTTTGAGTCAGACACCAAGACTCATATGGGTCACAAAAGAAGTTTAATGGGTTAATGTGTGTTCAGGTTCAGGTGGGAACATGCAGGTACCTCCCCTGGAGGAGGGAGTTTTACACTGTCTGATGCAACACTGTGGATCATGTGCAGTCCTCCGGTGGAAGACCCCAGAAAAGTCTGAGGGTTCTTTGAGGATCTTTGATGGTTGATGGCCCCTTCTAAAGACATGACCCCTGTTTGGCCCATGCTTAGCTCTTCTTCTGAACCTGTGCCATCTTTTGTTTAAGTATTAAATATTAAAAGAATAAATGGCATTAATTTTATTTTCCTGTGATCTGGAGAACAGATGCAAAGAATTTAAACTATGTGAGCACTGGTAGCTGCTGAGCTGAGTTTTGAAGAACCATAGGGTTTGAGGAGTGCACCCTAGGGGCCAGACAGTAGGGCTGGACAGGGTCTGACCAGACCCCACAAATGCTTCTCAGAACAAGCATCCAGATAATAACCAACCTGGGGTGCCTCTAACTGCTACAGTCTCTAAAACTGTAGCCCAGTTGAGGAAATGAATCTCAATTTAATGTGGGTATAGAACTATAGCAGTTAAAGATTTCTGTAGATATGAGACAAAGAACCCCAAAAAACTCACTTTTTTTTTTTTTCCAGAAAACAGCACTGTGGTGCCTTTCATCAATGATACAGACCATCTGATATTATACAGGAATGCCAGTGTCAGAGTATGTGTGACAATCTGAAAAGAAATTGCAAATAAAAAATGCCGCGGTTTTAATCTATTTTCCCTTATCTATGAACAGAAGATGTTCTTCTGGCTATAATGAAGATAAACAACTTCACCTCTGTGCTTTGCTCTGCTCCAGAGATACTGAGAAGTGGGGAACACATTACTCTTTCATTTCAAAAGTTGTTTGCAAGGTACCTAATTAGTCCTGGTAGAAACAAAAGTGAGAGCAACATAAACTGCAGAAGGAGTTCAATGTATCTTGCTTAACTTGGAAACTGTGGCCAATGTAATCATTTGCAAGCAAAAATATCCTTACCTTCCTTAGTATCCCTGAACAAGCTATTTGAATGGGAAAAAAAAAAGTAAGAAACTTCCTTTCCCTTTACCACTTGAAAATAGGACTTTGAATCAGAATAGATTTTGTTTATTCACTTTCTTACAGCAACTTAGGGCTTTGATGAAACCCTTATGACTGTTGAACAGAAATGTTAGAGGCATTAGCCACCACTTGACTGTGCTCTATGTAATGTGCACTGGTTACAGATAGCTTGGAGAAAGTTGAGAACTCATTAAGTATTTGGCACTAAAAACAAAACAAAACAAACCATAGAAGCTCTTTATTGAGCGCAAACAGCTGCACTTGAACACATATTTCCAGAATCATAAGATAATGAATTTTGGCACATTGGTTTTTTTTGTTTCTTTTTTTTTTGTTTGTTTGTTTGGTTGGTTTGTTGGTTGGTTGGGTTTTTTTTGGCTAGATGTTTTTTCTTTCATTCTAAGATATGAACTGAATGTACTGCACTTTTCCAGTGTGATGCAAGCAACAGAAATAAAAGATGTGGGAATCTGAAACTTGGACCAAGATTTTCAACTCAAGAGGTCTGGGTTTAGATAAAAACAGATCTTGAGAAAAATTTCTTGATTGTAGGTGTACCAATGGTTAAAATATGAAGATTAAAAATGGAGGAATTGAAATTGTGTTAACTCAGCAATTACTTCAGTGAGTTTCAGTGCAGCACAAGGAGGACATCGAGGTCCTTGCCATAAAGAGCCACATGGGGAGGGAGGAAGGAGGCAATATCAGAGCTGGTGGAAAACAAGTTGTTCTTGGATTGCTCAGGCCATTAATGTGACTAATGCCATGAAGAGACAGATCTCAGACTCCTTAAGAGATGTTTGTTTTCAAAGATGTTGGAGTGTGCAGGTTTTGAAAATCAGGCTATTAGAGATGTATTTCCATTTCTGGTGAAGCACAGGTTGAACTTAGCTATGGACTGAGGATCATGCCTAAGTCATGATCCTCAGTCCATAGCTAAGTCATGGCTAAGTCATGATCCTCAGCCTGACTTCTAGTGTGGAGCAGCCCAGGCCTTTATCCTTGCTGCTTGGATGTGAGGAGTCAGAGTCCAGGCCACAACACGTGCATAAGCACAAGGTGGTTGTCCAAGGCTTTGTTCCAAGGGAAAAATGGATCAGGAGGATTGCCATACTGATGAACAACCTCTCGCCTGTGCTTGCCCCTCACTTTTCCCAGCCTGATGTTACCACAAAATACACAGAACATCACAGGCTGTTTTGGGGCACTGGGACTTCATTCACATTTCCCTGAGAAAGCATGAAGAATTGCAGATGACTGAGGGGATAGAAATTAATGTCATCCTTCTGTTGTTAGGTCCTGTGTGACTTCAACTCTCTCCCACAGGACAGTTTTGCTACTGCAAGTGATGGGCTGTGACAAATAGACTGAACTTCATTGTTTGCCTTTCTGTGATATAGGTATTAGTATAAATCATGATGGATCTTGTATGGTCCTGCAGAGTCAAGGCTTGGCATCATAATCCATCAGCTTCACTGCAAAGGTTTTCCCTGTGTATTCTCTACCATAACACCCCAATGAAGGGAATACAGATTGGTTGCAGGGCTGTTTCCTAATGGCCCCCACACGTACAATTCATTGAAATAATGCTCTAATAATTCCATCTGAATTCCTCATTTGCAAGAAGTGCTCAGGAATCAAGAAACAGAAGTTAAGATTGCTTTAGTTTAAAATATAAATTTTTGCCTGTGGTCTTTTTTGATGATGGGATCTGACAGACCAAAATGTCTTTTAAGAAAAATTACTGAAAAGCTATTTCCAGAAAGCTATGTGAAAAATCTTTACCCACATCTTCCTTATTACCTTGATATTATTTGCAAAGTATTTTCCATTTATTTCTGTATAATGATTGTTAAAATCACCCAGAACCTCTTTTTTAATAATATGTTTTAGTCTAGTTTTAGCCTTTCATAAGATGTGCCCTTAAACAATGCTTGAAGCTATGGAATGTACATTTTCCCTTCAAATCAACATTACCTTACTGTGGTGCTGTTCAGAATTAGTAAACTGAGGGTAACTCAACAGCTCTCTGGCAAAACCTGTGTTGTTTTCCTTTTTGTGAAGTGCCCATTCCAGCTGGACACAGAACAAAATCCCTCACACTGTGAATGATGAAGGACTAGAGGAGAAGGATGAAGGACCCAAGGAGCCTGAGAAGATCTGCAGCCATGGTAGTTTTCAAAACTTTACTAGACAAGGTTCTGTGAAACCTGATTGAATTTTATTATTTTCCCTGCTTTGAGCCAGAAAGAGGACTAGATGATTTTAAAAGCTCCTTCTAAACAAGATTATTCTGTGAGTCTATATTACCTGCACAAGTTTTTCTGTGGCCTTTCTCTGACTCCTGGGGGGAAAAAATGGAAATGCTTTATGCATTAAAGATAGTGATTATACCAAAGTTAACATATATATTCTCAGTAAAATCATTACCAGAGTGTACACATTCCTGGAGGGCATTATGAAATGTAGTTTAAAATGCAACTTGGACATCCAACTCAAACACAAGAACCCTGCATGCACACTCTATGGTTTGCAGAAATGGAGTAGCTGCCTTTACAGTGTGGCATGCCATAAAAAATTTTCTTTGAGAGTCTATAATCACCTCTAGGTAAAATACAATTTGAAGTGTATAATGTAATGAGCTTTTCAGGTATTCACAAAGTAAAACTTGTGACTTGAAAGTCAATTAAAATTCTTACACATCTTCTTAGACTTGCATAAATACTGTTGGAATACCATAGTAGATTCCAGAATATCTTCAAAAATGTAGAAACCTCTGCAATTATCTTTGATTTGGTCTTTGCAGATGTCATGACAGGTCTGTTACAGAGGAACTGAATCCAATTTTTTCCCTTAACAAAATAAAGTCTTTCTAAAACTGAGGAATACATCCCTTTTTCCATTGGGGCAGCTTTATGCAGAGCCAAAGCTCACCTCAAAAGGGAGCCAGCTCCATTTTGATTCTGCTTTCTCTCTGCCAGCATGCAGGTAGGAAGAGCTGGGGAGCAGCTGGGGTGGAGATGAGGCTCTCTTAGGTCATCCTGTGCTGGGTTCAGAGTGGCCCTGGCCAGCACTGCACAGGAACATCCTGGGCTCTGATGGATTTTACATTCTTTGTTTTAGAGGACACTAAGCCAAAGTCTTTCAAAATGGAAGTGCCTGGGGATGAATGAGCAACTCTGCCCTGAGGCATGTGTGCATTTTCCAGGATGACTGAGGTGTCACTGCAGATAAGAACCACTAGTGCCCTGTGACAGGCAGTGGTTTTCAACCAGGAGTAAAACAACCGTCAGAGTAAAACTGAAAATTATCTTGAACTGAGCAAAAGTTGATTTGATCGCCAGGCTTAGAAGTAGGGTTTTCAGGTCACAAATAGAGATCATTTCAAGAAATCCCCCGTCAGAATTGTAAATAGTGACACATCAGTTTGTCAGTGGTTAGGATATTCTTTGTGTGTGTGTAAATAACAAGAAGAACATCCCTGGTACTGAGTGCTTAAACAAAGATTAAAAGTCACAGGGATGTCAAACAATACCAACTGTGTTGCCTTCTGTGTGCCTGTACCTAATGGCTTATCTGGGTGCTGGCCTCAGAAATCCTCACACTACAGAAGATAAAATGATTTATTTTGTTCTCAGCAAAGCCTTAAATTGCCTCTCCTTCAAGTCTTTAATACAAGGTTTGAAAACATCAATTTTCTTTAAGTTAGAGAACAGCCTTTCAATAGTGAAGGAAAATGTGTATTTTGGCCAAAGTAACATAATATTCACCTGGAATCCTTCAGTGCAGATACAGTAGGAGACATGCAGCGCCAGTAAAACTATAATTCTCTCTCTACTCAATGTTTCAAGCCCAAACTGAACCTTCTCCTGTAAGTTTAACATTTACCATATAAAATATTCTATGAGACCAAATTCTACATTTGTTCATTACAGCAAATAAAAATGCAGAACTATTTTATTCTTTGGTTTTTTTAGCACTGTATTTCACCATGTAGGTGTCCCAGTAATCCACTGACAATTCACTGTGAGGATCCATCCACAAAGACTTTGATTTCTAAACATGACAAGAAAAATCATGGTTACTTCAGTCTTCCAATGTCACACCCTGTGCATGTCCATTACTGTAGACTTTTTTTGTAAGAAATGTTTTTGGGAGCTTGAATAAGAAAAGGTTAGTTGGGTCCCAGTTCCACAATGCGTTTAATTGCATCTATGATTGTGGGCCTGTTGATTGAGATGGGATCAAAGTCATCAGCTTAAATCAAGCCTGTGCTTTGGAGCAGGACTCTGTGAGATCATCTCCTACCCATCATGCATGCAAAGCTTTAAGATTTAAATACATGGCTTTAAGATTTAAATACATGGCTGCAACATAATTTTCCAAGGTGAGTGTTAAGTAGAATGAGTTGGCAATATGCCAAATTAATTTAGAAGACTACATAAACAGTAGTCTAGACAGAGCTGCAGAATTTTTTCTCCTGCTACAGTCATACATCTAGTGTTCTCTGTAGGAACTTTTAATCTCTCCTACTCAATCTATTTCATGAAAAATGTACTTGAAATAACATTAGGCTTGCATTTCCCAATTCTTTCTACTCCTCTTCACAGCTTAGTAATAATGAAGAGGAAGTTTTGTTCTGGGCTGTTTCTCAGCTTCTAGCGCACCCACATAACATACACGTGTGAAAATGACTCAAAAAGTGATGAACAAAATCTCTCTACATCTGCATCTTGCTCCTAATGACACACTTTTATTCATTTTTCAAGCTACATCAACCATCTCAGTCCCAAGATCATTACAGCCCCTGAAATATTCTAAACAAGGGTGGGCTTTGCAGTATTCATGTTGTTCACTTAGCCACAAGTAGTTTTAAAATGTTTTTTTTTAATGCTTTTAGCTTATGACAAGATGCTAGCTAAGAAAAACTATCAAATTATAGTATTGTAAGAAAAAAGATTCAATAAACATCAAGCACAGGCCAAATCAGCAAGAAAAGGCAAATAGCCCAGTTTTCCCACTGAAGTGAACATTAACATGAAGCGTTAACATTTTGGGAGATGAACTGATGTGTGCACAGCTGTGCAGCATTGGTGTGGGAGAGGTGGCTACTAATTTCCAAGGCTTTATTTCAAAATGTGTAAGAATCGAGTCTGGCTCTTTTGTAAATCTCTCTCAATGGTCTGGACATCTTTAAGTCTTCTGGCATGCAAAATCATCTGTGCTTTGCTGGTCAGCTGCTCACTTTGACTGCAAGCACAGGAACAATGAGTATTGTCCTTCGACTGCAGCACTTTTGTTTTCTTGGTCCAAAATAATAATGAATTTTGTTCATGTTCTCCCCTTGCAGGAGTTACTTGACCTTGCAGGAGGTAAATTACCATCCAGGTACAGTCTCCATGTTCTCCCATTTTTCTAGCCTCTATATTCTCTTACCATTTCTCTGCCTCTTAATTTTTCACAGCTCAGTTTTATGAAATGTCTTACTGCTTCCCACATGTCTCATTTCTACATTTGCTTAGCCTCTATATATCCTTCTTCTTACCCTCTCCATGTTGTTCTTTTGCCCTTTGCTTCTCACGTACCCATCTGGCACAGCACTTCCACCAATGGCTTCCCACAGTTTGGCTAAACAAGCAAGGCAGAATTTTTCCCAGTGTTTTCTCTGTGTCAGTAGACTAGGAAGTGAAAGTGCCTTTTTAAGTGGTAGTGAATGCTGAACCAGATCTGATCTTGTCCAATACACCACTAATATGATGCATTTCACCCAGAACTGATTGAAGATTCATATCTTCCTTCCTTCCTTTATCTGAATAATACTAAGGCCATTAAAATTTTTGTTTTGTGACATGGAAATTCAGATAAGCCACCAAGTCACTGGGGTTTCTAAAGAAAAAATGCCTTTCTGACTATGTGACTGCTGAGAATTCTTGATAAAAAAGCAGTGTCATGCTGAACATTCTGAAGTTGTGAGGGTGGTGGTGGTTGTTGGAAAGGAGAGCTTGGATAGATTGCTGTCCTCATAACAGGCAGCTTAAAAGCTCCTGGATACTTATGTGGTAGATGCTGAAATTTTATATCTCTAAATGGACTCTTCTAAAGTCCATCCAACCTGACATGTTTTGAATAAATTTTAGGCTCTACTAAAATTCTATTCTTTGATGGAAATCTGGAAAGGTATTTCATGCAAGTTGAGTAACTCAGGAGACTTCAATAAAGTCCTTGGAAAGGCAATGCAAAGTTTCTGGCACTTCTAGGGAGTGTTCCAGAGCAGAACTAACAAACAGACACTTCTGTTGTCCTCTTCAGATTTACATACCTCTCCAAAAAGCCTGAAGGGAAACCAGGGAGGCTGCATTCCTAAGCCAGGTGCCTGACCTTGGTGGCTCACTGCCAGGGATAGCTTTTCCCTTATTTTCTCTGAGAAGTCAACAGCTTGGGAGCAGTGCATGAGGAAGCAAACTAAAGAGCAAGAGGGCAGCATGTCAATATATTTAAACAGCAAAGAGAAAAGGCATGGATCTTTCTGTAGCTCAAGTGCTGAAGAAATCTTAGGCAGTGAAGTGAAGCTAGATGAGGCATTTTCAGCTTTCTAGTAGTTTCAGTAACATGAATGCTGTTAAGATGCTGTGATCTAATATCTAGGTCTATTAAAGAGATTAACATATGAACATAACCCAAAGGATGTGAAGATAACCCGAGGGTGATGATGCGAATATGCAAATGGTTGCTGGCTGCCTACAAGGCACCGGGTTTAGGGTCTGTGGAAATCTGAACTTCCAACAAGGAACTCAGTTTAAGAGTCTGGGACTGTGTGTGCATTGGTTTGGAAACATGTATAGTGCTATTGTCAGATTTATCTGCAAACCATGGGTAGCATAAGCAAAGTCTTATCCAAGAAAACTCAGTGTAGGGGTCACCTTATACCCACAAAGTTATCAGCTAAAATATTAGATGATCTGAAAGAATAAGGTCACACAGAGCTCCTGGGAGCTGACTAACTTTTAACTTGTCATGAAGAATAACTCTTCTTTATTTAGGTGTTCTTTCTTAGATTAACCTACCTTTAAAACCCCTGCCTTCTCAGTTTTGTTTTCCCAGTGCAAAAATTGCAGTGGTTACTGATTTGAAGCCAATGTGTTATTTTTGTTTGGATTTTTTTGTGCATTTCATAATGCTTTTTGCGAAAAGGTTTATGTTCCAGAATTAAAAGTGGAAAAATGAAGAGGAAATTTCACCTGGACAGCAGCATCAGAAAACACATCAAAAAATACTGGGGAAAAAAAGGTTGCACTGGCAATTGAAAAAAACCCAAATTTGTAGCTAATCTACATGAGCCTGAGGTTACTGGAGTGCTAGAGTTAATAGAATTGAAGGTTTCCACTAGAGAATGTTCTATTACTTTTTATAGATGATTTTGAATAAACAGTTATTTTACTTTGCTAACACTAGAGACTGTGTAGTCTCTACTCCTGCAAAACCAAAATATTTTGTTAGGATTCTTTGGCTGACTTGTCAAAAATCCACTTATTAAAAAAAAAAAAAGAGTTTTTTTCTTGATTTTGGAAGCAAGTTTATGTTAAACAGTAAGTACTGTCAAAAAGCAGAGCTTGATTTTCACAACTAAAGACATCAGAAGCACAGAAGAAAAAAGAGTGGATGCATGGAGGCCATCCTTTCCAGAAGGAGAGGCAGATGTGGACCATGGATTCTTCCAAGGATACAGCAAATAATGCATGCAGTGTTGTACTGGATTCTTCTAAGTGAGATTGAAAACAGCATATTGTTTGACAAAATGTCAAAGGAAATATAGAACTGGAATATGTGGCATTTGGATATTTCTTCTAGAACTCCTATTTCCAACTTAATTTCTTACAGAATTGATTGCAAATATAGGACAGAATAACAACTTTCATCATGCAAGCTAGAACTTTAAAGGCTAAGGAACTGAACCTGGAGACACTGAAGATGTTAAAATCTTTTACTGAATATAGTGGCTTCAATAACAGTCAAGAAAAACATGACTTTCCTTGTAAAAGGTAAATGGAAATAAAAATAAGGATGTCTTTGCTTTGGAAACCTTTAAAACTGGCTTCAATATTGATGTGCATCTAAATTCATCAAATATCACCAAAACCAATGAAACAAATATTTCCTTCAAAAAAAAAGGAAAAAGAGGTTAAAATAACCAGTATATAATATCCTTGATAAAGTATATTGCACAGCTAAACATAATGCAGAAAATGTAATACAGTAGATTTAAAAAAAAAATAATTTTGACCAAGTAAAAGTTTTTTGAGATTCTTCTAAAGTGTTCTTCTCTTCTTTACACTTTCCTCTATTATTTTCAACAGGGTAGAACATAGCTGTCATTCCAACACAAAGGAAGTGGGTTAATAACAGCAATTATACAGAATGTTTGAAATAGCAGCATAGGGAATGTTCATCTCATTGTTTCCAAAGTGTACTGCATGTGCTTTACTTGTGGTAGAGCTCAGACCTACCCTCTGGAATGGGCAGGAAGTGGGACAAAGCTTTGTGAGGCATCAGTGAAGGAAGTAGGACTTCCAACTATCTTCAAAACAATACATTTCTTTTTGCTTGCTTACACAGCAAAGATGCTGAAAGGATCTTATTCATCCAGTTCCTGGAAAGTAGGAAGAGCAGCAGAACAGAGTAGAGCAGTGGGAAGCATTATTGCATGCTCTTAGAAGTGTTGCTGAAGTCAGAGTACAGTCTGGTTAAGAGCTGGCATTTCCTGTTATTTAACTGGACAAACTGCCTTCACAAGCTCTTCTCATTAGGTGTTTCTTTGCTGGCATACAGAAAAGTAGTTTCTGCAATTTTTTTTGTCTTTTCTCTTTCCTTCTGATTTAATTTTTTAAAATTTAATTCACTGTCCAGCACAGACACTCTAAATCTCTTTGCTCTGACATGAAAAGCAGCAAAATCACCTGGTGCCCTATAAACTCTGATGCCATTGTGGATCTGCTGTGTCCAACATATTTCCTCAGAGTTCAAGCTGTATTTCAACTGGTTGGCAAACTGTGTCCAAAACTATTTAGGCACATAAATAGCAATAATTATATTAATGTTGCTGTACTGTGGATCCAATTCTTGAGTGTTGTAGATCAGCAAAGCTCTAGTGATGACAAATCAGGGAAATTATGCTGATTTATTCCTTAAGCATTAGGTTGCATTTGAAATGATGACAAACTCTGACACATATTAGCCATTTCCCTGTGGTATATACCAAGGAGTACTCTCTCGATGCAGTGATGATTTCTGAGCTATATCATTGCTCATCCTTCAGTGGATTTTACCCATAACAAAAGAGAATTAATTTTAATCAGAATATTCTCTACATTAGCAGTTCTACAATGTTCATCACAAAACATTGCCTATGCAGGAACCCTACAGGAAAATGACATTATCACTGATACTTTTTCCAAGGCTACAACAGTATTTGAGAAATTCACACAGGCTAATGAAATATATTTGGCCAAAACACCAGAAATGAGTCAACACCTATCCTAGTCCAAAGAATTCCACTGGGAAATCATTGTGGATTACTTTGTCTCCCTATGTCTCTGCATTGTCTGTGTAGACAATACAGTTTGATTTTTTTAGGAAGATTGTTTTATTAGATACCTGACTTTCACAAGCAAGCTACAGGTATTGGAACCCATCATTTGTCCTCTTTGGTAAAGAAACAAATGTTTCTTATATTTATACATGATCAAATGTTCCCTCTGAAAACAGGGACATAAAAGTGGAGCTGGATCATCTCAGGCTGTATGTTTGAGTGCCCCTTGTCCTTGTCTTGCATTGCCTTTTGCCAACATGAGCTACCTTTAGGAATGGGTTTCCCAGCACCTGGCCTGCAGATCTGGAAATACCACACAAGGGCCACTTGGGAGGCATTCAGGCACCTGGAGATGGGAGCCAGAGGGATTGCAGGGACAGCACCACACTGCAGCTTCTGCCTAGGATGTTCGCAAGTTCCTTTTCCAGGGAAACGAGGGTGCAGGAAGGTAGGGCTGGCTGTCACTCAGATCTCTGCCATTCAGTTGGGGCTGACAATTGCACTGATGAGGCTGCACCAGTGGCAACAGAGTCCCAGAGACTGGAGGGACCAGATTTAGAGGGTTAATTTGCAGATAGGGATGTGAAATCCCTGCCTTTGACAGAATAGCCTGCCCTTACACTCAGTGGAAGAGAAGGCATCTCCATAGAGTGAGACATCTGATTTATTTCTTATCCACCCTCCTGGCACCCAGTTAGAGGATGGTTCTGTCAGTCAGTGAGCAAAAAAAGGCTGAACATTTGGGACACGTGAAGATTTCCCAGGGGACTTCTTTTATTGAGAAGCTGACGAGGAGGTCTTTGTCTGAAGCACCCATTTTGGCTTCAGCCTAAGGCTGTTGCAGAGCTACCGTGGGTGGACAAACCTTTTGGGTGGAAGCAACAATGTGGAGACCTAGGCCTTCCTTGCTGAGGGCAAGTTTCTTTTCTTTACTCCCAGCCTGCTTCCTCCAAACCAAGATCAATGTACAAAAGGGAAAAAATTGGGACAGAGCAACATCTCCAACTCAAACTACTGTGTTTTTTAAAGAATTCAGGTGATAACAAAAGGTACCCTTGGCAGATTATATTATTGTGCTAGACTGGTTCATGGTTCGATTTTTCTGTGGGGCTGTTTGGTTGTTTTTTTAATAGGATACAATTTTATTAGCATTGAGCACCTTAAATGAAATCTACAAAGCACAAAATAAATAGCAAAACTGACTGGTTGTAAAATTAAGTTAGTTTAAATGTTCTTCAGCACCATGTAAAATTTTTGTTACTAGATAACTCAACATAAATACAGAGGCAAATAATCATTTAATAGGCATTTAAGAATCCATGGGCTAGTTCCATCTTTGGTAGGATCATTAAAATCACTTGTACTGTAAATGGCTTCCTCCATGCAGCAATTCACATGAAGCACTCAGCAGTGGGGCAGCTCTCCAGTGTGTCTGGTTTTAAATGTTCCTATTCCTCCTGCCTGCCCAGGCAAAGAAGTAGGAACATAGAGAAAGGTAATTGAACAGTAGGAGTAATGACTCTGTGATTTAGAGTAGTTAAAAGGTAGTGGAAAGGATGGCAATAAAAACAAATATTGAATGCAAACACATCTGTAAGTTGTAAGAAAAAGCAGTGCTGTGGTAGGATGTGAAAGGATGCTGCTGCTGTCCTGGGCTCTCCAGTGAGGCATGGGATCAAATCCTACCTGGACCTGAGTAAGGTTCCTCTGCCTTAATTAGTATTCTTCTTTGGTACAGAAAAGTACTATGCAAAGAAAATATAATTATATTATCCTATGGTCTTCCCCTGATGTCTCTAAACCTCACTCAATCTTATGCTATTTTCATTATCAAATATCTGATAGCTGGTAGGGAAATGTAAGTCTATCCCTTACAATAAAAGGGAAGTAGAAGCTTGTTACCAGGAAAAGTTGTCTCTCTAAAAGACATTGAGCATTACAGCTCTGAGATTTCCCTTGGCAACTGTTGAGGCAGACACACTCCTGGGTGAGGGTGACGGGATGCCTATGTGGTGCACAGGAGCAGTGCAGAGAGGACATCTAAGCTGGTAAGAGGTTCTGTGGCAATAATGTCACTGTTGTCTCTCAGGATCAGATGTGCTAATGTTCCTGCTGGAAAGTGGTGTGTGTCTCTTTCATTTTTTTTAAAGCTGAATTCACAGCTCCACAAAGCAGAAGAGTGAGTCTCTGAATATCATTATTTAAAGTGCTGAAATTCCCAGCTGAACCCCCACCAAACCAGCTGTCTTGCATGGTGGCCCTAAAGGACCTTCTTTCCTTCCCCTCTCCTCCCCAGCCCAGATACAAGGGATGATCATTCTGAGCACACATGGGAGAGCCAAGCAGCACCCACCAAATACAGCCTCATGTTTGAGGCAAGTTCAGATAATTTCAGATGGAGAGGGGAAGTGAACCCAAGACCAGCACAGCCTCAGAAAGTGTATGGACCAAGAGATGATCAGATACATTAGCAGGAAGGGAGAAAAAGAAGTCTGGCTTCTGCTAGAGCAAAGGAGCTGCTGCACTCTTCAAAGCTGCTCTGAAGACACCAACTGATTTCAGTCCAGGTGGGAGGTGGAATATGTGCAGGAGTATGTGTGTGTCCTTATCAGAGACACACAACTGTGTGGCTTCTTAGCACTGTCTTGAAGAGTATTCTGCTCATGCCCAAAAAGAGATGTCTAAATGTCACATGACCTTTAAAAATGAGAAAGTCTAGGCAATAACTAAGAAAATGGGAGTTTAATTAGCACTCAGGTTAGACATATACCATTCTCCTATGTCATTTTGTGCCTCTGGTATACTAAATTTTATGACAGTTGGCATTTCTCTGTCTTAAAGTTATTTTCTGAAATATGTATGTATGCACATAGACACACACACACACACACACACACACACGTATTTCTTGGCACACTGGCAGTTTCATCCTCCCATTTAAAATTTTCCTTCAAGTCTCCCTGCTTCTGGGAGCCAAGATCTAGCAACTGTGACCCATGAAATCTTATCCCTTTCTTTGCATCTTCAGTTGCTCTGTTTAAGATGTGTACATGCAGATGCAAAGACAGCTGTTATTTTGTTCCCAAAACATTGGAGACTGTTGTGGAAAAATACTGCACAGATTTCTTTCATTGCTACTGTCATGCTGTTCTTTCTGCTTGATTTTTTTTTGTGCCTTAATCTTCCCTGTCCAACAACTTAAAATTAGAAGTACTGGGATTTTCTCATTACATATAAGAAAACTTAAAATTCCCACTACTGCTCAAGAGATTCCTTTTTATGCACTACATACATTTTTAGCACAGTGTAACATACTGATGCCACAAGTTATTTAGTTAAAACATTGAATGTAGGGAAAACAATGTAGGCTCAGTTCTACTGCATCAAACTCCAGGATCTGAGGCACATTTCTCCTAATCTCTCTGTAGACAGACAATATGGAAGATATGTTCCCAGAGTGATGGATTTCCTCCTAAAGCCCAAATTACTCTTGGAGATGCCTACAATTTATCATGGACAGCCTCAAAGTGTGGGATGTAGTATCCTCAGTTAGGTGTCTTGCATTAGAGGGACGAACTTGGATTTCAGGTGCCCCTGCTACTTGCTGGTCCAGACAGCATCCCATGTGACTGGGGTGTCTCACTGAAACAGATGATCAGTGTGTTGCTTGCAGACCTAGAGCATTTACCCATTTTTCTGGTAGTTATGCTACTGTAAACATAATATAACACAATAAATGGAAATAAAAAAATAAATGCAGGAACACAGTTGACTTTCTCCCTGTTAGACAGCCAGCCAAATTTTGTTCTAACTCGTGTTAATACAAATAACTCATTTCTATTCCCAGAAATTGCTCTCAATGCAGCTTGATGTAATTATAAAAGGATCTGTACTGTTCTCCAGGGTTTCTTCAGACTCAGAGATTTCTAAGAAATCAAGAGTTGCCATTATCATTTTTATATAATTTTCAACATGATATGCTATGTCAATCTAATGAAACACTGCACCAGTGTAGTAGTGGGTAACAACTCAACAAAATTATTTCTTACATAGCACTACAGATTACTCTTATTTTTGGGATTTAAAATTATAAAAAAGACGTGTCTAAAATTTTGCAAGGAAATCAAATAGAAACTGACAGGTATAATTATTTGATATTCTTGAAAGGAATACAAAATCTCCTAAGCGGAGAGCTCTACATACAGAACAGAGGATTTAAAAAGAAAATAATGAAGAAATCTGCTTTTTAACCTAGCATCAGCTGATGTCCTGCAATTATCCTCTACTCATTGGAGTCTGTGAATTTGCAGCCTGCTTATAGATAGTTCTGTTGTTGTAGAATTTGCATTCTTATTTTAGCATACTTTTTTTATAGAGCAGAAGCCAGGTGTGTGCTCAGACTCCAAAGCCAAGTGTTGATGCTGGTGTGTGCAGGAACATGATCATCACAAAAAAACACTGCTGTTTTTTCCAACAAACATTCAGACTGTTTCAAGATTCAGGGCTCAGATCCAGAAAAACTGGATACAATCCTTCAGACTCCTGCATATTGTTGGGAAACTTAGCCCAAAACAGAGGTAGAGTGGTTTTAGGGCATAATTTTAAGGATAATTGCAAAATTTAGGCACTTAATCTGTCTATAAAATTCATCCATGCAGTGGAGTACATTTACAGCAAGAGCCAGCGTTGTTTGCATAGCCCGAAGTCAGGCACAGTCTTTTTGTGACCCTCCAAATATATGTTTAAAATTAAGATATAAGCCCTCCCTTCTGAGGCCTTCTGGGCCTCCTGCTATGGAGGAAATTGATAATGTAGGTATTTACTTAAAGAAAAAAACCTGGTATTTTGGGTACACACCAAGGTCCTAAGCTGGGAGCAAACAGCATCCCCTAACATAGGTGTGCTCAGTGTCTGGGGCAGCAGCCACAGCAGCTTGTGTCAGAATCTCTCCTTAGAGATGTTTGCCTCCATTCCTTTTTTGACAGTTAAATTCAGCAGACATCTCAGATTTGAGCCCCCCTGAGCTTTGGGTTGCCCGATGTACAGCAATGCCAACACAAAATAACTGTTCATTTCAGTTTTGCTCTTCAGTAGGGAGAGTTAAAAAGGAGCATAGGAAGGCTTTTGATAACTTTACAATACTTATTTTATTCATAGCAAGAGAGGCCAATGAAGAGTGTGGTGACAGCCTGGAACACCATGTGGTGTTCCTTGTTTTTCTTGCTAGAGAAGGTGAAGACAAAGATTAGGCTGGGCTGTCACACTCTCTCTTGAGTGCTGCAGCAGTAGTTCCTGTGCTCCATCACTACTTGTTTATTTTAGCACCTAAAAAAAGACCAGAACAGACTGCAAGAATGTTTCTTTCACAACAAGAAAGGGAAGATGTAGCACAACTGCAACCTTCTGCTAATTTATGTTTATATAGTCATGTACTGTATTTCATATACAAGAAGAGGGAAAGGACCTCTTTGAAGGTGAACTTTTGTTCTCTTCACAAAAGAAGAGATACCTCAGGGTGTCCAGGGCACTCATAGGGACCTGGCACATATTACAAGTGCCACTGGAGAGCTGTGCCATTCTGCAGGAACAGTAAAATAACCTGTCTTTTCCTGGTCACCATCATCCAGCAATTCCTTCTTCAGTGAAAATCAAAACCAGATTGCTCTCTCTGAGTTCTGTGACCTGCAAGAGGGCTTTCTGAGAAAAGAGTCCAAAATGTGGCAGCACTGAGGGCTGGGGAGCAGCCATTCAAGGGTATCCTTAGCCAGATTAGCTGCAATTCAACTCTTCAGAAGTGGTATAAATGCTGTGTCAGTGACACTTAGGTGTCATTCAGACCTTTTCATACTTTGCTTAGTAAGTTGCAGGGCTGGAGGATGGCTTAGTGTACAGTGCTCTGTCAGATACCTGCTCACATAGTAATGTTGAATTCATATTGAGCTCCTAAGTCTTTGCATTTCCCACCGCATTTACACTAGCATTAATCAAGAGCGCAAATTAGAGGGAAAATATAGCTTATACCAATCATTTATTTCTTTGTAACACCCCTAGGCACAAACTTCCTAATGCCCTTTTCTCTCATTAAAATCCAATCAACTAAAAGTATTTTTTATTAAGTGGCCTATGAAATAACTTTTAAAATTTTAGAACAAAAGGATTTGACGGCTATGGCCTGTTTGAAATATTTGCCAGCAGTGTACCTGGAGAAAGAAGAGGTATGTGTATCTTCAACTCACAGGAGAGATATTGGGAAAATAGCCTCCAGAAAGGATGGCTGGTGTTTCAGAGCCTCAGTACCTGCTGTTCAATCCCACCATGCATCCTTTGCATTGATGTTTGCAGCTTTGGAAGAAGAAAGTGAAAACAAAAGACCAAAGCAATGACAAGGAGGAGAAGCATATTAAAAAAGTGAGAACAAGAAAACAAGGTAAAATGAGTCTTTGCTGATGCCAGGTGCAGGGGCAAAATAATTGTTTCAGAAAATGCTCTTGACATAAAAACTCTTTGCCACAAAGGAAAGGAGAGTGGGGAGGCAACTCCAGCACTGGCTAGAATATTTGCATTCTTACTTGTGAAACAGTCTCATATGAATAGTCTTCTTTTAAACTGAAATCCTGCTTGGAAATGTGCAATACATTGCTGTCAGAAGGTATTGGAAGCTGTCGTAGGACTTGGCTTGCCATTGCTGACACACCGTCTTAGTGCTTCAAAGAGGTTTATTGTCACTTGTGTGGTCACAGAGTGAAAAGGACAGACATACTGAGACACATTTCTTATGCCTTCCCCCAAACCTATCCCCACAAATGCCAGTGTTTCCTTAAATCCCATTTGAAGCACTGATTGGAATCTAAAAAGATTTAATTTTTTTTTAAAGAGATCTAAATAATTTTTCTGTGAAAATGAGGATTTTTATGTGTCTGCTTGTGAGATCAAAGCCACCCTTGTTCTGGACTGGGTGAGTTTGGTTTTCCTTCATGCAGGTTACTTTTTAGAATATTATGGGCTTCTGACTGGTTTAGCTATCACTTGGTGGCGTTGATAGAGAAGAGGGATCACTTGGAACTCCAGTTCTTGGGTTGCATTTCAGTAAAGAGCAGATAAGGCTGGTGCTGGCTCACTCAGGAAGGAGAACATGGCTGGGCCAAAATGCCTGTCTGTGAAGCCACATGTGCCAGGCAGCCTGACAAACAATGTCCATTATTAAAATCAGAAAAATATGTGGAGACAAGACCTGTCCTGCTCACTGGGCATCATTTCTATCTAGCTGTACTTCCAGAGAAACCCCCCCAAGAATGAACAACTTCCCAGAGGTAGGCTCTCTCTGATATCTGGCACTTCAGTAGGAGCAGATGGTTAAATGACACTCTGAACCTGCTCTTACTCCAGATTATGAAGATGGAGAAAAAGAAAGGAGGAGAGCTCAATGTTGCTTTTATTAGAGCCTTGCCCTTTTTTTTTTTTTTTTTGCCAGGTTTTTAAAGGCAAGAGCCTTAGAGCAAAAGAAGGAATGAGTCACAGCAATAGCTTCTCATTAAACTAATGACAAGACATATAAACAGAGGGACCTCACTTGGCCAATGTTCCTGCTGTCCACAAAACTAAGCCATAAGAAACTAAACATGAAAAAAGTCATGTAGTGTGCCTCGGACTGGGTGTTCAATTAACCTTATACTGGAAATGCTAACATTTGATTTAAAAACAAGTTATGCATTTGCAGCAGGCGCCCTGTGGGTGGATAGGGTAAAAAACCAGTGAAATCAAGTCTTGAGCTCTGCAGCTTGCACCTTTGCATGTATATGCACTGGGTAGTAGCACCTCATTTGAACTACATTTCCAAAGGCAAGGAGTTTGTCACTGTTCTCATTCCTCTGTTTTTAACACCAAGGCAATTACACAGGCACCTCCCTGGGTTATGGCAGGTGCTGAACACTTCTGAAAAATACCGTCTCAGTAAAAGCCATTATTTGCCAGCCTGACTCCATAAAAATCAACCTGCCAGAAAAAAAAAAGAATTCTGAAGGGCCCTGTGCTAAATCCTGTCTCCAGAGAATACTCCCTGTTTGGTATAGAATATATATGAATGATCCTCATCCAAAGTGATTAAAAAGGAAATAAGATGTTAATCAGCAGAAAATATCCTATTGCAAACCTGTTCTAGGTCTACAGTGTCAGCCACAGACTGGAGGGAAAATAAGATCTTTGGAACTGAGAAAATAATACTGAAATTGTTTTTAGAACTGCAAACACTCAGCAGTGCTCAAACCAGACTCATTTTCAGCAGTGCTTCCTAGCTAATATTGACAAGCTTTTCAAACTGAAATTTTTAATTGAAAGGAATTAAAGCAGCAAACGTTACTTTGAAACATTTTGGGAACATTTTATTTTAGATGTGGACTTGCAGTTCCTCATATGCTTGACAAAACTGTGGACATCGCAGTATAAATGGCAGCTAGTTTAAAGCAAAGATTTGAAGAACAAGTTTTTCTAGTAACAACTGTGTGTTATTGAGTAAGATCTCTATCCTCTCAGCCTGATAATTTTAAGTGTTGGAGCAATTCATGTTGAAGCCAGCTCTGACAAAAGCTTCTAGCTGCAACACATCTTTTTGTCTCATAAATGCCTTAAAACCAGCTGAGGCTTCTTCAGCTCCAGGGTTAATGTAAAGGAAATGAAGAAAAAATGTTCCATTCATTTCCCCTTCTTTGTCTAAAGGCCAAGGTTTAACAGACAAAGAAGAATAATTTAGAATTTTACCTATTTTTGTAACAAGCAATTAGGAGAGCTCGTCTATACAAGGAATCTTAACAACAGAAAACAAAAAGAACAGAATGTTAAAAGCACCAAAATCTGTCAGGAAATGTAAGGCTGACACAAAAACTGCCCAACAGATTAAATTACCCAAATATGTGGTCTGTCCATTAAATTTATCCACTACAAAATGGACAGCATTTTTGTATGATAAAACATGACAGCTGAGCAATCATTTATTCCTGGCATTTGCTCAGTGTGCAGTAGAAGTGCAAGTAGAAAAATTATTTTTTCACTGAGTAACCTTTGCTAACGAACAAGGAATTAACCTGGCAATGAAAAAAATAATTGCAGAGAGTTGAAGTTGGGTGGGGGGCTGGGTAGGGGGCTGCCAATAGACTGTAATGGAGATATTTTTGAGTCTGCAGGTATAAGTAATTTTCTCTACTGGTTTTTTGCGAGACACTTTTCAAAAGTAGCAGCTAAAAATAGAAGGACATCATTATTATCAAACACCATCAAGCTGACAGAAACTTCTGTATTAAGATGCAAATAAAATCTTCATGTCACAGATGATGACTCCTGTTATTTTCAATTCTTTGCCAAACTTAAATGTTTTAGGCCAACAGTTTTCACTAGAAGAAAGTGCCTTAGTTTGAACATGTTTGTTTAAACTCTCATTATGCCTTTTGGCCTTTTCAAAGGGAGGGATTAAGGAGAAGTAATCTCTTGTTTTTCTCATCCAAAGTTTTACAATGCCTTTTAACTAAGAAGTAAGTCCTGTCATTGTCACATGACATGTCCAAGATGACATTCCTCTCTAATGACCTGGTACCAAAGCTATTCTTTGTGCAATCCTCAGGCCAGTTCATTTGGCATCTTGGCTTCAGCTCCAGCAAAGGCTGATGTGTTTGACACCTTCTTTGTCTCTGTCTTCACAACATACATCTCCCAGACCTCTGTGCTTAGTGAAAGGCTTAAAGTGGCAGAGGGAACAGAACGCAGATGAGTCAGAGGCTATTTGAGAGAACATGAGCAATAAAAGACTTTTCTCTCTTGTGCTTGAACGACTGTGCAAGCTGGAGGAAGCCTTTGACACCTGAGAAACTGCATCTTCTCACCAGAGAGTGGAAGTCTGCATCAAATTACAGACATGCAATGTTGTACAAACATCAAAACTCTGGTATTTTCTAAGTGTGTTTGCTATTACACTCATCACTTTTATGATATTTCTTTGTAGTCTGGATTGGTGAAATCTTGCAGCAAGACTTGTGCCTTACCTAACTCTCAGAAAGGCATCCAAGTGAATAGGGAAGCTGCACGGAAAAAGTTTGATATGCTATCAGTCAAAACTGAAACAGCAGTAAAGTTCAAATAATGGTGTCATAAAGGTAAACACCTTCTAAAGGAATTTAGTTTCATGTGGTTTAATATGAAAGATTTTTTAAAAGAAATTATGCTATTATTGCTGAAAGCCCACAACTTTGCTCTCTTAAATACTAAGAGAAAAAAGAATGTACATCTACTTTCCTCAGGCTCAAATTCTTCACAGCAGTACAGACTCTCTTCCCCAAAGGAAAGGAGGTTGACCATGTGGCAGGCCAGTGCTGAAGATTAAAAAACCACCACAGCCCATTAGGCAGTGGGAAAGAACAGAAAGATGGATCTGGAGAAAATAAATGTGGAAAACTGCCCTGAATTGTGTGATTAATCCCAGTTTCACAACCTTCTGAATTTTAAGTCCAAGAATAGATTTGAACATTTCTAAATTTGAACTTTGCCAATGAAAAGTTCTGATCTATGCAAGTAGTTGATTCACAAGAGAAAAAAAGAATTGATGCTATGCAATGAGTAATGAAGTTACTCACAGTTCTTATTATCCAGTGTCCCAAGCAGGAGAAAGTATGAAAGTAATTGATGAAAATCGAGCCTTTTTGGATGCAAATATCAAGGCAATTGTTGAAAAAGAAATTTATGATCAATAACTGCAAATACAGCAGGTAGCCGAAGAAGAATCACTCCTTACAATTCTGAATTTTAGTAGCAGTGAAAAAGTTAAAGAGACTAAGAAAACCTTTCTTCTACCAGTAAACTGACTTGAAAATAAATGACTGATAGAAGTTGAATTGAATAATAATTGCAGTTAAGTAGTCTAATATGACTAAACACAATGTGTTCTCCAACAGAAGAATTACCTACTTATGCAGTATTTTGAAAAGACAATTAAACCATAAAAGCTGTTTCTCAACATCAGTAGTGTTTATCTAAATAGAAAAAGTCCCTAAGCCCAAAATGCCACTAATAATTATATGCTTCTGTAAAGGAATTTCACACAGACTACCATTTAAAATACATCAAGCTTTTAAATTCTGGACATGTTACCTAGTATGAATATAGATTTAAAGTAGTAGAAATGCTTACTTTTACATGCTGATCTTTTTAACTTAAAAAAACCTTACTTTTCACTGTAATTATATTTCAGAAAGAAAGTATTTCTGAAATGAAAAAGCAGAACACTTCTTTTTGAAGATACTGGAACAAGATATTAAACAAATGTCAAACTTTTTGACTTGGAATAAAATACTGAAAGCAATCCCTTGTCATAAAAAGAAAAGTATTTGTTTTGACAAATTGAAATTTTCAAAATAAAAAAAAGAATATGTGTCTTGTAAATCACTTTCAGCTCTACACACTTCCAGGATTTATCACAATGAGCTGATTCTTATGTGATTGTGCATATGAATTATGGGCAAATTCAGCTGTGGGCTGACAAACAGATAGCCTCCTATGATCTTTGGACTTCTAAATGTAAAAAATAAACGAAATTGAGACCATCAAAAAGATATCTAATACTGTAATATTCCTTTCAGGGATGTTTGAAAATATTTTTTTTCTTGTTTCTGTCTGGAATGCTGCAAGATGACTACCAGAATATGTCCTTTGTTAAATAGATTAATTTCCTGCACTATCCCCATTACTTTTTTGATATATATTCAATTACACATCTATTACTAGGTGTATTTCAATTACAGAGGATGATACCACAACTTGAAGATCTATGAACTGAGAGCTCAATCAGCCAACAAAGTACCTGCAAATATAATTTGTAAGTATAATGAGTTAATTTTTTCTCCATGCTTACAGCCTCATGCCCCCAGCAATTGCAGTGCTCCACTGGAAGTGGGAGCTGCATGTGGCCCTGTATCCCAGCAGCCGCCAGCAGGTCACAGCAGACTGCACAAGTGCCTGGCTAGGTTATCTCAGGGTGAGCTGGCCTCTGCTTCCCTGAGCTCCTTGCTAAAACATTGAGCATCTGAGACAAACCGCAGCTGGGATTTTCTTGAACGGGAAACCTGGGGCAAAAATCTGCTAATTTTCTACCCTTCTCACTTTGGGACTCCAGGAAAGACATCAAAATATCCCAAACAAAATATTAAGGCACTCCAAATGTAACATTGATATGGTGGTTTCGCAGTGACTGCTGAGCTCTGGTTCATCCCAGGGCAGAGCCCCAGTCTTGGCAGGGATGGGAAGGAGCTGGCACAAGGCAGGCTGTGCCCAGGACACCCTGTCCTCCCTTGAGCCACAGAGCACTTGGCTCTTTGCCATTCTTCTTCTATACATGCAGTTTACTGAATTCAAGTGCACAGGAAATCAGATGTCATTGGCCATTGCACTCTTATTTTCCTCTTTCAGCTGATGGAAATTTCTTATCAGTCTGACACAGAAAATAGCAGGCAGGGCAGCGTGCTATCAGAGCTGGCAGGCTGGAGGAGCTGAGGATGTCTTGTCATATGTCATTTTGGACAAGGGAGAAATGGCACAAAGCAGCACGGTTAAAAGGCAATTTTCACACAAAGGACTCAGGAAAGGAAACCTGGCTGACAACAAATGGATTGGAGGTCGGAGGGAACACCAGTCAGTCACCACAGACACATTATTTTCTATTACTGCGACCTTAGACGGTCACTGTGGTGAGAGAAGGACGAGAATCTTGTTTCTTGATCAGAAGGCTGATTTATTGATATAAGATATATCATACATTATAACTATACTAAAAAGAATAAGACGAGAGGTTGCAGAGAGCAGCTATGCCAAGAATAGAATAGCAAGAATGAATAACAAAGTTCTTTGCCCAGGGAATCTGTCCCTGAGCTGCTCCTGTGATTGGCCTTTAATGGTACACAAGGAAGATGAGCCAATCACAGGGACACCTGCTACATTTCACAACAGCTGATAACAATTGTTTACATTCTTCTTCTGGGGCCCTTTGCTTCCCAGAAGAAGGAGAAATCCCAAAGAAAGGATTTCTATGAAGAAATGTCTGCGACATCTCACCCTTCTAAATTGTATAAATTAAAAGAAAAATGCTGATGTGAAATGAACAGGAGATTTCTTCAACTGTAAAATATACAATACTAATAAATCACTAAAACAATCCTACAATCTAAAAAAATGCAAAAAACAATGCAAAGAGAATTCAAGTCCAAGCAGCTGGGTTTCAGGAACAGTCCAAGAGCTGAAGTTGTTTCTCTTGGATATCTGAGAGTCCTTTTCGGTCCTGAAAACAGACTTGCTGCAAAAGTCCCATCAACAGTTATCAAAAACATATTGACAATCTTACAACTATTTCAAACAATTTCAAACAATTTGAACAACTTTAGAATGTCCTTTTCTGGCCCTTCAATGCTTCAGTGCTTCAGAGCTGCTGCCCACTGTTTTCAGTCTTTTTTATTTAATTTTTTTTTTTTTTTTTTTTTTTTTTTTTTTTTTTTTTTTTTTGTGATCGAAAAAGAAAAGAGCAGCAGCAAAACAGAGCAGTGCCAGAGAAGGAAAGGCCCTGGGGGCCCTGGCCCATGATGGACCAGGAACCCCAAAACTGGCCCACAAAGGGGGACCAGGACCGGTAGGAGAAACCTCAACCCCCAGTAACACCAAGAGGCCAAATGCTGGCCCTGGCCCAAAAACTTCCTGAGCCCAACGGCCCAGGCCAAACCCATGAGGCAGGCTCTGCATTCCCACAGGCCTGCGCCCTGCTGCCAGTACAATGGCAGCACGAGTGGGGACACGCTTTCTTTTCCCAAAACCACTGAGGCATGCCAGCAGCAGGGAAATAGAAGCCTTCCCCAGAGATCCCATCTGGGGTCTGGAGATGTTTGTTTCCCACAGCAAACCAGCTATGGTCTCCTCCATCTGTGCCCTCTTCCCCTGCAATGCATTGGGTTTGTGTCTCATCCGCCCCATGGCATCATCCCCACCCCCTCCGGGCTGGAGATCAGAGGCAGAGCTCTCGGGATGCACTTGCCCCCCGCCACCAGGGCGCAAGAGAGGCGGCAGAGATGGCAGCCTCCATGGGACAATCCCCGAAAAACCACCCCCGAACCCGCCGAGAATGCTGATCTTAAAAGCAGGGAGACGGGCTGTCCCCCCAGTCAGCTGGCGGGCAGCCCCCGCTCCACGGAAGGGGAGGCCAGCCGCCGGGGCCGCTGCTACAGCAACCGGTCCGGGATGGTCCGAGCTCGAACAAGCCGCCGGTTCCAGGGCAGTCTCTGACGCCGACACGGAGGACACAGCCTCCGACAACGGCAGGACTGCTGGGGCAGCCTGTGCAGGCAGCGGGGGGGGAGCCGGAGCCGGGGAGGGAATCCCGCTGGATGTAGGAGCGGCCGCGGGTTGTTCCGAGGGTCCCGCAGGTTCGGCGCCGTCTCCAGCACCATCCTGAACAGGGACCGTCTCGGCTTGAGGTGGCGAGGAAGCCGATGGAAGCGGCAGAGGGGCCGGAGAGAACAACTCCCCCGCTGAGCCGGAAGCTGGAGACGCGTCGTCGTCGCTTAGCAACTCAGCAGCCACAGGAAGTGCCTCTTCTGCATTCTCAGACGCAGGCGCTGGCAGGGGCGGGGAGGCCTGTGAAGCCGTGGGCGGGACCGCCTGGAGAGGCGGAGACGGGATCGCCTGGAGTGGCGGCCGCGCCGGTGAGGCGGGTCTTGAAGGCGGACGCAGCGCTGGCAGGGGCGGTACCAACGGCACTGGTTCGAGCGGGACCGCCCATTCCCATCCCCCCGGAGAGAGAGAAGGAGGGGGGGGAGAAGGTTCCGTCTGCGCAGGCTCCGGAGAAAGAGTAAAAAAAACTTCTTCGCTCGGCGCAGTTTCCCATCCCCCCGGAGGGAGAGAAGGAGGGGGGGGAGAAGGTTCCGTCTGCGCAGGCTCCGGGGAAAGAGTAAAAAAAACTTCTTCGCTCGGCGCAGTTTCGCCCCCCCCCGCCGCGAAGCAGGGGGGGCCGGGCAGCTCCCACTCATCCCCCGCCGGGTCTTCTCCCGCTGAGGACAGGGGGCTGGGAAGCCCCCACTCATCCCCCGCCGGGTCTTCTCCCACCGGGGACGGTGGAAACGGAGCCTGTCCATAACAGTTAGAAATCCATTGAAAAATAGCTGCTCTCCGTTTCAAAACTGGGAAGAGCTTTAGAAATGCTGGGTAGATAAAAGGCAAAACACGTTCCTGGCCCCAGACGGACTGGAAAATGGAGTTCATGCACTCCCAGACAAAAACATCCAAGGCATACAGGACATCAGTAAAGAACCGAAAAAGCTTTGCCCATCGAAAGAACTCATAGAGATCTGTTGCTGACAGAAAAATCCCATCTTCTCTACACCATTTTTGCCAGAGGGCAATAAGTTTCTCCTCTGAAGGGGAGAACTGAACCTCTTCTTCCAAGGCATGTGTTCGCCATACCAACCGCCAACAACTACGAAGGGCTGGGTCATCAGGAAGGGAAAAGACAAAATTACCTTGTGAAAATGTCCAGCTTGCTCTGGCCAGCTCTGCGAACATCTTCCTGAAGGTGTTCCAGAAGAAGGTTCTCTTTGTGGTCAGCCTTGGCTGTGAACTCTGTCCAAATCAGGATCTTCAGTTCTTCAGCTCCTGGCTTGAATCCACTTCTGTGGTCACTTCAAAGCAACCATCACATGCTACACATACAGGATTTTACCCAGTGCAGCAATTTTGCTCCTCTGGTCTTTATCAAATTAATTTTTGCCCTGACACGAGGGGTCACCAGATATTACTGCGACCTTAGACGGTCACTGTGGTGAGAGAAGGACGAGAATCTTGTTTCTTGATCAGAAGGCTGATTTATTGATATAAGATATATCATACATTATAACTATACTAAAAAGAATAAGACGAGAGGTTGCAGAGAGCAGCTATGCCAAGAATAGAATAGCAAGAATGAATAACAAAGTTCTTTGCCCAGGGAATCTGTCCCTGAGCTGCTCCTGTGATTGGCCTTTAATGGTACACAAGGAAGATGAGCCAATCACAGGGACACCTGCTACATTTCACAACAGCTGATAACAATTGTTTACATTCTTCTTCTGGGGCCCTTTGCTTCCCAGAAGAAGGAGAAATCCCAAAGAAAGGATTTCTATGAAGAAATGTCTGCGACAATTTTCCATGGAAATGCAGCTGAAGAGGAGGAGGGGATGGAGGACCAGAGTTTGCTGACAGCAGAGCAGATGGCTCAGGCAGTGAGAGGGCAGTGCCACCCAGCAATAGGGCAATTTGCAAGGTAATTTTAGAGTATGTCTTCACATTTACTTGTCCCAGTCATGTGATAAAAGATCAATAAACCTTCTCTATAAGTGATGGTTTGTTGTCATTTATCTATTTGCTTATACAAATATGTTTATAGGTCCATAAACATTGTGCTGTGCCCAGTGATAAAGCTGTAAAATATTTGCCAAAGCAAGAGGTGAATGATATTTTTAAAGCCACTAAATCTTTTCTGTAGAGTTTTAATTTGGAACAGATTTATTGTAATATCATTGTTATTATTACTTTATGTTGTACATTGCTATTGTATCTATCTATATATATATATATATATATATAGAGCTTGTCACAGAATAAAACTATGTCCCTTACCCCACAGAAGGTCACTATTTAAATTTAAGACAAAGATTATCAACAACATCAGAGAGATGAAAAGGCTTCTTCAAGGAAAGATTCTAATTGGCAAGATGGAAGGGAATTTCAGATTGCCAGAAGAAGAGAAGCTTTCCCATAGCTTTTTATAGATATTAGGTAAAGGAAAATTAGAAGTGTTCTGAATGACAGCAAGATAAAGTAGATGTTTATGGCATTATGTCCACAGCATGAAAGAGAATGGAAGAAAGCTATCACAAATGTGTTCAGAATTTAGCAAGCAGGATATTGGAAGCAGTAGAGCAATCAAAGAAAACAGTGGTGCTTGAAGAATGGAATGGCAGGTGACAGGCAGAGTAGGGCCTGGCCATGACAGGCTTTGAAAATAGACACATCACTTGAAAGAAGTGAAATAAGAGAAACAAGATGCAAGACATGGAAAATAATAGGTAAGGGGGAGCACTCTGAACAGGTAAGGGGAAAAATGTGTTTATCAGTGCTAGAGAAAAGAGAACGTTTTCAACAAGTAAGACAAGCTGATAATGAGAGCTCTAAAAGAGATTTAGCCATGTGGATGGAGATTGCAAGCATGAAATTGATGCAATTGCTGCTCAGGGTGAAGTTCAGAATGTCAGGGGATGCAGAGAAACTATAGATGAAGTTGATGATCAGGCTAAGGACACAGAAATGGGTGCTACGTGAAGGAATTAATAATAGAAGAAGGGAGTGAAAAATCACTCTGCTAAGTACAGGTGAAAGCTGCATGTCCATGAGGAGACGTCAGAGAAACAGGCTGAGATCTGTCTGCATCCAATTCCAATCTATTCCAATAGAAGAAGGCTGGTTAGACACATAGGCTGTCTAGTTGGAGACTGAAGGAAGATCCAAGGGAAGACAGTCAGAGCCACCAGAAGAAGACAATGTTTTTGGAGGAATAAGTCATGTAAAAGATGAAAAAAGTAATCTTTTGCTACAGGAGTCAAACACTCCTGTAGCAAAAATGCCGAGCTCCTCTGTGAGGAGTCACTGAGTAAGTGCTCAGAGACATAGTGTAAAAGATAGAAACTACCTCCACAAGAAGATACAATCAAAATTTAGGAGTAAGGCTCTTTCCAAGGGGCAGGGCAAGAGATAATAGCTGGAGGATGCAAATAAATTTGAAAGAAAAGTGTAGAGATGGATGTAATGAGAAGTTTTCTGTATGTTGAGAAAAGATGTCCAGGGCAGTATGAGAAGAAAGGATAAGTGTAAATGAAAGGATAAGAAAAGTTCTGGGGTCAGCAGTAAGGACTCTGCAGGAGAAGTGAATTTTAGCATTGTCTTAGGTACTTTATTCTGCCTTAGTGACTTATTACTCATGGGTTTGTGAGCTGCTTAATTTGATCAGTTTCCCCCCTCCAGAGCAGAAAGAATCATTAAAGTTTCTTAAAAGTGAATCAAGGGTTTTGCTAACTCTCATTCTGATTCAAAGTCAAAGGGCAGTCAAAGGAAGAAGACTGTAGAGGATCACAGAAGCAGTATATTTGATTGCTTGTCACAATTTAAAGGTCAGTCATGATGCTGGATTGTCAGAAGATTAGATCCTATACAAAAGAAATTGAAATGATAAAATTACTTTTTTAACTCAAAACAATGAAAGTGACAGTGTCTTCTGTGAGCTGAGTGCCATCATTTTGCTGTTGGCTTAATAAAAATTTCTTTCTTGAAGAAAGAAATTAGGAGAGCTTGGATCAATGACTATGGCTCCAAAATCATATTAAGGCATAGATGTTTTGCTCTTGAAGACCAAGTGATGCAATGATAAAATCAGTGGGTGGCATAATACTAATTTCCCCCCCCCCCCCCAAAAAAATCCTCTATTATTTAAGACAAGTCTGCATTTTACTGGATGATCTGGTAGATAGAGAGATCCAAACAATACTAATTAATCTCTTTCAAGTTGGGGTGAGTTTCCACTCCACGATGACCTCTGTATCTCCATCTCTTTGTCCTTGACCATGTGGAAGGCTGATGAAGTATTACATCACATCTTTTTAACTGCTTTGAAGCCAGGACAGAAAGATTCAAAGGGGAATTGGAAGAGGAAATACTAGATAAGGTCAAACTTTTAGATGTCTGAATTACAGCAGTTGTATCATACATTTTTGAGTGTGAATCCCCTACCTAAACATGAATATGTTTTGCTATTTGAGATGCCTTAAGTACAAGTCTGTCACTTCGCTGTTGGTAATGAGGGCATGGGTTTCCCTTAGGTATGGTACAACATTTGCCAGCCCTGATGGAGGTCTCTGATGTTCTGAGAAGCCTCAAAACTCTCCAGGGCATACGTGTGGACAACTGAGCAGAGTCCCTTCTGTCTGCAAAATGAGGGGAATAGGGAACCTGCATTCTGGGATTAAAAAACTTACCCACATTTTGAAGTCAGATTTTTTCTTTCTCTACTCATTTTCTCTGTCATTTTCCAGAAAGAAATTGGAGATTTTTATTTTTTTTTTAATACTGTGCTGGTTTACTCTGAAGTTTACTCTGAAATAAAATGGTCATCAGGATTCAGAGTTAATGACTAAACCAGAACATGTTGCTTATAATTTCAATGCAGTGTTATTTTCACATTTTAGACACCTGGTTGGCACTTCTGAAATATGAATTATCCTCAGACTGGCCCATTCACTATGTACTTCTCTAGTAGTGCCTTTTCCTGTTGTTTGATCATAAGAGGAGCCTACATAGACACTCATTTTACAGATTATTATTTTGGAGCAGAAGAATTAAATCGATGGCTTGGATTCCTTTTTTTCTCCAACCACAAACGTCTATGGCAGACATATTTATTTCTGGATTAATTACATTAGACTCCATTTGTGTTCACCAGGGAGAAATAAGGACACAATTAATTTGACCTATTTTGCTCTAATCTCATTTGAGCAAGATAAATTTTGTCCTAGAGGTGCCTATTAAGGGAGCTCATGGTAACAAGAGCAAATGTAAATGCCCCTGCTCTGGATATCTTAAAGAGTCACACTTCAAATGTGTAAATAGATCTGCCTGTAGCAAGATTCCAGAGATTCATTCGGTGATTGGTAAGATCTGATTAACTCCTGTCTTCCCCTTGTGCCTCCCCATTTGGCTCAGCAGAGGGGACATAGGTGGGCAGAGGGCACAGTGTCCTCAGTCAGGGAGAGCTGCTGAAGGAGGCTAAACCTGCAGGTGACCATGTCCCTGATCACAAAGGGTTTGGTTAACATGGGAAGGATTCTCACCATTCACTCCCACAGTTCCTTCAAATCCAATGGGAAGTGCTAACCCCTCATGGGTGGCAATGAATGTGCCTGGGACAGTGAGCTGATGGAAGGCCTCTGGCTTGTGAGCGAGGAGAAAGGTAGCAGGCATTCCTAATGTGTCCTAATGACTGTGAGAAACCCAATCCAGAAGTCTCTTAGTCTCTTCCCAGATCCTTCCCCTTTCTCTGGCTATGCTGGAGATGCCTTTTCAAATCCCCTTACTCTGTTGTTTGTGTAAAGCTCTGCCAAAGACCAGAACCTCCAACAGGGCAGCAGAAGTGATCATCCTTCACTGTTTTTTCCTTAATCAATTGTCATTTGGGCCTACAAGACAAAATTACCAACTCCAGCTGCCAGTGGTTGCAAGCTGGAGAAAGTGATGAACGCATTAAACCTTTTAGACCTAAGATAGAAACAGAGAATTTAGCCAGATTTAGGAGATCTCTGCCTCACACGGAGTGCAGATATTAGTGATTTGGCCCTTCTTTCTGTCTTTTTGCTCCTTTTGTATTTGTGGGCCTTCTCACTAACAGAACACAAGAGAAAACCTGTATGGAAGTACTGGTCTGGAGGATAAGGAAACACTTTGGGAAAAAAATGGGTTTTGGAGACCTGCATTTGTCATGGAATTGCCCAGGGAACAGCTCATTAATTGAAGTAAATTTAAGTAAAGTGTACACTCTCAGTGGTATATCTGTATAGATACAGAAGTGACTAGTACTTAATTACTTAATGTGTTTAAAAGGGAGCTGCTAACAATGAGAAAATGCCCATGTGATCAAGCTCTTTCCACTTTGAGATAAGCCAAGCCAATAGGGAAAAGCATTCCTGTGTAATATTTTTGCACTCCATCATCCATATCTATCTATCAGAGATTTCAGATTTTCTTCAAATTCACACTTAGCAGAGAGCCTGTTTTATTTCCAGCTGGATCAGTCCCCTGTGCTGGGTCACTGTTGATGCTCAGGAGCAGGGCAAGAACGAGAGCTGGGCTTCAGCTGAGAAGGGGAGACATTTTCTTTTTGGCAGCTGCGGATTGGCAGGGTTAATTAAACTGTTAATTAAGGGTGGGCTGCCCTCTACTGAGTCCAACCATTAAACATGGTGTTTCAAACCAGGTTAGCTCATACCATAATTAGAAATATTATTAGAGATTTAAAAAACCCGAAATTCCAAATGCAGTTAGTGTGGCTATTCCCATTTATAATTTTCCAATTTTCTCATTATTTCAAAAATAATGGTTCAAGTGTTAACAAAATAAGCATAAGTTTCTTTATCCTCCCCTTCCCAAGGCTCTAATTGACTCCTAGTCCTACTCCTCTAATCTCCTCTCTTTCTCTCCCAAATTGCTTAATGTGTTAGCAACAAAATGTGCAAACACCACTGTGAATGTTTCCTAGGCCAACCTGGGGATTTACATGCACATATTTGTGGGCTGCAGATTGCCACGTTGGAGATTAAAATAAATTTACTTATAAAATATTAGAAATCATATAGGTTACAGTTTGATTGTAACAGAGAAAGATGGCTATCTCCAGATAAAGGCTGAGACACTGGAGCGCCTCAGGGCTGGCCCAAGCTGGAAAATATGAACAATTAATGGCTTGCCATGTGGACATCGAGAAATAATCCAATGAGGTGTTAGGAGACTCCAGACCATACATCTTCATTGGTCCAAGAGGCACACTCAGGGCATAAAAAGAGCACATGAAGATTGGGTGCACAGGCAGTGTAAAGGCCCAGAGGTTTCCTTGTTTGGGATCTCTCTCCAAGGACAAACACCTTGAGGTGAATTAAACCAGCTCACAAAACCTAGAGGCTGACCTCTTCCTTAACAACCAGAGTACCCAGAGAGGGAAGATGACTAGGGGTGGAATTAGAGAAAAAAATGAGAAGTTATATACTAACACAAGTTTTAAAAGTACAGGAATTATAGGATGAAATGCAGCTCCTGCACTCTGGCTGGAATGCAGCTGGCATGCTCAAAACCTCTTCCACAAGGACTCCCCACACTCACAGTGAGCAACCTGAAGCACAGGTTAAGGGGGATGAAATGGGTGCAGAGTGGATTGGAGTGGAGACACAGCTGCCAGGCTGTGCTGAAATCCTTGCAGGAATGGGAACCTGATGGTACCAAGTAGCTGATAAACCACATAGCAGCTGCCAGCCAAGGGAGATAGGAGAAGAGGCCTCGCTGCTGAAACAGCAGCTGTGGTGAAATCACTCTCCTTGGATGAACTTGGCTCGTTATAATCGAATTGAAACACCAACACACGCCTCCATCCCAAAGTTGCTCACCTCAGGATATGACCACCCCTCATGGGCAGACAATCCATATTTTTGACTATTTCTCTAAGAGCAAAGTGAGAGAATTTTATACAAAGTAGCAACAAAGATATGTGTGACTAAAGTCACTCAAGCTCCACCTAAAAGTAAGTTAAGAATAGGGAGAAGTTAGAGAAGACTTCATTGTAACTTCTGGGATCAGTCAAATAGGCTGAACCTATCCTTTCCCCCATAGGGGTGACTCTTGGGTAAGAACCCTTTTCTGTGTGTGCTGAATGGTTATCTTGAGTCATTTTTGTTGGTTATTAGAAGTTGCTTGTGTATTGCTTTGAATGTGTTTTTGCAGTCAGTTAGTACCAATGTCAATCTTCAACCCTTAACCTGTCACAGTGTATGGGTTACTATCAAGTCAATATTTGACGCTTAGCCTGTCACAATTTCAGTGTGTGAGTTAGTTAGCAGTGTTATTGTGTAAACTGTCGGGGTGAGCCCTTCACGGTGCTGCCAGTCGCTGGCAGCGGATAAAGTACTCAGCTAAAAGTGTGGAGACGCAGGAGAGGGTTTCTCTGAGGCTGTTGGCATGTGTCCCCACCCTCCTTTCATGTGACACCTCGCTGACCTGGGTTAGTTGGCTCAGGCACTGTGGATGGTGTAAGAGCACTGCAGAGGACAAGCTGCTCTTTCTGGTCACGTGTCTGAATTGTGGCAGTCGGCTGCTAAAATTTGTAGTTAATGGTGCTAACTTTTATTTATCCTTCAAAGAGTTTTGGGAGGGAGGGAGAGGAAGGTTGCAGGAAGGGTCTATAGGTGCAGCTAGAAAAACTTCTGAAGACTGCCTGGGAGGAAAGGCTTGGTGGATCTTGCAGCTGGCTCCCCTGAGCTCTTGATTCATTGCCTTAGAAGTAAACTCAGATAGAAAACGGATTTTCCAGTTCAATGGCTGCTTTGGAGAAGGTGAACATGACTTTTCACTCTCAGTTCCCAAAGAACACAGAAGAGAGAAAGAAGAGCCTAAGGTATACCATGGGAAGAGATGACAAATGACTCCCCTGTAACCAGGGCAAGTACAAAGCTGAAGGAAAGAAACTCAAAACAACTCACATAAATTATCATTATAAACTTGTCCCTCAGCAACATCCTACCATTTTAGCAGATTTTTTTTTAGCTTTCCATACCCATGAAGTTTAGGATCAAAGCAGACCTTTTTAAAATAAGCTTATCTGAAGGTGGATTTGGAGCACAAGCAGTGGACTGGGATTCTGGGATCATGTAGGAAACCTAACAGGAGAGCTCTGTGCTAGAGAAATGAAAGACAATGAGCAGGACTAAGAGTACTGCCCAGGCAGGTATACACACGTCTTCTTTCTTTCCTTATTCATAAGAAGCATTTCCTCTCTCCCTGGTAGAAAGGTATTTGCTGACATCTAAATAAAATGTTCTTGTAGGCTGCTTTCATTAGTGAAGCTCTAATCAAACAAGGTGGTGGGTACCTTTAGCACACTGCTGGTGCATTTCCTTGAGGCTCAGAGTGCTTGGCTAAAGCTACAGTGTAGTCCAAGACCTCCCAGCATTCCCCTATCTTTCAAATGACTGTATCCCAACATACATTCATTGCAAATCTTGCCACTCCTACATTATTGAATCACTGCATTATATAAAACAAAAAGTTTCTTAGTCTGTGTACCTGAATGGAAAAAGGACTAGATTACTTAGGTTATCTATGCTATGTCTGATCCTGAAGGAAGACTGCGAGAAAAACATTTGCTCATCGCAGTTTTTAAAAGGGTTTATAATATCTGTTTCACTTAACTATTTGGGATTTGGTAAAGAGAAGTCAGCTGAAGACTACTTTGTAGCACTCCACTCTGCACAGGGTATAGGGAAGTGGCACCATAAGAATGATGTAACTGCCCATTTATTAAACTCAACCCATATTTTGAGAGGGTCTTCAGGAAAGATGGAACCTGATTAATTCAGATTGCCATGCCTTCCAGCAATTTAAGTAATTTATGTCCATTTACATTTTAAAAATAGAGAGATTGCACCAGGGTAGCCACACAGCTTCCAAATTCAAGTTGAAAAATTTTTCGGAGAGGCAATGCCATATATTGCACCAGCTTAAGAGGCTGGAAAGAACAGTTTGTCAGGGCTTTTACTCAAGCAAACTGCAAAATTTGTACCCAAAAGCCTTTCTGAGTTACACAACTGGTATTGATGGGTCTGAGCTTTTATCACTCCTTACCAACAAGGGAACAAAAGAACAGGCAGCTTTTCTGGAAGGCATGCAGGTGTACAAGCACTTGTGGTCTTCTCCTTCAGGAACAAGGTTGATACTTTGGCCAGAGAACCAGTAAAACATAAATAGTCCCATTAAAAAACTTTCTTATCAAGGTGGAAAAGGTAATATAAGTGCCTGGGAGAGATCTTGAGAGCACCAGAAATACTCTTGAGGAGATAATGCTCATCTTTGCCTCCACCTTGCCCTTAAAAGCTTTCAGCTTTGATGGATAATCAACATCCCACAAGATGGGGGACAAAGACACACAGTGCTTTGTGGCAGCTGCAGGACAAACCAAGTTATTTTTTTCTCATTCAAGCTTCTCAAAAGAGAAGCTTTTTGTTCCTCTTGTAAGAACAAAAAGCCCACAGAGGAAATGGCAGCCAAGTTAATGGGAAATGGGGAAGTTAAGGAAACACTGCAATTCAGGAGAGTCACAGAACAGTAGAACTTCAGTGTTCAGTATCCAGTGTAGAGGTCTTCTTATGAAAAGAATCGTAAAAACAACTGGATGCTTGGAAAATTGCAGACAAAACAAGCATTGTTTTTCAACAAAACTACCTTGTTTTTCAACTTGATAATTTTTATGAGCATATAGTCAAGAGTGCTCAGAGCAATGGGGACCTGTGGCCAGCTATTATTATCTCCCTTTGAAACTCAGCAGGTTTCAGCTCTGGGACAACAAGTTCAGAACAAATGTGTTATATTTCATATTCCTAATCACTCACAAATCTCTAGAAATATTTTTATAATGGACTGCTGTAGACTACATTAAGAATATTGGATAATGAGCCCTGGAAGAGCTGGGACACAAATTTAGCAAGCCCAAGGCTGGTTAACACTAGAGGATCAGCTAATAGGCCTGACCCTGTCCAAAAAAAACACCCTCACATTTGGGGGGGTGATAAGGACACTGTACTACACATAGAGAAGTAGATGAGGAAACTGATGTGGATTTCTCCTCACATGCAAAAAGGCAAACCCATTTGTGGGATTTTGTTTGCTCAAGCAAAGGGGGTTACTTGGTGGGTAATGTGGAGAGCTGGGAAGACCCAGTGTACACCTCAAGGAGATTTAACCATGGGGGACATATAATTTGTGGTGTTAAGTTGCAGGAGTATGTGACAGTGACCTGGGCTAGGCTGGTATTGGTGTCCGATAAGCAAGTGTGCTGCTTGTCTTGTCCTGAGCACCCACCCTGATGGAATGGGGCCCAAGGCATACATGGACTGCTTTTGAACATCTGGAGGGGTGGAGGAAACTGATGAAGTGGGACAATAATATCTATCTGTGGAAGGATTAGGGAAAGTAGTTAATGAAAATGTATTAATATGTATGTTGGGTAAAAAGATGGTTTAAAAATGTAGTTTTAATTGTATGTGTGGGTAAGATAATAATGTAGTTTTAATTGTATGTGTAGGTAAGAAGGGATTTCACTAATGAGAAAATAAATACAATGGAATAGGTAGAAAAGACATAAAATTATATGGGATCTGAGCATGACACAAACCATAAGAAGTGAAGTGTGTATTGGGTCTGGCTGAGATGGAGTTAATTTTCCCTCTCAGTGCTGAGTTTTGCTTTGGTAGCTGGAAAGGTGGTGATAACACAGCAGTGCTTTGGCTGCTGCTGAGCAGGGCTGGCACAGCATCACAGCTGTGCCCCCAACATTCCTTCAGCATTAGGATGGGAGTGGGCAAGATCCTGGGAGGGGACACATCTAGGCCAATTGACCCAAATTAACCAAGGGAATATTCCAAACCATATGATGTCAGATTAGACATAAAATCTAAGAAAAGGAGGAGGAAGCGGGTGGTGACATCTTTCATTTACAATGTTTGTATTCGAGAACAACCATCACATGTTCTGAAGCCCTGCTTCATGGGAAGTGGCCTGATCTTGCTGATGGGAAGCTGAGAATAAATTGGTGTTTTCTTTGCTGGTGCATGTGCAGACTTTCACTTTTGCTTAATAAACTGCCTGATTTCAACCCATGAGTTGTTGTCCATCATATTTTCTCTCCCCTGTCCAGCTGGGAAGGGGGAGTGATACGAGAAGTTTTGTGGGCACCTCCATCCAAGGTCAAACCACCACACTGACTGATGAACGTGTAAACAAAGTTATAAGGGCATGAAAAAAAAGAAGCATGAACTTTGAATTTGTTCCTTTGTAATTTTCTTATTTTGGAAAAAGCAGCAACTTTTAAAGAATACTGGAAGAGAAAGAAATGGATAATGAACTCCTACAGTCCTCTCCTGACTCCCCAGCAGGTACAGTGATTTAAATACAGATCTAGCCATTGTGATCACTGAAACTGTGAGTGAGAAAAGGGACAGCTGTGAACTGACAGAAATGTTCTTATCCTTGAAGTCCGGGTTTCAGTAGGTTTGTTCAGCCAGGAAGTTTTTGTACACTGGCCTTTCGCATTGGTGGTGTTTATTCCAAGCTGCATGGGTACTGCTGCAGCTGCAGAGCACGAGCCTCCTGGTCTCACAGGGCGGTTTTCCTAAACATTCACTCTGCTCCCTGGGCTTGTACATGCCCTGCTCCTTTCTGCTAACGCTGCTGAAGCACCACCTGGTTTGTTTCACACCACACCTGGACCACTTTGCTGCTTCTGGGTTGTCTGCAAGCACACAGCATGGCACCCTCATGGCACCTGGCTTCACTCCCTGCTGCTGCTTGTCCATGTCCAGAGATACCTGCACCTCATCCCCTTGGGGCCTGTCACCATGAAATTCCAAAAGTTAAAGGTTCCTAGCTGCTCCCAGTGCTCACCCTCATCACTGCCACTATCAGCATTGCGTGTGTGTGGTTCCTATTCACGTGACATATTTCCGATCTGGAGACTGAGTAAAAAAAAGAACAGGCCCCCACTCCCTGGCAGAGGAAGGGCAGCAGATAGGTAAAGAAAGGAAGGAGCTGAGGGAAGTGAGATAAGGCCTGTGCAGCTAGAGCAAAATACACAGTCCTGTGAGTGGCAGAACAAATTAAAACTGAGCTCATTGAGGATTTACATTTTAAGGAAAGTATTCCTATGTGGATATTCTGGTTTCTAATCAGAGCTGAACTAACCCACCCTTCTCTTTCTGAAATATCTAATATTACTTCTTCACTTAGCTCCTTATTTTCATGATACGGGGAGAATTAATACTCTTAGGAGCTTCACTCCTCTTGCCCATGTGGCTGAAATAGTAAATTCCTTCAAAACTTTAGCAGGAAAAGGTGGAAATATATTTACAACACCATCATGTTCCATTTTCCATGGAAATTGGGCTAAAAATTAGGAGATCTTTACTATGTTTGGATATTTTTCTGTCAGATATCTGGCCCATGATATTTCAGAGGTCTCCTCTTGCCCAAAGACAAAGTTGTGCAAAGGAACATGCAAGTTTTTCAAGGCTTTTTACAGCAGCGTTGGAGGTTGTGGTATGGGGAGTGTCCTACAGAGTCAGTGCTCATGGAGGGACCACAGCCCCTATCCAAGCTCCTTTTCCACCTCACAGATCTGTGCCACTACTCACACCTACTCTCTTTGTATTGCCCATGGAGAATACACTCTTGGCCTGCAGTTATGAACACTGACCTTCCTCCCACGTAACTGTGGTTAGTAAAATTCATCTGGTATTTATTTGTGTATTTATGCTCCCATGTAACTCATAAATGGCCCATCTCACTGGGATAGAGATGCAGAAATGGAAGAACTAGCATATGCTTACTTCACAGAAGCACAGAATTGGCTAGGTTGAAAAAGACCTCTGAGATCATAGAGTCCAACCAGTGACCAAACATCACCGTGCCAACCAGACCATGGCACTGAGTGCCACATCCAGTCTTTTCTTAAACACCTCCTGGGATGTTGTCTCCACCACCTCCCTGGGAACCCCATTCCAATGTTTATTCATTCTTTCTGAGAAGAAATTCCTCCTAATGTACAACCTTAACCTCCCCTGGCACAGATTGAGGCTTTTTCCTCTTGTTCTGTCACTAGTTGCCTAGAAGAAGAGACCAGCCCTGACCTAGCTACAGCCTCCTTTCAGGGAGTTGCCGAGAGCAGTAAGGTCCCCCCAGAGCCTTCTCTTTGCCAGGCTGAACACCCCCATCTCCTCAGCTGCTCCCCACAGGGCTTGTGCTCCAAACCCTTCCCCAGCTCTGCTGCCCTTCTCTGGACCTGCTGCACACCTCAGTGACCCTGAAATGAAGGGCGCAGAACTGAGCACAGCACTCGAGGTGTGGCCCCACCAGTGCCATGTACAGGGGACAGTCACTGCTGTCCACAATTTTTCTGATACTTTTTGATCATTGGTAGCGGAGCACTGGCAGTAATGCTTTCTGTGTGGAACGCTTCTCATAGTAAAAAGCCCCACAGCAAGCAGGAGCATACTTAGCTTCATGAATATTGGGAACCCCAGTTATGATTGGGGCATTTTAACCAATTCTTTTTTTAAAAAACTGGTTGAAAACTTATTCCAAGAATAAAGACTCCCAAGATTTTATTCCAGGAATAAACTTCTCAGTCATATCCAGTAACAGGAAGCTGACTCCTGTTAGAAACTATCATTACACTATTGGTCAGAGAAAGCTGGTAAGGCTCTGGTGTCGCCCCTATAGCCCTCTCTGGTGTTAAACAACAATATTTTGGTTTCTGAGAAGTCACATCTTTTGGGAGTTCTCCTTTTTCTTTGGACTCACAAATTAGACTTTCCAAAAAACTCCAAGGAATATTTGGAGCAAAGTGGAAATCTGCTTTTTTAAATAAGGATGCCATTCCCTACTAATAATGCAAATCACACTGCGTGTGCTGTGGTATGCATAGCCTGGACTGAGATCTTGCTGATCTGTGCCAGCCTCAGAGAGTTACTGGCAAGAGAAAAAATTATTGGGAGAGGGATAAAATGTGGGCAGTGAGGGATGGGAAAAGGGAGTGAGAAAGGATTTTGAAAGTGTTTCCCTCCATTCTTCATGTGGGAAATATGCCATTTCCACATCCCTTCTGATTTTGCCAGGAATACATAAACTGTGTTTGATAACAACAAGTACCCAGTAGTTGTGTTTTCATTTCAGCACAGCAATAATAGGCATTTCTAAATATTTCACTGTACAGATCTGGCATTGCAGAAAATGGTTACTAACATCAGTCAAGCACGTTTACATTCATTCTCATGTCACAAGAAATCACAGTGGATATGTCTGCACTGCAGGCAACTGCTCTGGAGCATGGAGGTACTTCAGCTCAAGTCAAGTCCAGTTGAAACAGCAGTCCAGCATGACTGTAAGGAGCTCAGTGCAAAAAAGAAGTCATTAATAACACAACTTCTCACTCTGAAGGGTGAATTGAGTTCAAAGTAGTGGAATAAAATCACTGTGGTCTCTCCAAAAGGCATTGCAGTGGAATCAGTATGAGTTCTTGGCAGATAGAAACCACAGGGCTTGAAACACTGGCCACTCCCAAGGTAGATTCAGGGGTATTTTAGGGTTGTCTTTGTCTCATTTAACGTTAAATCATTAACAGTGCAGTGTTTAGACTCAGGTAGTTGTCTGTGGCATGATTCACTTGCCTACATATAATCATAAATGCTATGTTAAAAATGCTAAGGTGTCCTCCTGCAGCCACTTTTAGGGAGTGTGAATCATCTGTATAGATATAGAGCATCCCTCCAGTCAGCAAAGGCAGAAAGACATCTCTGATGTGGGAGTAATCCCTTGGTCTGGGTGTGTGAGGCACGAGTCAGGGATGTGAACACAGACATCCAGTGCTACCTGAGATGCACCAGAGTAAACCTGCATTCTCACATACTCAGGTGCTCCAGGAAATCTCCAGTTTCCTAGAGAAATGAATTGTGTCCATTCATGAGAGGAATGGGGCGAGTTTCTTCCCCCAGGTGCCTATTCTCTCACCAGCTGGAAAGGGGGAATAAACAAATGGTTAAGATGGGGTTTGGCTGTCTGAAGTTGGGTGAAATGAATCTCTATGCACGTGGTAACACAGAGTTCAAGGGCAGAGTAGTGTCAGTGCCAGAAACTGCGCACATTGTGTGTGCCACCATGGCAAACCACTTCCTCAGCTCCACGGCTGCCTTTAGCCTTTGAGCCCTTCATTTAGAGCAAGATACTGGCCAAAGAAGGCTCCTCACCCAGTGACTTCAATACAAGGGACAGCACTCTTGCCTTCAGTTACACACCCAAACACGGGGACAACTCACCAAGATCAGTGTTAAGAAAGAGATATCTGGCCAGGAAAAGGTCCCGACACTTCACTAAGGAGGCTATTCTTCCATTAGCTGCATTAAGTCCTGTCAGGATTCGGTTGTCAGGAGCAGAATTGGAGCTGAGGGATTGTGTGGGACACCAAAGCTGCCAGCACGTTGGACCCATCTGGGCCCTGAAACTCTTCCCCATCAAACCGTGCCACCAGCTGACCTATGGTGGACAACTTCACACCCAAATAAGAAATAGTAACGAGTCCTAGAGTTCCTTGCTACAGTTCTTAGGAGTATGTGCACAATAATATCTCACTTTTAAAAATCATTCTGTTTATTTTATTGCTAGCATACTAGCACCTACCAGTTTGCCTGATATCTGCAATTTGCTCCTTCCTCCTGAAATACAGTTATTAGTGCAGACCTGAGTGAAGTTTAAGGATGAGATCCCAGCACTGTGCAACACAAAACTCCTTTTTTGGTGCCCTGTCCATTAATTTTGGAGAGATTTGATGGTGGAGGGACCAGTGAAGAAAATGCCAGTGACTCAGATTTCCTATGTTAACAGCAGAGTCAAGAGAAAAGAAAGGCAAAGAAGCATGGCAATAACAAAATGCATATTTCTCCATGAACCCAGATTGGACTGACTTGGCATGTTGGACATCAGTAAAACACTGATGGTAGTTCTAATGGTAGTTTTGTTCAAGTGAAGCAGGGAGCTCCCATCCTGAGTATTTTGTCATTCCACTCTGGAGGCTGTCTGCCAATATAGCACTCCAGTGCTCTAAGGTAAATTTTTATCACAGCAAATACATTTTGACCAGCAGTAGTAGATGCAATAGCTGCATTAATTCCTAGCCTAAACATCTTTTTTGTATTTTGTGCCACTCACCACCACAGCATTTCTCATTCAGAAATAAGGAAGACTCCCGCCTTTGTCTCTCCACGCTTAGAGCACATTAAAGTTCCTTTGGGATAAAGATCCTGCTGAAAGCCACTATGTTGTCATTATTTCATTACATATTCATCATGCCTAGTTATCCACAGTACTCTGATCTGTGTCAGGAGGCTGCATAGTATGTCCCTGCGATGGTACCTGTCAGAAACATCCAGTTCACAGCTGTCATATGGTATATGCCATCTGCTTAGACAGCTGGGCACTGAGCTCAACAAAAGCAAGGAAAAGGACAGGATTTGGAGGAGTCACTGAGCTCAAAAGAATTTTCCCTTCTATACATGATACAGGAACACAAAAATATAACTTTAGTCTCTCCACCAAAACTGCAGGTCATCCTTTCCTACCTTAAAATATTTAACGTGTACTTGTATCAACATTTCTTCAGAACCTTGATGTTTACTGCAAGCAGTTCATTTACTCTTTATAAGTAGATCCAATCAAGGGTCTACTTCAATTTCCCTTTCAGTGATAGGACTAAAGCACAAACACCTTAGAGGAAAGGTATTGGCTGAAAACAAGTAAATTCTGGGGAAACTAAAGCGTAAAATGCAGATTTCTCATGGCTTGTGCTACAAAATGGGCTTTGGAAGGGACTCAGCAAGTGTCAGGTGTATACAGAAAAGAAAGGTCAGAGCACCCAGGCAGCTTTCCATGACAGCCAGCAACAGCAGACTCCTTTGGGATCAGCAGCAAGGCAGCAAGAGGCAGTGCAGGATCTACACAGAGTGTTGCATGTTGCTCATCCAAAGTGCTTCTCACTCATTGTACACTCATTGAGGAGGCTTTAAAATGAAGATTGTTTTAGAAGCAGGATTGGGTTGGAATTTTTTCAGAAGCAGTATTGTTTTCTCCCTTCTGCTAGAAATCAATTAAAATGAACACAAAGAAAAAGTGCCCTGACAAAATTTTGAGACATCATGACATTTACTTTCATTTTAAAATTGACTTAATTATTATTGCTAATATCATTAGTGCAATTTGTTGAACTTCTGACAAAAATAAGTCTTTGTAATTTTTTTTTTAATGCCAGAAATATATGACATTGGAACTACATAAAATCTTCCTGAACAATGAGGCTTTGCCAAATCAGAATTTTTCTGGAAAAAAAAAGATAATTTTCTAGCTAGCTTAACAAGGAACTTTAAAGGAAATAGCAACTTTGTGTAGAAAAGAGGCCTCCAGTTTAACCAGATCATAAACAACATCTGGCACAGAGAAATGTCAAAATGTAATTCACCTGAGGGGAAAAGTGTCCAGATGCAGAGATATGTTTGACTGTATAATGACATCTGTTGTGCAAACCAGGATTACAAACTTAGATCTGTATCTGTTAATGGGTAAGACAAAAATTAAGCTGAACTAAATGATAAGGAATGATTTAAGATTGCAGGTTTAATTAAAGAGGTGAGAAATGGTTTTCCTCCTGAACAGTTGATTGAAAAATGGGATCTGATCAGAACGAAAAAGAAATGTAAACACATCAACATAAAGGATTTAGGAAAAATGAGCCCTTGCAGCCCCAAATCCAGCTGTGTCCTGGGCTGCATCAAATGCAGCGGGGCCAGCAGGGTGAGGGAAGGGACTCTGCCCCTCTGCTCTGCTCTGTGAGATCCTACCTGGATTGCTGTGTCCAGCTCTGGGGTCCCAGCACAGAAAGGACAGGGACCTGCTGGAGTGGGTCCAGAGGACAGTCACAAATATGGTCAGGAGGCTGGAGCACCTCACTTACACAGACAGGCTGAGACAGCTGGTGATGATCAGCCTGGAGAAGAGAAGGCTCCAAGGAGACCTTAGAGCACCTTCAAGTACCCAAAATGGAACTACAAGGAAGCCCTAAATTGAAAGAGGCTGGATTTATGTTAGATATTTGTAAGAAATTCTTCACTCTGAGAGTGGTGAGGTGCTCAAACAGGTGGCCCAGAGAAGTTGTGGATGACCCATCCCTGGAGGCATTCAAGGCCGAGTCAGATGAGGCTTTGAGAAACCTGGCCTAGTAGAGAGTGGGGGGTTGGAACTGAATTATTAAGGTCCTTTCCAGCCAAAACCATTCCATAATCCTGTGATCCTATGACTTTATGAAATATTAAGTGACTCAAGCAAAAGGCATTACTGGTGCATTGATGGTGGATCAATAGGGATGTACCCTGATAGAGCTCAATGGCTCTGTGATATTTGCCTGAAGCTTTGTGGACCAACTCTTACAAATGAAAGCCATAAGCACTACATGAAATTTTTGTTAGAGGCTAAGATAAATAACTACTTTTTTTTATAGCTGTAGGTTAAAAATCATAGCAATAAAAATCTTCTGCTAGATCAATCTATGCGAAAAAGCAAACATTAAACCTGGGAGGATCCATGCAGAGAGTGCAAACTTGAGAGAGAAGACAACTAGGCTTATTTATATGGCTTATTTTCTCTTTTCTTTAATAATGGAGCAGATGAGAGAATGATTAATAGGAATGAATATTCAAAAAGGAAAATTCCAAAAGACATGGGTGAAAAAAAAACCATTGAAGTTCAGTGTGCTGAAACTTTTGGAGCAGGTTAATTGCAAACTACTAGATTGTGAAATTGCAAGTCCTGCAGCAAAGCTTTTCTAAATTATCCTATTCATCTCTGGCTAGTGCATTAGCATTAGAAATTGGCAGACATGGCACTTGTATTTTGAAAAGAGAAGAAGGATTCATGAAGTTACAGGACTATTAGCCATGTTTCCAATCTATGCAATATATTGGAACGAATTTCAAAAGAAAGACCACTTAACAAATCAGAGATAAGCAGAAAATGTGATACAATACAACCTAAATTGACAGCAATAGATTTTGGCAGATGAACTTGGTACCTTTCCTTAGTATATTGGACTATGTTCAAATGAAGGAATGTGATAAATAAACCAAATCGACCTTCTGCTAAGGCTCACATACATTCCAAGGGCAAATTATTAGTGCTTAAGGTAAAGACATGGGAGATTATTACATTTAGTTTTAGAAAAAGATCTGGCTCTAGTGTAGGTTACAAAAACTAACACTGAGGGAAGATGAAACCAGCAAAAGGCTGGTTCTGAGTGCATGGTTCTGAGTGATCATGATCAGCCATTATGTCAATTGTTCACAATAACAGAGCACAAAAATAAATAATAATAATAATTAATGACACAAATCTGGGGGATGATGTTAACAGAGAGGCAGGTTAGAGTGCCATATAGGAGACAGCTGATAATCTTGAGCAATGAAGCAATAAAAATCAGATTAAATTTAACATCCCGAGATGCTGGGTCAGGCACAGAGGCACTAATAAAAGGATTTGCTGTAAGCTGGAGGCTGAACTGTGCTAATGTGAGGAAAGGAGAAAGCCCAGACTGGAAATAATCATTCACAGTATGGCCATGAGTCATCAACATGATTCAGCCACACAAAGGTTGATGCAATTGTGTGCATATCAGGAATGATGGTTCCAGTGCAGGGACAGAGGAGAACAGTAAATCAGTAAGGATTGTACCTGGAGCATGACACCATTTATGGTCACTTACACTCTATATGGTCAGCCACCATAAATATCGATGGGGTAAGAGCATCTCAACAGACCTTGTTAGCCAAAGAAGTAAGAGGCAAAAGGGCATCTCGAAATTCAGGCTGGAAATGAGAAATGCTCAAACATGGTAAGATACCGAAGAGACTTGCAAAAATCTGTCTGCTGCCCTTTGCAAAAAAAGTCAGTAAGGCTGCAAGGGAAACTCCTAGAGGCAGAGTGCCAGGTAACAGGGAGAGGCAGAGTAAGATGTGCTGATTTTTGCTTAAAAGTGGACAGAATATAGATTTTGAAGCTCTAATTCTCATCTCAGACACTTTTGTGTGAGCTTCCTCAGGGAGGGAGTGCCAGCCACTTATTTGGTCTTTTTAACTCCACTAGAAGTGAGTGGTTCAAGAATCACAGGTCAAAGTGGCTTTATGACATAAGAGGGAGTTTTAAAGTTTTTAACTCTTACTCCAGGAAAGCCAGGTATCTCTCTTGCTTATGCTTTGAGGATTAAACACCTCTCTTCTATGACTTGGCTCAATCTAACTAAATACTCTTGCATCAGCCAGAGGTAGGGACAAACTGGTCTTTGGAGCTAACAGAGCAGTTTTTGCTGGTTTGAGAAGGGTTTTTACTCGTAAATTTTCCTACAGATGCCATGCCCCTCCTCCCATCTTCTCAGCAGAAAGTTTGACATGAAGCTGCCACTAAGTTGCCAATAATTAATTTTATGTTGTGTTCCCTGGACTCATTTTTACTGATTTTGCTTTGCAATGAGTTCATTTTGAGGTTCATGAGTGACAATTCTTGTCACAAGGAGCAGATTTCTGATTAATTCTTTCTGCTCTAGATTAATTTGCGTGACAATCATTTGTGACAAAGATTAATCTTTCAAACCATTACTGTGACAATTTTCCCCACAGAGACAAGCCATCACACTGGTGCTTCTTTACTCTGACCTTGTTTTGTGACTTTGGGAAAGTTGTTGTTCTCTTAAGGTTTGTTTTACCTATCTAGAAATCTATATAAGTCATCTGCAGAGTTTACTACATATCTCAGGACATGGGAACTTAATAAACTGTGAAACGATCAAAGGGAAAAAGATGATTGGAAAACAATCTGGAATCTTCAATCAAAAAAGGTAATAGTTGTAACTTCACAAATACTATCATGAAAAGCAAAACAAAACATAAAAGAAAAAAAATTGCCTGATTTTTTTTCTGGAAGATTTTTATTGCTGTGTTTCTAAGAACTTCATTAGCAATTTGACAAATTTTCATGAAATCCACATTTAAAATTTCATTAAAAGAGTTAGTGAAGTGATCAAAGCTCTGTGCTAGCAAATAAACAATATTAATTATGCTGAGCAAAGTTAATCTGCTGTTTTGGCAGAACTGCAATGCTGACTATTCAAATAATACTTTGAAAAAATATTACGTTTCAATAAACATTTCAATGTCATTTTTTAAGCATCTCAAAAACATTGGCCCATAGAGTCCCTTTTGAAGCCTGAAGAATCTCTTTACATAAAAAGAAACCCACTATGTAGAGACAGAGGGTTATTATTAGAAAAACAGAGGGTGTAAGCAGCAAGATGGAGAAAGTCGTGTTTTCTGTTAACAGGTTCTTGCTCTCTCCTCTGCTGTTCATATTTGAATAAAAACCTGCTGTGCAGTTACCTTTCCTGTTCAAATGTTGGCGTCTAGAGGGGTATACAATTGCCTGTAACAGGTGTTAGCTTCAAAATCCACTTCTCAGAACAGCACAGTGTATGGGATTCTTCTCTAAAAAGGACATCCACAGTGCTAAGGACTCTCCAGTGAGGACTGTCTCTTGCAGGAGAGGAACTTCCTGCAGATTCTGTACATCTGAGATTCCAAAGTATTTTCTGGTAGATTTCACTAAACTGCAGGGTAGAGGCAGCAAGACCTAAGCTCAGACCAAAACAAACAGATAACAACCTGAAGGAATCTTGTCCAACCCCAAGCACATGATCTTTGCTTCCCTGACTGAGAACTCATATCCAAGGTGAGAGCTGCAGGGGGTGATGCCCTGCCCTGGCCTGCAGGAGCCCTGCAGGTGCAGGGCTAAGCCACATTTCCTTTGGGGAATAAACTCCCATGCAAGAGCCGCATGGTCAAGGCTGTCTTTAACCCCAGGGAGGACCTAGATCCGGACTTCTTGTAAGACACACCCAGCAGGCAGGGCTGAGGACGCCTCCTCTGCTGGAAGGCTTGGGCTGCAGATCGCTGCAGGTCCAATCCTAAGTAGCTCGGGGCTCTTAGTCCTGGATAGGGAGAAAAGGCTTCTAAATCAAATCAGTATCCATCCCACTGGCACCTGAAGAGAAGCACCTGAATGCAGATGTTGCACATGCCCCTCTATGAATCTCAGTAGCTTCAGAGTTTACCTGAAACCTTTAATAAAGATGAGAGTCTTCTCTGGGAACCTAGAGTTAGGGATAGGTGCTCCATCCCTACAGGCACTGCTTTCCTGCAACTTTTAACTGGAATAAGGTTATTACTCCCAGTAGTACAGTGTCACAAAGCTGTATGGGTGCAGCAGTGGAGCACACTCTGAACAGCTCCAAAATGTGTGGTCAGTTTTGTGCTAGCTGGTTGCACAGTCGCTTCCTGGCTTAAATATATTCCTGCAGCTAATGGGACTGTGGTGAAGTCAGAAAAATTGTGCCCAGTTACAAACCATGCAAATGGTATAATAATAACAGAAAATATTGTGATTTGTATGATAGATCTGACACCAAAAAAACCCCATGTTTTCAACTAATCAGAGGCTACAATCTGAAGGAAGATATTTCTGTATTTCGGCTGAAAGTTAATGAGCTTGATGCAAAGTGTGAGTAAAGAAGCATGGTGGGAAATTAAAATCTTTCAAGAATCATTAAGAGCAGACATCTGGGTTTTCCAAAGTTCATTTACACTAAAATTAATTTTCCAATGCAAAGCCTTGGCAACCACTTTAAGCAGTAAAACATTTGATGCTGCTGATGTAACCAAGGCACTCTAAATGAAAACTTTTCCTGTGAAATATTGTCTTAGCTCTTAATTCAGTTTAAAAAAAACCAAAGCAATATATCTCATGCATTTGCAATTCTGTAAAGCATTGTAAGCTGCAGTTAAACAGGAGATTGCAGATTAAATTATGGTTTGACAGGAAGCAGCTATGTGGGACATGATGGGAAGGAAGGAGGAATTTCCTTCAAGAGGAAATTTTGATGGTATGAGGTTACTGATGGAGCTCAAGGAGCAGACAGAATTAGCAGTGATCAGAGCACTCCAGGGTGATTTTCAGGCTCTTTGTGAGGCAGTCACTGAAAGAAATCTTCAAAGCTAAGCTGAATTGAAGTGAGATGATTCCATAGATGGATAGGAGATTGTCACTTCCACAGTTTTAGGTAACAGTGACACACCTCTTGAATCTTGAATATGACCAGAGCTTCCACGCTTAAGACAACCAAAGCAGAACAGATGCTGGAAATTCTCCACTTAAAATCTTTTCAGGAAAGGTGCTAAAGGATAATTAAAACATTTGTATGACCATGTCCTCACACAGGCAGTGTTTATAAGAGCTGTAGTTCATGTAGGATAGGTGCTGAATTAAGACTTTGGTCACACTGCACTACTTAACACAGTCTTAGTGTTCTCACCTGCAAAAGAGATTGGTCAGTCATGCCAAGGCTGACATCAGTGCTTAGGTCCATGGGCTCCTTCCCAGAAGGTGCTGATCCCAATTGCCAAGGAGGGTTAGAGTTTGTGTATGAAGCTTAACCACATGCTTAACCCTGTATTGTCACAGTGAGTGTGCCAAGCCTGGGGCAAGAAACACACTTTGCTTTAGATGTACTTCAAGCACTGTTTCTAAATCTGGCATGTTTAGTTTTGCAAAACAAGGGTTATTTGCCTTTATAAAGAAGAATAGTTAAAATATAAAGAGAAAACTGAGACTGGCCAGATCTTTTAGCCTACCAATAAATCTTTGAGATCTTCAGTGATCAGAAAAGAGGTTTGACTTAACTGTCATTTAGAAGACAGGCAGAGCAAAAGTCAGGCCTTTGTCATGCCATGCAGTCTTTCTTGCAGCCTGTCTGCTTTCACTTTGCAGTAGTTAAAATGTCCTTGCATAGCTGTCAACGAGAAATAATTCCAGTCCTCTTGCACCAGACTATCCAGTCCCTCAACACCAGACTATCACTTAGAAAATCAATTACTTTCAGGAAAAAGCTGTGGCTGTCATAAAAGATACAAAACAAAGACAATGCTACTCCAGCCAGGCAGAATTTGCGCAGCCCTGGTTTGCCTTGCTGAGCTGCTGGATGTGCAGTTTCTTAGGCTGCCCGTTGATTCCTTGACATTCTGAGGCTTTGCAAAGATATATGGTGTTGCCGGTCACCTTCGAGGTATAGGAGGCCTGCAAATTACAACACACTGCAACAATATGCCAAATTCAGAAGGAATATAATATTTGCTACCTTTTCATCGAAGTCTATTAGAATAAGTCAAGATCACTGATTATTATGCTGGGTAATATCCCTGTGAAGAAGGGCCACTGCAGGAGACAGTACCTTAAGTAGATTTGTCCCATGGTAAATGCAGTTCCATTATGGCAGGACGTGGGACATGTTTAAGGTTGCCCCTAATGCAGTGTCTAACCATTGGTTCTCCAAAGCAGCTCAGCTGTGCTTGATTTCTGCCTGCAGTGCTTGGAGCTTCTCTGTGCCTGGTAGGCCCTGGGCAGCAAATCCACCAGCATGGGTCGGTCCCCATATAGGCTGTTCCTGCCCCTCTGACCTTCCCTTTCTTTCCTCTAGCATGCCTAAATAAATAAAGACAAGCCCTAGGGGAAAGAGGAGCAAGGCAGAGACTGCTGAGCAGGATGACTCTACTTCAAAGGTAGTGAGGGAAAGCACAATAGCCTTTGTGGCCTTAAAAGACACCATGGTTCCTTCTCACACTTCGCTTTCCTGCTCCCTCCATTGTCTGCACTGACTCTCTGAGGACCTGAATGCTCTAAAGGAAATCAAGGCAATATTCCGGCAGATAGAAAGATTAAAATAGAAGAAGTCTGATGGTTTTATTGTTGGTAGTGGTTTTTTTGGCTATTTGGTATTTGGCTCATTTTGCTGACACTGTCTATAGCACAGACCCCATGCAGTGCTGCTGTGAAGAGCTGTGGTTGATCTACACCAAATAAATTTGCCAGCAGGCAAATATTTATGCAACTGTACCTTGAAGTTGTCTAAGCAATAAACAAAATAAGATAAACTAGAGCAGTAGGCCTTTTCCTGAAAAAGTTCAACTTCTTTTTTCCCTTTCAAATCCTAGAAAGGAAGCATGCTGAAGAAAAGCTTCTAGGTTTTTTTTTTCCCCAGTTATATTGTAAGTCTAATAAAAAAGTAAAAAAGATAAAATAACTACAAAGTCATCTCAGGAATCCTAATATTCAGAAAATCTTAAAGCTCATTTCAGAACTATGTACTCATATTACTCTGTGGGCTTTGCAAGAAACTGCTGTAACTGAATTCTGCAAGAAATCTTATTAAAATAAATGTGATTTTGCAATACAGAAATCCCTACTCAAGTCACTTTTACACATTCCTTCTCAATCTCCCATAGGTTTCATTCACACATTTTCCTCTGTACTCATGAGTACCAAGACACCTCTGCCCAAACAGTTTTGGACCATTTGTATGCAACAGGGAGGACAACGGACATCAGCAGCTATGGCCTCAACATGTATCTTGGGTTTTTGAATTTTCTTTTGTATCTCCTAGGAGTGGATGCTGTGTTGGATTGCTTGCCTTGTGATTTTGACTCACCCTTTGTAAATGTTTGTCAAAATTCCTGAATTTCACAACTTTCATTTTCCTTGCTTGATAAGCTGTAGTCCTGTTCTTTATCCACTTGTCAGCTTTAACTTTAGTTCAGTTTGTTCACATGAAACAGCAGATAATGAATGCCATGGTGATTAACACATTCCTCTCCTTTTAAATTTTGCTCTGCTCTTTCCTCTGGTGCTTTTGCATACATGTTACTTACTCCAGTCATACCACTCTTTATTATTATTATTATTATTATTATTATTATTATTATTATTATTATTATTATTATTATTATTATTACAAATTTCTACAGTGCTAATGGAACCACTCCTAATTTTGGACATTAGGATGGACAATTAATTACAGGCCCCAGGATGACCAAATTTATGTGGTGAGAACTGGTCAGAAGCCCACAGCATTTTTTTGTTCAACAACTGCTAAAAAATGTATTGGACATGATGAAATGAAAAGATGAATCTCATGCCTCACATGGCACATATTTTTTTAATGTGCATACAACTATTCAGATAATTTGCTCTTGGTTCCTGCTGTGAATGCTGTTGTAGACTCTTGAAAATACATCCATATCTTCTGTATGTGATTTTCTAGTTCAGGCACACTGCAGTCCTGCTCAGTTCACTGCTGAAGCACTTCTGCACTCTGTGATTGAGCCCTTTTCTCTGTGATGTACAAGCAGGAGTTTCTATCAGCTCTTCCTAATCTCTGGCAAAAATTCTTTCTCCTAACAGCAGGCTCATAAGAAAACAACAAAATGTCATTGTCAAAATGATTATAGTGGGATGACAGAATGCATCTCCATAGTAACAAGGGGGGCTAATGCCACCACTTGCAGCATCACAGGCAGCCACACAAAAGTTTCTTTGCCTTTCTGGAAGAAAAATTCAGGAAGGATCTCAGTGGCTGCTCAGCCCTGGGAGGTGGAGAGCCAGTAAATGCCTCTTATGGCTCCTTAATGCCTGCCTGGAGTGGGTAGTCAGGTATTGTCACAGCTATGAGCAGCACCTGATGCTCCTTAAAACTGCTTTAAAGGAAGTAGCAGGATATAACAGTTCCCTCCATGAGCCCTCTTCTTTTCATCCTCAACAGAGCAAATAGTCACATACCCTGCAAAGTACACTTTGTATTTGCAGTCAGTTAATTTTAAATAATTCTGTGTTTCATTTTGGAAGTGAAATGTATTGAGTAGTCAGATGAGAATGTGGACAGGGAGCTTTTCTTATCTACCTAACTACATGCTTTATAGTTATCAACATTTTGACAATTGCAGATGTGCTATGTTCAGTAGTATGGAATACTGATAACTATTAGTTCCTTAAATTCATGCAACCAGAAGAGGTTAAAGGTTCAATCCTTAGTTTAGCTGAGGTTAGAATTTTGCTCTTTTGGTGCTGTTTAAATCTGTTGTTCATCTCAAAGTTAGACTTTCAGGTAGTATAAACAAGAGTTGCTGTAATGATTTCAGTACATCTGTGCCATTTTCTCCCCTCAGTACCTTGTCCTACTGCCTGTCTTGTTAGCTTTGTCTCAAAGCTCCTACATCTACAAATGCTCCTTGCAGTTCCCATGACAAAGCTGAGAAATATATGCATGAATTTAGGAGGAAACATAAGCCCAGCATGCACAATTCTCCCCCCTGAACAACACTACCAGCCTCCAGGTGGATACTTTGATCCTAACACATACAAACAATTTCCATAAATGTCACTGCCAGGTACCTGACTCATCTCCCCCAGGAACAAAGCAGGCTTTCCAAAGTAAAACCAGGGTGATGCTGAAGACTGG